>NC_042616.1:782367278-782703435 GCF_901001135.1 Rhinatrema bivittatum | reverse complement strand
TAGATAAGTCATTATCTGGCTAACGTGTAGCTAAACAAGTTATCAAGCTAACTGCAATAAAAGCATCAGATCAATAGGCCTGGAAATCCACCCTCCCCTCCTCCCTGTAATCATTTTGGCAATAAAGGTATTTGCTGGCCAAACCCACCTTTCCCCTCCCCCCCAACAGGAAATCCACCCTAAATCATCTCACCCTATATCAGCTCACTGCTTCATCGGTGGGGGGAATGAAGATAAGATGATTTACATTCAGACAACTGCCAGCTAGGACTGAATTACATAGTCTGGGAAAACAAATAAGCGTGGGGGTAGCTTGCTTGTTGCAGCAGTTACTATCTCGAACCAATGCTTCACTTTGAATACATATACAGCGCAGCTCACTGCTTCAACTGCAGGGGGGAATGAAGAAAAGAGGATTTATATTAAGACAACCAACAAGGACTAAATTGCACAGGCTGGGTAAACAAATAAGCATGGGAGTAGCTTGCTTATTGCGGTGGTTACTACCCCTAACCAATTAGGCTTGATACTTCACTTTTATGCAGCTCCAGTACTGCTCTCTACATCAATGGCAGGGGTGGAAGGAAAATTAGAATCAAAAAGTTACCAATAAGGGCCCTGACCTCAGCGGTCAGAATAACAGATAAGTATGAGAAAAATAACTGTGAAAGCTTGCTGGGCAGACTGGATGGGCCGTATGGTCTTCTTCTGCTGTCACTTCTATGTTTCTATGTGTATGTTTCTGCCCCACTTGGAACCCATGATACCTGACACTTCTGGCAGGAAGATATTTGCATCTGGTATGGCTTTGAGGAATGATTATGCTATGGCATTTGGGAAATAACAAGTCAGCGCTCTCACTCGGGCTCCCAGTGGACAGGTATCTACAATACCTAAAAACACCATTGCAGCTGAGACTAATTGACTCTTCCATTGACCAGCTTAGCAGGAATGCTGAAAATTCAGTAGGCGCAGGGAACTGATCTTCCCTTTTTCCATCTAAGCTGTGGTCCCTTTACCGGGGGGACTGAAACACACTAGCAAAGCAAGGGGGGAAATCTTACCATGCCCCTGCCTGCATCGCACCTGTCCTGTGACCAAAAACACTGACATTTTCCATCCATCTTTCATAAATCCTCCAGCCTCGGGAACAAAGACGTAATAAACAAGTAGGAACAGAAGTAACCTCAAGGGCGCGCTCCGCGTTGCAGAGGAATTGCTTTCCTCATGTTGTTTTGTTGTTCTTACATTTTTCAGACGAGAAGCAGAACGGCTTGCTTTCAGTGGTTTTTCAGCAGAATACATGCCACTGCAGCCATTCAGATTAAATAGTGGTTGTTTCATAACACAGAAAGCTGCTCTAACTGTGGAAGATCTTGCACGAAAGGCAAAGATCAATACTGCAGTTAATGGCCTAAGGTGTAAGAAAAGCCTCACGAGAGGAAATGAGAATGTTGTCTGGAAAACAGATGATGATAATCCTCGGGATAAATGGATTTAGAAATTTCTGAGCTTGCTTTAGTAAACACAGGGGCAAGCCCAGGCCATCATTTCAACGGGCTTCTTAACAAAAGGGTAAAAGATTACCATTTTCCCATTCCGTTTTGGCTCTTCTGACTTTGATGTGTTTCACTGAATAGCTCATAAGTAGTCAGTGTACACAGCAAAGGATCTTCAGGGTCCCTGCCTCTCCCCGAGGCCTCCCTTGGCTTGCTCTGCATGTTCATTTCTTCTGCATATTTCAGTCCTGACCCAGTTGTCGAGGGGGGGGGGGGGGGGGTTCGCAAAAGAAAGCAAGTTGTGAGGTTTGTGTTTTTTTTAGGCCACACAGTGTGTCACATTAAAAGCAGTGCAGCAAAAGTTACTGCTCTGCCATTTTAATTCTCAGCAGATGTGCGACGATCATTAAAAATGATTGATGACGGAGGACAAACAATAAATCATTCCAACTGCACGGGAAGGTTTCATGCAAAATGCAACCCCCCCCCCTCAAAAACATTTCACATGAGGACATGGAAACCCTTTTCGAAACAGGAGACAGAATAGGAGAGGAAAACCAAACCCAGGAACCGGCAGCACTAGTTGGCCAGGTTTCTCCAGTAGAACTGATTTTCATAGTATCCAAAATGGAAGTGCCTGAGAAATGTGCCTACAGTGGATCTCATTTAAATAACCGGGCTGGCAATGGAACAAAGGGTTCAAAATCCTAAAAACGCTGATTTTTTTTTTCCTCTGTCTGACCTGGATTTTAATCAGTTTATCCTCAGAGTTTCACGATGCATTTTTTGTGTGAATTATCTTGCACTGCATGGGCCTCACCCTAAAACATGTACTATATTTGTGCATGGCTAAATTTAATAGAAAACCCGACTAGTATTCAGGCTAGAAATGCAACATTCAAATTAGTGAACACATCCTACCTCGTCAAGATTTCTCTTTTCAGAAACAAAAAAAGACATGCTTGTGTTGCAGTACGCATACCACAAAATTAAAAAGAAATCTGTCCTGACTACCATGGCAGAAAATCAATGTATTAATAAAAACTTGCAAAAAAAAACATTTTTTTATCAGTAGCTGAGCATAGTGCAAGCCACTATGACCAAAAAATTCCCACTGATCATTACAAAAATAATCTTATGTCAAGGAACATGAGCATTTAAGCAATAGTCCCAATGACAGAAGTCTCTATTACTAGATAATTGCCTGAAACAGCTGTTAGGTATTTGCCTCTGAAGGTAAGGGGAGCCATCTATCACCCTTAAGAAAAATTACTCTGGTGACTGAGCCCTCTGCCAAGAAGAATCTAATTAAAAAAAATATATATATATTAAAATGAAAAAGGGAATTTCCACACACATGGGTAATAGGTTTTAAAAAATAAAATACAATTTCCCTCCACTGCTGCTTTTTGATTTCAATTTTCCCAAACCTTGCTGCAGCCAAAGAGCTTCTTACCCCAGCAAATCGGTCATCGGAAAACTGCGCCTGCCCAGCGCAAATTAAGCGCAGAACCCCACGTTTCATTGCACTCAGCCGCATGGAGAGAAGACATTCTGGGGATGGGTTTAAATCAGGGAAGGTGTTATACGGTAAGGCACACAGATTACATTTTCATAAGAAAATAAGTAATTGCCATACCAGGTCAGACAAAGAGTCCATCAAGCCCAGAATCCTGTTTCCAACATTGGCCAATCCAGGCTACAAGTATCTGGCAAGTGTTGCGCTTCCTGGCCGCGGATGCTGCACGGCCTGGACTGCTCACCTCGCTACACCTTCCACCAGCTCCGGGCACGTCCCCTCCACGGCCACTTCCAGCTCGCGGTGTCTCCAGTTCCCCTGCGCTCCCGCTCCAGACCAGGCCTCACGGCAGGGTTCGGCATCCTCCATGGCATCGGCACCGCCCCTAGGTGCACACACGCAGACCACCCAGCCTCTTAAATGGCATGGGGCGGATCCCAGCTCCGCAGCACGCCCTGATTGATCGCTGCTTAAGAGGAAGTGGTCTTACACCACTTCACCTTAGCATTCGGGTCGATCACTTTGTGATAGCTAGTTTGCCTTCCTGATCTAGTGTCTTGTTCCAGTGTCTTGTTCCAGTCTTCTGTTCCAGTGTCTTGTTCCAGTCTCCTGTTCCAGCTCCTCCTGTTCCGGCGTCCTCCTGTTCCAGCGTTGTCCTGTTCTTACGTCTACCCAGGTAGTACCATTCGGACTGTCTTTTCGGTACTGACCTCTGCCTGTTACTTGACTACGTTTGATCACCGCCTGGATTTGACCTTTGCCTGTTTCCTTGACCATGTCTGAATGCCAAACTTAATTGGCTGCCTGTTCATGAGCGTATTATATTTAAGTTAGGCATGATAGTGTATAAACTACGTGATTCTGAGTCATCTGTTTGGTTTAATGCTCTTTTACGTATTCATAAGCCTGTTAGATCCTTAAGAGCATCACAATTGAATTTATTAGAAATCCCCACAGTTAGACAGGCTCGACTTGCTAATACTAGAGAAACTTCTTTTTCCATCGCGGCCCCAGTTCAATGGAATCTCATCCCTTTTGAATTTCGGGAGCTGGAAGATGTTAAAAAATTTAAGAAGGCATTTAAGAGTTATTTGTTGACTCGTGTGTTTAATACTGTATAAAGACAATGCGTCTGCTTTACAATACTATTGTGAACCCATGGAAGTGTGAATTGTTTATCACTCTGATTGTCTTATTGTGATATTGTATTTAGTGTATAGGGATAACCTCCGTATGCTTGTTTGGTATATTTTGGTATGGTTCCTATGGAACCTGATATTTATAAGTGTAATGTTTGTTTTTTATTATTATGTATGTTTTTATGTATATCGCCCAGGCCTTTTTCTGTTGGGCGTTTAATAAATTTTATTAAATGAAAAAAAAAATGAAATGAATGCTGCCTGGAACTGACCTCTGCTTTGTCCATTGACCATGTCTGCACGCTGCCTGGAACTGACCTCTGCCTGTCCACTGACCACGTCTGCCTGCCTCCTGGAACTGACCTCTGCCTGATAACTGACCACGTCTGACCACCATCTGGAACCTGACCTTTGCCTGTCTGACCATCCTCGGACTGACCACTGGTATTGACCCCTGCTTTGGCTGACCACGCTATCCTTGACTCTGGCCTTGATCCTCCCTCTTCATTCAGACTCTGTTCTGGCCTTCTCTGGCTCCTGGACTACCTGACCTGAACCTCGACCATGCACCCTCGTTCATGGTGGGTACACCTCTGAACTTTATCTCATGGAGATCCTGTGAGGCCCACCTAAGACCAGGTGGCCCGGGTAACCAAGGGCTCAACCTGAGGGAACCCCGGGTTGCTATTGGTGAAGCTCCAGCTAGCCTCTGTCTCCTCCTGTGCTCTGCCTCCTCTCTGGGTCCGACCAGGGAGCCTACCAATCCTGCACCAGGCCAAGGCGCAACAGCAAGTACCCAAACCCTAAGTAGATCCCATGCTACTGATGCCAGTAATAGCAGAGGCTATACTTTAAGACAACTTGATTAATAGCAGTTAATGGACTTTTCCTCCAAGAACTTATCTAAACCTTTTTTAAACCTAGCTATACTAACTGCACTAACCACATCCTCTGGCAACAAATTCCAGAGCTTAATTGTGCATTGAGTGAAAAAAAATTATCTTCGATTAGTTTTAAATGTGCTACTTGCTAAGTTCATGGAGTGCCCCCTAGTAGAAGAGGATCAGAAGGCTCATCTGCATACTGCTCCCAACATCCCCCGGGAGAGGACTCCAGAGGTCACAGCAAGCGATCCAGGGATTGACCTCCACAGCCCCAGCTTTCAGAGGCCCCTCACCCTTTGCAGTAGAAGAGGACCAGAAGTATGTGCTGAATCTCAATCCATTCAATTTTTTGAGTGACAATCAATTTAATGGTGGTTAAAGAGGATTGGTAAGTATAGCTTTGGGAAATCTTTGGACTTAAAAAGTTTGGAGAAAGGTGAAATAGTGGGATATATTCTTTAGAGTTTGTGCGTGTCTGAGAAAATAAGCAAGCCAGAGGTAGTTAATTCTAGTGTGTGTTTTTCCCATCAACTCAACCCTTGATTTTTAGGCAGGAGACACTTTCTCATTAAAAATCAATCAGGCTCTTATCTAAATCATACTATTGTACCAGCCCTTAGTGAAAATTTAATTATTCCCTTGTAGAACACTAGCTGATTAATTAGTAAATTCACCTGTAAATTTAAAGTACTCTAATTCCAACTCCCTTAGTATCATAAGCTTAACTAGCAGATATATAAGTAAATTAATTATTAAAGTCACCTGTAAATTTAAAGTACTCAAATTCCAACTTCTATAGTATCCTAAACTTAACCTGGAACTCAACAAAAAAGATGAAGGCAGCAGTCCAGCAGCAAGAGCAGGGCTTTCCAGTCTTTTGCATTGGGTGTCACATGTATGATTTTTTACCTGCCAGTGAAAGATTGTATGTGTACACTCGGTGCACAGAGCTCTTGGCGCTCAGGGAATGAGTCTAATATCTGGAGGTTAGAGTGGCAGACTTGCAGGAGCTGAGGCAGACAGAGATGTACATTGATGAGACCTTCAGGGACATAGTAGCCAAGTCTCAAATCCAGTCTGGCAGCCCCAGTGCTACCTTGAATCAGAAAGGTCTTCCAGTTGGAGAACATCACTCTGGTGTAGCAGGAAGTGGTCCTGTAAGGAGAACCTGCTCTCCAGGTGATGTATTGAACTCTCGCATTGAGGACAAGTCTCCCAGGGCTACTGCCCAGAAAGGAAGGGATAGGCCAGTCATCATAGTTGGTGATTCAGTTATTAGAAATGTAGACAGCAGGGTGGCTGGTGGACGTGAGAACTGCCTGATAACTTGTCTGCCTGGTGCGAAGGTGGCAGAGGTTAGTGGAGATGCAGACACCCCTTCATGAACTTTCTGCTACAATGGACATAGGTGTGCAGAATCCCCTAGGGCATCATGATTGGTTAGTTATGAGTCAGCTGGTAAAAATCCTGCAGCCCTTCAACGATGTCACGGAGAAGCTGAGTTCCAGAAGTGCCTCCTTGGCTGACATCATCCCTATAGTTAATCTCCTGGAAGAACATTTAGAAGCATTTAAACAGGAAGAGGGAATGACAGTTGAGGTGCTGCATTGTCTGGACGTTTTGTAGTAGCAGGTGGAAGAGAGATTAAGGCCTTTAACAGAACAGAACACATACATGCTCGCCACAGTCTGTGATCCCCATGTGAAAGGGAAACTCGCCCTACAGTCCGATTGTCTCTTATTGGTGAAGGACCTACTGTTAGCAAAAGTCTGTGAACAGGAGCGCCATAGGCAGATACAGATTAGGCGTGAAGCAGAGGTGGAAACAGTGGGCACTTCAGAGAGCTGTGCTGCTAGCCCAAGCAGGAGCAGCACTCTGTCAGCAACAGATAGTACCTCCTCCTCCAGAACGCCAAAGGCATGTTGCCCAAAAAGATTCATCTGTTGTGCGATGGGCGAGAAAGAAAGCAGCTGGCATGAGGGACTCTCAGCCCACCCAAGCAAAGGAGACACCAGCACAGCTGTCAGTGACACGGTATCTCTCAGAGCCGACAGAGAACATGCAGACAGATCTGCTGGCATATTGGGCACACAAGTCCACTGTCTGGCCACACCTAGCCAAAGTGGCTCAGCGATATCTGTCATGTCCACCAACCATTATGCCTAGTGAACGTGTCTTTTCAATGACAGGGGATTGACTCTGTCCTCGATTGCTGTGCCTGTTCGTCCAGGCCTTATGTCCCTACGTGGGCGTGACCTCTGTCCTCGACTGCTGTGCCTGTTCGTCCAGGCCCTATGTCCCTAGGTGGGATTCACCTCTGTCCTCGACCGCTGTGCCTGTCCGTCCAGGCCTTATGTCCAGTCCTAACGGCTGAACCATCATTGCAAAGGGAAACCTCAGTCTCTGGCAATTCAAACTAGTAATCCTTCACAGCATGGATCCTTAAATAAAACAGTTTTGTTTAGTTTCAGGGCAGAGAAGAAAACTTCCTCTGTCTTGCTCATGATCTGTTTGCAAATGTTTAAATCCTAACAATTTGTACCATTATACACTCTATGGGCCAACCCATTCCAGGGAGCCCTCTCCTGCTCAAAGGAACGGGAACTCTCCCCGTTGTTGCAGCCTATCTCTTACCACCTGTTGACCCATGTTCAGAACAATAAATGATATCCAAGGTACTTACTGTGGCAAATACAACACAGTAAGACTATGCTATTACAAACTGGTTAAAAGACAGGAAACAGAGAGTAGGATTAAATGGTCAATTTTCTCAGTGGAAAAGGTTAAACAGTGGAGTGCCTCAGGGATCTGTACTTGGACCGGTGCTTTTCAATATATATATAAATGATCTGGAAAGGAATACGACGAGTGAGGTTATCAAATTTGCGGATGATACAAAATTATTCAGAGTAGTTAAATCACAAGCAGACTGTGATACATTACAGGAGGAGCTTGCAAGACTGGAAGATTGGGCATCCAAATGGCAGATGAAATTTAATGTGGACAAGTGCAAGGTGTTGCATATAGGGAAAAATAACCCATGCTGTAGTTACACGATGTTAGGTTCCATATTAGGAGCTACCATCCAGGAAAAAGATCTAGGCATCATAGTGGATAATACTTTAAAATCGTCAGCTCAGTGTGCTGCAGCAGTCAAAAAAGCAAATAGAATGTTAGGAATTATTAGGAAGGGAATGGTTAATAGAACGGAAAATGTCATAATGCCTCTGTATCGCTCCATGGTGAGACCGCACCTTGAATACTGTGTACAATTCTGGTCACCTCATCTCAAAAAAAGATATAGTTGCGATGGAGAAGGTACAGAGAAGGGCAACCAAAATGATAAAGGGGATGGAACAGCTTCCCTATGAGGAAAGGCTGAAGAGGTTAAGGCTGTTCAGCTTGGAGAAGAGACGGCTGAGGGGGGATATGATAGAGGTCTTTAAGATCATGAGAGGTCTTGAACGAGTAGATGTGACTCGGTTATTTACACTTTCGAATAATAGAAGGACTAGGGGGCATTCCATGAAGTTAGCAAGTAACACATTTAAGACTAATCGGAGAAAATTCTTTTTCACTCAGCGCAAATAAAGCTCTGGAATTTGTTGCCAGAGGAGGTGGTTAGTGCAGTTAGTGTAGCTGGGTTCAAAAAAGGTTTGGATAAGTTCTTGGAGGAGAAGTCCATTAATGGCTATTAATCAATTATACTTAGGGAATAGCAAGTGCTATTAATTGTATCAGTAGCATGGGTTCTTCTTAGTGTTTGGGTAATTGCCAGGTTCTTGTGGCCTGGTTTTGGCCTCTGTTGGAAACAGGATGCTGGGCTTGATGGACCCTTGATCTGACCCAGCATGGCAATTTCTTATGAACTTATGTTCTTATGCTCACAGTGAGACCCTGCTTCAGGTTGCCATGCTTTGAAGGCTCATGCTCCACTCTAGGGGCCAACCCATTCCGAGGAGGCCTTCCCGGCTCAAAGGAAAGGGAACTCTCCCCGGGTGTAGCCAGCCTCTATCTACCCTCTGACCCATGTTGAACCACTGGTTACTTGGTAACCTCCTCCACCTCGACCTTGAAAATTCTCTTTTGTATATCTGCTAACTCTACCAGATTTTAAAGACCAGTGAGAGCTCACTAGATGCCAACGGAAACACCCCACTCTAGGGGCAAACCCATTCTAGGGAGCCCTTTCCTGCACAAAGGAAAGGGAACTCTCCCTGGGTGTAGCCAGTAGAGATGTGCATTCGTTTTTGCCGAATTGGAAAATTGCAACGAAATTGTCCAATTCGGCATGTTTCAGGGAGCCCGAAAAAAATCAGGATTTTCCTGTTTTTTCGCAAAAATTCGTTTTTCCGATTAGTGCGCACTAACGGGAGTCAGTGCGCGCAAACTCCCCGTTAGTGCGCGCTAAGTCCTGTTAGTGCGCACTAACAAAAACTAACAAAAAGTAACAAAAAGTAACAAAATCTAACGGTTTTTGTTAGTGCACGCTAACAGGAGTTAGCGCGCACTAACGGGGAGTTAGCGCGCCCTAACTGGGAGTTAGCACGCACTAACTAAAAATCGATTTTTCGCGAAAAAAAAGACCCGAACCGAAAAAAAACGACATTTTCCATGGCGGCCGAAAAACGAAGAACGACACGAACACAAAAAACGATGCACATCTCTAGTAGCCAGCCTGTATCTACTCTCTGCCTCTGTGCCTTGCTGCCATACACCAGATGACTCACTCAACTCCTTGTGGTGTTCTGGCCACTATCATGGTTGCTCAGTGTGTTGGTGCTAGTCTTTCTGCTTGCTATGTTCCTCCTTCATTGTGCTGTAGTATGTCGATGCCACTTGTCTTGCCACTTTGCCTGTCATGCTGCCTTCTAGGGTTCATGCATCTCTTATCGGTGCTCTCTTTTGAAGCTGTGGTGTGTTTTTGACACTCTTGCTGCTGCTTTGTGCCTATATTAAAGCACTCTTCTTGCCACTCCTGGTACCGCTTTGCCCCTTTAAAGTACCTTAGGCTACTCATGCCACTTTGGTGCCACTTTGCCACAGTCTAAGTACCTTGGAGCTGTTTTGTTGTTCTGATGATTGCTCCCCAGAAGTTTCATCAAAATTGATAATAAAACCCAAATTCTGCAGCCAAAAATAGGCTGCAAATACTTCCCCCATTGACTTTTAGGGGTGTGCATTCATTCCCTATGAATTGGCAATCCACAACGTATAGGGACATATTCGTTGTATTCATGGGGAAGCGAAACTTATCACGATTCCCCATGAATACAACGAAACTTCACTGAATTATTCGGCCATCTAAAGGAACCAATTTAAACAAACCCCCCACCCTCCTGACCCCCCCCCCCCCCAAGACTTACCAAAATTCCCTGGTGGTCCAGAGGGGGGTCCGGGAGCCATCTCCTGCACTCACACCCTCGGCTACCAGTTTCAAAATGGCACTGATAGCCTTTGACCTACTATGTCACAGGGGCTACCGGTGCCATTGGTCAGCCCCTGTCACATGGTAGGAGCAATGGATGGCTGGCACCATCTTGTGCTCCTACCATGTGACAGGGGATCACTCCCGGACCCCCGCTGGACCACCAGGGGCTTTTGGCACGTTTTGGGGGACCCTCCTGACCCCCACAAGACTTGCCAAAAGTCCAGCTGGGGTCCGGGAGCGACCTTCTGCACTCAGACCGTCGGCTGCCAGTATTCAAAATGGCGCTGATAGCCTTTGCCCTCACTATGTCACAGGGGCAGAATACTGCCCCTGTGAATACTGGCAGCTGACGGTCGGCCCCTGTGACATAGTGAGGGCAAAGGCTATCGGCGCCATTTTGAATACTGGCAGCCGACGGTCCGAGTGCATGGGGGGGGGGGGTCAGAGGGTGGGGGGTTGTAGTTAATTTAATTTTAGCCGGGACGAATAAGAATTAACATATAAACGTATTGGGGGCCCCCCTTACCGAATGCAAAGTATTTGCCCCCGACGAATACGAATCCCGAATGCAATGTATGGCGTCCCTCTGCACATCCCTATTGACTTTACTGGGAACCGGAAAACGAATGCATGTATCAATGTATTGGGGTGCCATTGAATGAATGCAATGTAGCTGGGCCCCGACGAATATGTTTCCCGAATCCAACGAATACTTTCTGGCTGCACATCCCTAGGTTCCAATAGGCTCAGAGGTGAGCAGATAAACCATTAAACCAAAGACTTATCCATGTTTGACTATGTTGCACATGCAGCTATTTTATCCTTTGGGAGAGTTTTCATGCTCAAAATGTTGGGCAGCTGAAAAATGCTCATCTGACTGGAAAAGAAGTGTCAGATGTAAGAATTATCTGTTGCTGATGCTGCTACCATGATCATATATTTGGTTCTAACAGCTGCAAGGCAGTCAGTGAAATCAGCTTTATCCCCACTCCCCATGATGAAGTGGACATGCTGACATCACTGGATACTCACAACAGGAACCAGGAAAATAAAATGCCTTGAATTTTGAGAATGACATTTCCCCATTAATTAAAACTGTGGCTCTGGAAAGCAAATGACTTTGTATGGTAGTCTACTTCCTGCTTTGTGAGCTACATCAATCCGCATGACCATGGTTTCTCCAATGATGTAACCTGTTAGCAAGTTTTTTTTCTTCTCAGATTTGATACCTTCATTGAAATTGAACTATTCAGAAACAGAAGTTTAGCTAAAAATTAAAGAAATTCAAAATGCATTAAGGCAATAAAATGAGAAGAGATTGAAGACTGAAAACTGTGCAGGTTCAGCCATCATCACATTAACAGCAGGCACCTGCGAAGGAGAAAGAGCCAGACAATTAAGATGACAGCTTGGACTTCATCCAGCTAGCTGAGCTGACTTTGTCAGCTATGTCCTGTTATAACCTTCCTGTATTTTCAAGGGTAATTAAGCACACAAATGCAAGTCTAACCCTATCTCTGCTGGGACCCTGCCTCCAACTACTGTGCTTCAAGGTCATGCCTAAATAAGCATCTTTCCTTGCATTGCATTATAATGTTGTACCAGCATGCTGTTCGAAATAAAAGCCTAACAACTATAATATAGGTTGGATCCTTCATAGCTCCTTAAAGATTACCAAAGTTAGATAGGTCTTTGTTTTTCCTGTACTACTTTATTTAGTTCTTAGGGTCTTCACCTTCATCCCCCTTGTTCAGAGTTTTCTGTTGATGCTCTTGACTAATTGGGTTATGGGGACAGTCATATTCCAGAAGTACAGGTATCCCTTTGTCACAGACTGATAAACTACATAATAATTTTTTCAGGAAAAAAGTGAGGGTTTCAGACTACTGACTTGTGACAAAAGGTATCTTACAGTGAAGCCTTACAGCTGTGTAGAAACAAAGTTTCAGTTCAAACTGCATACTTGCACATTGTCCATAGAACATTATTAGCCAGGTAGACTAGATAAAGCCATTGCTATCCCTGGGAATGAGCAACAAGAAATGGATCTGCCAGGTGCTTGTGACCCAGACGGGTGACTCTCTGAGATGAAATGGGAGGTGCAATGTACCTTGGTCTGACCTAGCATTGCATTTCTAATGTTCTATTAAACGCCAGGCATTAATAATGTATCTTTATATAGGCTCCAAATATGTAAGCTTTTTATTTAGGTTGATTTAGCTCACACTTTTTCAGTGGCAGCTCATTCAGGAGCTTATAACCTAAGGGCCTCATTTACTAAGCATTTTTCCCATAGACACAGAATGTGACAAAAGCCTTAGTAAAGCAAGCCCCGAGGAGTGAAGTGACTTGCCAAAGTTACAAGGCGAATCAATGGGAGAAGAAAGACTTCCCTGGTTCTCAACCTATTGCTGTAGGCACTAGGCACTAGGCCTCTCCCCCACTCATTGCTCATAAAATAGTATTAGCCATTGCTATCCCTGGGAGTGAATATCCCTGGAAGCACTTGATTATTTGTTATGATTGTACTATTCTGTTTGCATTGTTTTTGGTCTATGTATGAACTTCCACAAAGCTTGAGGTGTAAAATTGTCATTTGTGTATATTTGATATTCAAAGCACAAAATAAATGCTGCATTTACTCTCTTTGAACATTACTCTGAAGCTCCCGAATAAAACTGATTTATTTATTTAAAAATTAGCTCTAATGCTTTTGGTGGACATTCTTACTATTTCACACATTTCTTTTGAGCTTTAACTCCTTGGTTGCATGGACTGCTTCTCCTTATATAGGATTTGCCTGTATATTTGATATGCAATTTAATATCGATACTGCTCTATCAGATCTGAGGGAATCTAATCCTTTTCCTTATTAGCTTTCCTTAAACCTTTATAGCAGTATTACAGGTGTTATTTTTATTTAATTCTTTTTAAATTTTTATTGAGTGGATGAAGTGGCATAATTCTCAAAAGCTAATCACAAAAATATTATGTATTAAGAAAAAGGTATTGCCTACAACTTATTTGTCGGCAACCATAATATTTATTTCATTCCTTAAAATTGTTAACTTAGTAATGTGAACCTAATTGAAGCTCTGTTACATGATATTTGTAAAACTTAGTTTCGTGACATACAGAAATACTGAATTTTATGTTTAGTTTTAATTTTCTTTATTTCCCATTGATTCCTATGGATTTGATAACACTAAAAATGTAAATAAATAAATAAATAAATAAATAAATAAATAAGCAAGCCCATTCTAGCAGTTGGAGTGGTGGCAAGCATTTTTGGCTTCATGCCCTTTCTTTCAATATGTTTGTTGTGGGAGTCTCAGTTTAGTGGACCCTTGGGCCGACCTGCTGGAGACTAGGACGAGATGGACAATGTCTCTGATGAACAGTGGGCCAGGAGGCAGATGTTCAGATGGGATGTAGATGCTCTTCACCCTGGAAGCTGGTGCTCCCCTGGGAGGAGCCCATAGAAGCCCAACCACTGGGACAGGTGGCTTCACCCTTGGAAGCCGAAGCCCCCCCGGGAGAAGCCTGTAGGGGCCTGGCCTCTGGGACTTAGGCGAGTTGTGGATCAGGACAGGTAACTGGAACCAGACTAGGACAGTAGTGATACTGTAACCTGGTATGGGTTCTGGAACCAGGCAGGAACTGTAGCAAGACTCAGGTACTGGAACCAGGCAGGAACTGTAGCAGGACTCAGGTACTGGAACCAGGCAGGAACTGTAGCAGGCAGGCAGGAACCAAGTAGGTACTGTAGCAGGCAGGAACCAAGCAGGTACTGTAGCAGGAATGGAGCAATGTAGCCAAGCGGGTCACTCCGGGGCGCAACACAACAGGAAACCAGAATGCTAACTCGTTGCAAGGCAAGGGCTGGATGGCCGTGGCCGGCTTATCAAGGCCGCGGCGTCTGACGTCAGGAATTGGGCGGAGTCTGTACTGGCGGGAAACGGGCTACAAGGTGCCCAAGTGGCGCGCGCGCCTAGGAACAGGGCGTCCACCAGAACCTTCCCGACGGCGCTGCCACAGCGGGGACGCCGCCAAAGGCCGCAGACCAGGACTCTGGAGGCGGGAGCAGGTCCAGGAATCAAGAGGTAAGGGCCTGGCTGCGGTGCTCGCGGCCAGGACCGCAACAATGTTGTTGTGTTCACCAGTTGCAGGTCCACCATCATCACTTACCTCCACCATAACCTGTGTCAGGATGCGGCCAGCACCTCTGCTGCCGCCACACAATTCCTTAGGCAAACACGCGCATGACATGCCAGCTCTTGAAGGCTCCATGGTGGGAAAGGTCAGTCCCATCACTCCCCAATCATATCATGTGGCTTGGTACTTAAATCCAGCCAGGGCTTCTGCTGGCCTCAGCAAAGGATCACCTGTTTAAGAAGCAAAATGTGTTGCTTCTGATTGTCCTGTGATCCTGATTGCGCTTTGCCCAGCCTGCCTCATCCAGAATTTCCTTGCCCTGCATTGTCTCCTCATCCGTTTGTAGTGATTGGAAGGATGGGGGTTTTGCCTTGTAGTCTGGATCACTCAAACATACTAATGATACCTATGGCTTATTGAAAATATGATAAGCTATATTTTTCTGTATAATAGATACACAAACATGCTTATAAGAATTTCTGACAATAACAAATAAAACAGAATATACATCAGACCTTCAGATACCTGAAAGGTTTTAATGATGCCCAATCATCAAACTCTTTCTGTTGGAAAGAAATCAATAGAACTAGGGGTCATGAAATGAAACTCCAGAGAGGACAACTCAGAACCGATGTGAGGAAATATTTCTTCAAGGTGAATCTCTGGATTGCCCTTCCAGAGGAGCAGCTGAAGACAAAATCAGTGAAGGAATTCAGAGGGGAATGGGATAAATTAATTCCACTGTTCTCTCTGTAAATCATATTTTGCTGTTGTTATGTTTTAACGTAAACCGATGTGATGTTTCTAACGAATGTCGGTATATTAAAAACTTTAAGTAAATAAACAAATAAATAAATAAACACTGTGGATCCCTAAAGGCTAGAGCAGAGCTTTCTAAACTTTTCATGTTGGTGACACACTTTTTAGACAAACATAATTTCGGGACACAGTAATTCAGTCTACTAGCAAACCAGAGGTTGTATGCAGTGTAACAAAGGAAAAAAGAAACATCACCCATCCTTATAAAACAAATCAAGAAATATAAAATCATCAGCAGTAAAACTGTACTAACAAAAAGAACATATTTCGAAACAGCTGATGAGTGGAATATCCAATAATTAAAAACTCATATAAAACATTTCCAGATACCAACAAAATATTTCAAAATAGCAGATACAAAGACCCAGTAATGAAAAATAATAAGGATACAAACATTTTTTTGCTCTGCATACCTGGGAACGTTTGATATCCAGGTCTCCTGAGATTGTTCTGAATTAGCAGGAGGAGGGGTGGTTTGCTTGGAACTTTCTCCTCTCAGTCACATACCAGCACTCTCTCTCACACTGGCTCTCAATGACACACCTATACACACATGCTCTCAGTACTCACATATACACATGTTTTTTCTCTCTCACTTATATAGGCTCTTAATTACACATTTACACACATGCTGTCTATCTTTTCACGCTTACACACACACAGGCTTTCAATCACACACATACATGCTGTCTTTTTCTCTCACACACAGACTCTCATTCACATGCTTACAAACATGTCCTCTCTTTCTCTCAGTTACACACAGGCTCTCAATGACATACTCACATGCTCCATCACCTGAACCAGCTCTCAATCACACACAGACACACATGGTCTCTCTCTCTCATTTAAACACAGGCTCTCAATCACATACTCACATGCTCCATCACCTAAACCAGCTCTCAATCACACACAGACACACATGGTCTCTCTCTCTCATTTAAACACAGGCTCTTAATCATACATACACATGATTTCTCTCACACACAAAGGATTTCAATCATACACACATACTCTTTCACACAAACAGGTTTTCAATCACAAACTTACACATACAGGTTCCCAATGGTAAACTTACATTCATGCTCTCTCTCTCTCACAGGCAGGCTCTCAATCACAGACATACTCTCTTTCACATGTACAGGCTCTCAATCATTCACATACATGCAATCTCTCACTCTCTCATACACACACACAGGGCCCCGCGGCCCGGAAGAGGAAGTGGAGAGTATCGGGTGAGTGTGCGGCAAGAAGAGGCCACGCTAGTGCGCTCGGCATCGGCCCGAAGAAAAGAAGACTGCAGCGTGCGCGGCTCGGAGGAAAATGAAGAGCTTCAACCGCGGCCGATGGGACTCCGCCTCCGCGAGGGCTGAAAATGAAGAGGTTAGCGTTGGGAGGAGGCTGCTGCTGCCGCGAGTTCCCCACCCCGGGAACTCGCGGCAGCAGCAGCCTCCTCCCAACGCTAACCTCTTCATTTTCAGCCCTCGCGGAGGCGGAGTCCCATCGGCCGCGGTTGAAGCTCTTCATTTTCCTCCGAGCCGCGCACGCTGCAGTCTTCTTTTCTTCGGGCCGATGCCGAGCGCACTAGCGTGGCCTCTTCTTGCCGCACACTCACCCGATACTCTCCACTTCCTCTTCCGGGCCGCGGGGGGGGGGGGGGGGGCGGGAAGAAGAGAGCACGCCGGTGCCGCTGACTCCAGCTGTCCTGCCGCGTTCCGCCCGGGCGGAGGAGGACCGGGGAGCAGCTGGGTCAGCAGGAAAGTGTGGCGACACTTGTCTGCGAGCCAGATGCAGCCCTCAAAAGAGCCATATCTGGCTCGGAGCCATGGGTTCCCGGCCCCTGCACTTGCCGGTGTGTCTCGTGCACCGGGCTTGCGCGACACACCGGCACACCTCAGGCGACACAGTAAAGTGTCGCGACACACACTTTGGAAAGCTCTGGGCTAGAGGATAGAAATAAAGAAAAGAGTTCATAGGGGTAACTGGGGGTAACTTGCTGGTGTGGCAGTTGTTACCCTTAACCAATAAGCTTTGATACTGTTAATGCAACTCCTTCGTTGCTCTCTGCTTCAACAGCAGTGGAAAAAGGGAATTGGAGTCAGACAGGAACCAATGAGAGCCCCAGCTTTTATGGTTTGGGGAACAAATAAATGTGGGGGTAACTTGCTGATGCAGCTTTTTCTACCCTTTATCATTATGCCTGATACTTTTGATGCAACTCCAACATTGCTATCTGTTTCCACGGCAAGGGTTAAGGGAAGTTGGATTAAAACAGCAATCCAGGGCCCTGACCTTTATGGTCTGGGAAACAAATAAGCATGGGGATAACTTGCACAATGCAGCAGATACTGGCATAAGCATAAGCTTGCTGGGCAGACTTGGTGAATCATTTGATCCTTTTCTACCATTATGTCTATGTTTCTATATTTTAATATAAGCACAATAAGCAAGAGTAAATAATTTTCCCCAGCTAACAGGAAAATATATGTCTAGTTGACTGGGTGCTAAGGTCTTATCCCTGTGTCTGGACATGCATTGAACAGGTTTTTTTGCCTACTAGCCCTCCTTGAAATATTTCCAAACTAACTGATAAGAAAAAACTACTGCATGTTTCTCAGGTCTACTCTGAAATGGTGGATTCTTGTCTTGTAATCGCCTTATTGTAGTTATTCCCTCTCTCATATATAAAACTAAGTCTGGAGAGGTGTTTTCTAGTTCTGAGCACTAGCAAATAGAACCACTTAGTTCTACTCTTCACTGAGCACCAAATATTTAACTCCCTAACTACCAACTGGAAATAAGTGGCATTATTATCTTTTAATTAAGTCTTGTCTCTATTTTGTATTCTGTATCTCTCAGTGTGTGACCTTGACGTTTTTCTGCTTACTAGACTAAGATAAGGGAGAACTGTGGGCTATGGAGAGGGGTGATCTAACAGCCCAGAATCCTATAATTTCTTCTGTATGCTTTAAGCAGTATTGTGTGTCTGTATCTTTTCTTGCAAAATATTCAATACTTTCCAACAAGTTACATACTGACCTTGTACTATACCCTCCTCTCTACATCCTCTGATCATACTGGAGGGGGGCTGCAATGTAGTCAGATTTTCAGTGAACCCAGGCACAAAGCTACATTCTATAACTATGAATCATTATAACTGTTTTTTTTCTCTAGTCTGACCTCCTAGTATTGACATCCTGCATTGGACCTGATCACCCCTGCTTACTGCCTGTACCTGACCGTTAGACCTGATTAGGTTTGCCTACCCCCTGGACCTAACCTCTTCCATTGGACCTGACTACGCTTGTCTGATGCCTGCCCTAACCACTGGCCTGTTCCTTTTCTCTCCAGTCTGCTGTCTGTCTCGACCTCAGCATGCCTCTGGACTCTTGCTCACTCCTCCACCCTAGGGATCCACCTAAGTTCTTCCAGCCACCAGAGCCCAAGGGATCAACCTATGGGTGATGCAGCTGGTATAGGCAAAGCTCCAGTCCATCCACCATCAGGGCTCATTCACCAGCTGACTGCGTGAGCCTTGTAGGTTTACCTATGAAGCTGCATCAACCATGCCACAGCAACAGGGGCTCACTTTCATGCCGCTCATCACATGTGTGAGCATAGTCAGTGATACACCTCTGCCCATCCTACTTGTGTTATATACCAGGGTAGTTGGCACATGGTAAAAGAAATTATGAGGCTTGTGCATAGTGAAATTAAAACAATGCAATGGAGAATATCATGACAGATAAGGATCATCTATTCTACCAATTTTCTTCCATTTGCATGCAATACACCTGGCTAATAATGTAGCCAGGTGTACATATGTTGCGCTCCCCGGCCATGGCAGGCCCACAGCCAGATTCACTCACCCCTGACGCCGGGCCTGCAGAGCTAACCTGCCTTCCTTGGTGGTGGTGGGCAGTCGTCTCTGTGCCCATGCTCAATCTGTGTTCCTGGGAACCTCCTTTTCTGCCAAGAGTTCCTCTGAGGCCGACCAAGCCTCCTCGCATGTGGTGCGGGGAGACGCTGCCACCTCTTAATCTCTGGCCTGTCGGCCTTAGGTGCGTGCATACATCTCTCTGGGATTTAAAGGGGCCAAGGTGGGAAAGCCTCCCATGGCCCCAGGTGATGACGTCAACCAGCTCCATTATATAAGGCAGGCTCAGACACTCAGAGCTTGCCTTGGCAACAGTCTCCATGCTTCTCTGCTGTGCACATTGTTGCTGATCCAGTCCTGTTCCAGTACCTGTTCCACACAGATCCAGTACCCATTTCTGCTCCAACTCCTTTTCCTGTTCCTGCTCTACCTTCGGATGGAGTTCCTTGCCTATAGCCGCCTGCCTTTGACTACTCAGCCTGAACCTGTCCTTGTCTCCAGCTGCCTACTTCGACCCTCTGTCTGGACTCTACCTCAGCTCTCACCTCACCCTACTAGGACTCTCCATCTCCACAGCCTTCCGGCACTCTGCCTCTGAACACCTCCATCAGGATCAACCACAACGGAGGCCCACCTAAGTCCAGCCAGCCCCAGTACCCAAGGGATCAACCTGAGGGAAATGAGGGCTGGTATTGGCAAAGCTCCAGTTGGCCTCTGCTTCTCGCTTGGCCTCGCCTCCCAATGGTGAGGACCTGTGGGGGTTTCCCCCACAGGTGGCGCCAACACTACTTTGGGCCAGGGGTCCACATGCACAACACTCTGAGCTAAGGGGTTGATTCATCCCTGGCAGTTTTTGCTTCCATGAGGTGAATAAAGACTAAATATGGGGGTTTTATGGATATATGACTCCTATTTAATGTGCTTTACAATTCTCAAAAAGTAATTTCATGGCCTCAAAAGAGATATTTGAAATAACCAGGTGTTAGTGCGTACCTATAGACTCCATCATCGAGCTCCAGCTTTGCCTCTACTCCTTCCCACAAATGACCTTCCTCATAGCTTGTATTATGTCCTATGGAAAGAATATATTTCCTCCCATGGAAAATTATGAGAATCCAGCAATGCACACTATTTCCTTTTACACTAGTGAATTTCATGAAAATAGAACTGGAAAAAGAAGTCTCAGAAAAAAGTTTCAAAATAGTCCTATTTTGGGCCATTTCTTACCACTTTACAAGATACTGTAGTGCTTTGGGCATAGCACATCACACTACATATCTGTTGAAAAATAACTTTGATAGTCCCTATCTACTGCACGAGTATCTTGACATATGATCCACACATGTTCCCCGCTCTGCAGACTTTCCAGACAATATCTCTTTTCACAATCATTCATGCAAGTATACCCTATTGGGAGCAGGGATAGGCAATCTCCAGTCCCTGTGGTCATCAATCCGTTTGGGTTTTCTGGATATCCCTAATAGACATGAGATAGATTGTCATGCGCACTACTTCAGTTGTATGCAAATCTCTCTCAAGTCTAGTCATTAAAAATATCCTGAAAACCAAAATGGTTTGGTGTCCACAGAGACTGAGGTTGCCTATCCCTGATTGGGACCTACCCTGTGCAAATGCATCCACAATCCTGAATTCATATCAGTCATTCAGACACATATACCACTAAGCCTAGGATAAACCACTAAGGATACCAAATAGTAAACAAAAAGAAAATTATTTTGTTTATTAAAAGCTACCTTTTTTTTTGTTTTTTAATTTTCCTCAAAGGGCAGACCGGAATCAAAGTGTGGACTGCAGAAGTCACTGGGTGAGGTATAAGAGGCCTTACTCTGCATCTGCAGGGCCTCTGCCTCCTCCTACAACTGCATAGCTTAAGTGTATCTGAGACAGGAAAAAATCAGGAAAGGCAGCAGCACATACAGGTGTGCAGAAAAAAATACTTAGTTAACATTTGCTTTGGTTCATTACTTAAAAATGTTATTAAATCAGTTGAGTTTCTGTTTTAGTTCATTAGTTGTTCAATGATTTCAATGGGAGAAAACAATTCATATTGTTTTCAATGGGAGACAACTTTACCAAATTTTGCACCAGTTTGGTCTTTCCCCCGGTTTGGTGTTAATTTTAAAATTTACTGGCTGGCATCTCTTGCCTCTCATGCAGTCTGCATGGAAATTGTAGGGGTAGCAGCCCTCTCCTGAAGCATCATCCCAGCAATCCAGCAATGGTTTGAACAAGACAGGACAAAGGGGATTGCCTCCAGTTATCTAGGCAATTAGACAGTTTAGTTGTCCAAGCGGGCATTTTGGCAGCACCACAATCCCCGCCTGCCGCATGAAAGTAGAAGAGATGGCACAGGCAGACTTGTAGCTAACAGTGGGTGGCAGAGTCAGGACAGATGGAAACACAAAGTGGTGGAGGAGGATGAATTAGGAGACTTCCCCAAATTCCCCACTGGAGGAGGTAGAGGAGGAGATGCCCGTAACTTTGAGTGCAGCCCCTGAAAAAGGACATAAATTGCAGGAAGGAGACTCCCCCCAAAACCTTTTAAAATTACCTGGTGGTCCAGGGGGGCCTTGGGAAGAGATTTCCCGTTCCCAGGCATCAGCTGTTCTAAAAAAAAAAAAAAAATGGCGCCAATGCCCCTTTGCCCTTACCATGTGACAGGGTATCTGTGCCATTGGCCGGCCCCTATCACATGGTAGGAGCACTGGATGGCCGTCGCCATGTTTAAAGATGGCGCCGGCCATCCAGTGCTCCTACCATGTGACAGGGGCCGGCCAATGGCACGGATACCCTGTCACATGGTAAGGGCAAAGGGCCATCACCACCATTTTTATTAACGCAGCCGATGGCCCGAGAGCGGGAGATCGCTCCCCGCAACCCCACTGGACCACCAGGTAATTTTAAAACCTTTTTGGGGGTTTCGGGAGGGTGGGGGAGGGTTTTTTGTTTATCGGATCGGGCGCAGCGGATAATCAAAAAACCAATCGGGCCGGGCGATAAAAATTTTAAAATCTGATTCCGGTTCCGATTCACATCTCTAATGATCAATGTGTCCTGCAATTCACATTAATTCTTGCAACTAGCATGTTCTTCAACGATGCACGAGCTGAGAGAACCACTGCTAAGAGTCACAGGTGAGAAGTTTCTCGGGCATATCTCTCTTGCGGGAAGAAACCTGAGGAGGGCCAGAGTCTCAGACAGAAAGACACAGGAAATTAGGACATGATGAACAGAAGATAAAAATTGGAAAATCCCTAAATGAGCAACTGAAAAATCCAGATGCTTGACCAGGGAGCCTCCTCCTTCCCCTCTCCCTTAAGAACATAAGAAACTGCCTTGCTGAGTCAGACCAAAGGTCCATCAAGCCCAGCATCCTGTCACCAAGGCAGGATGCTGGGCTTATTTCCTTCCAACCCTGCCAGTGATTAATGTGGTACCATGACTTTTCAGCACCCCTCACAACCCTGCCAGTGATTAATGTGGCTTATTTCCCTCCAACCCTGCCAGTGATTAATGTGGTACCATGACCTTTCAGCATCCCTCACAATATCTGTACTGGGCAGCTCAAGCCTTTAAACCTTAATTTGGGGGCATAGGAAGGACAGTACTAGGTACCTGGAACTCATAAAGGGAAAGACACTCAACTGGTCTGCTCCATGACTTGCATGATGGGAAGGAAAATGGCACCTTCCTGACATTTACGCTATCCCAGGATGTCAAGCCATCCAACATGCTGGGCATGAATGGTCTACCACATGCCACTATCCTCTTTTCTTTTAGATAAGTTAGCATTCCCTCAACTCCCATTCCAATGAGGAGAAAAAAAGAGGGGTTACAAAGGTAGAAAAACCGATACATCTTTCTTGCCTTTAATTGTGAGTAGCAAGTCAAGAAGTTGTAATTTGAGGATCCTAATCATGAACCATTTAGGGACAGATAATGAAGAGGTATCATGAGGTAGGAGGAGATTTTTTTTCTCTAGTTTATACTAAATAACACAATAGTCAGTACTGCTAATGTGTATGCTCCAAATATAGATCAAGGGAAGTTTTATGAGAACATTTTTTTAGGATTACCATCTTTCATGGCAGGCTTCTGAATAATAAGTGATTTGAATTTCATCCATTTTGAATAGTTCTTCCAATAGTAATCTGTAGGGATGGGCATTCAGAAGAAACAAAATAGGAAGTGAAACAAAATGTCCTATTTTGTTTCAGGTCATTTTCAAAACAAGACAATTTAAATTCCGATGAAATTTAATCTGAATTTTGTCTTGTTTTGAAAACCGGGCAAAAAAAGTCATCCATCATGCCTAGGCCTAGGCCTTAAGCCAGGGCCTTACATAGGCAATAGAATTAGATCCAATGCAGGGGCCCCAGTCTATGCCCGAGAACAATGCTAGTGCCTTGACCTAGGCCTAAGCCCAAAGCCAGAGCCTGTTTTGTGTCATTAAATCCAAAATGAATGGAAAATTCCTCCAAAAAAATGCTCCATATTTTCATTTCAGTAAACTGCATATACTATTTGCAAATTGTGCATGCTATTTTCCAAACTGAAAAATCTGTATAACCCCTGCCCCTCCCCCAAAACAAAATTCTGCCAAAAAAAACCCAAAACAACAAAAATGAACAAAATAAACCAAATAAAAAATATTTTGCTTGCACATCCCTGTTATTTGTTTCATTTATTTATTATTTAAATTTTTTTCTTTAAATTATGGGCTGTACACAAAAATATTTGTGATATTGACCTGAAGAACTCTTTATATATAAGAAAATATTTCTCATTCAGTGACAAGGGAGAGGTAGATCACAAAATATTCTATGATAGTTTCAAAGTGGTGCTCAGAAGCAGTTTTATAGCTTGGTCTGCAAAAAGGAAAATACAGAGAGGAAAGGAAATCAATCTCATAGATCAATCTATTAAATATCTAGAGGAGCAGCACAAGGGAACAGGGTCAAGGAGAACGTTGCATAAACTGGAGACTGCAAGAAATAAACTAAATGCTTTCTTTGTCGAAAAGATACATTTCAAGCGCTACAAGGCTAAACAGTGAAATTTTGAACATAGAAATGAGGCGAGTACATTAATATCATCACAACTACAATCCTGAATAAACTAAACAACACTGGTAAAAATTAAAAATTGAGGGAGAAGTCCAGTCTATGACAATGGGGTATTTATTTCTGAATTGCTCATTTTGATAAGTTGCTATACACTTCAGAGAGTCTGAGCAAAGAGGATAATATCAGAGAGCACCTGGATTTGCTAATTTTACTGAAAGTATATGAAGAACTGCAAAAAACTGGACCAAGAGATAAGTGAGTAGGAAAGGATTTGGGCGATTAACTCTTTGAAAGCGGGAAAGTCACCAGGCTCAGATGGCTTCTCCATTAGATTTTATGAAAGGTTAAGGACTTGATAGGCGTCCTTACCTGCTTGTTTATTGTTTTGTTGTGAACAGCTGGCCTTCCAGGAATTTCCTTAATACCAAGGAAGGAAAAGAAAGATCAACATGTGGGTAATAACAGACCAATTTATTTAATACTGAAATCACATTTTTAGCAAAAATTCTAGCAACCGGGCTTCCTGGCATCCTCCCTTTTCTGGTAAACCTAAACCAGGCAGGATCTTTTGGCAAGCATCTAATAACATAAACATTATTAAACATAATCTGGGCAGGACAAACTAAAAGAATACCTGAAAAAGTACTTAAGAGTGCATTGGATTTTTATGTTTCAAAGGCTTACAGAAAATACATTTGCTGAATAATTTTTAAATTTGGGTAAACTCTATGGGAGGTGGGAAGCTTCAGTAAAAGTGAATGGGGACATTCAGGTTTTTTGCTTTAGTCATGGGAATGAGGCAGGACGTCCCCCTCTCTCTCCACTGTTATTTGAATTAATAAAAGAGTCTTTAGCGGAGAGAATTAGAAGCAATTCAGATATCAAAAATATAGGGATTTCTCTATAAAATTACTCTATTTGCAGATGACATAATGTTCATCACTTATACCTATTTATAATTCTCATGGTTCTTATGTAACAACTAGAAGAATCTGGGAGAGTATACGTCACAATTTTGGCTGCTAGACAGCTTCCCTCCCTGCCAGCAGGGACTGAGACTGGGCCTGCTATGCCCTGCTCTAGCTGCTGCCTTGAAGGCTGCATTACAGAGCAAGGCCAGCCCTATCAGAGCCTCTCTCAGAGATTCCTCGGAGCCTCATCATTGAGTCACCTCAGCTCCTTGCTTTGGCAACCCTTGCCTTGCCTTGCTCCCTGTTTTGCTTGTTTAGGCCTTCTTGTCGGGGCTTGTCTGGTCCCTGTTCATTCTCTACTTCTTGTCTGGGCCTCCTAGTGGACCTCCTTGTCTGTTACCTGTCTTGTCTTGTCTTACCATTGGTTCCTATTTGCTTATATAAGTGTATACATTGACCTGTTTATGTGTTCCTGTCCTGTCTTTGTCTCATCCTGTCTGGGCCTCCCTGTGGCCCTCATGCTTCCCACGGGTCTCCCGGCGGCCTAGACTGACTGTATATCTTTGCCTTGTCCATTTTCCAGAGTGACCTATTCAGGCCATCTTGTCTTGTTCTGTTTGTTCCTGTGTGCCTTGCCTGTCTATTTAGTTGTTCTGTTCCCTGTGGGCCTCCCAGTGGTCTTCCTTTTTCCTAGGGGTCTCCCTGTGTCACTCCTGTTCTTGTGGGCCTCCCATTCCATGCCCTCTACCTGTCTAGATCCTGCCAGGCCCTCCATTACAGTTTAGCCCATGTTTTACCTTGTTTCTGCCTGTGTGTGTTATCTTGTTCCTGCCTGTTTGTTTTATTCAGTTCCAGCCTGGTCTCTCTGTGCACCTGCCCTGCTCAGCCTTGTCCTTCTTGCCCAGCCTTGTTTCCCTATCCTGCTTTGCCTCGCCTCCCAGTCAGCCTCCTTTGGCTGACTCGGACTATTTTTGGACCTTGCCTCTCTTTGATCACTGCCAAGACTCAGCCTAGACTCTGACCTTGCCTGGCCACTGCCAGTCGAT
Source organism: Rhinatrema bivittatum (assembly GCF_901001135.1). Classification (NCBI taxonomy): domain Eukaryota; kingdom Metazoa; phylum Chordata; class Amphibia; order Gymnophiona; family Rhinatrematidae; genus Rhinatrema; species Rhinatrema bivittatum. The sequence goes on along the minus strand of NC_042616.1, from coordinate 782,677,071 downwards.
CCCCAGCCTGCCATGCGCCATGCCAGAGAAGTCCTCTTGGTCACCAGAACCTACGGGCCCAACCCAAAGGGTAGGTGGCTGGACAGGCAGAATATCTTGCGCTGCTCTCCTGTGGAGCCCTGCGCTGCTCCTGCTGAGGGAATACCTGAATCCAGCTTGCCTGACCATGACAGTATAGAAGTTTAAAATAAATGTAGATAAGTCTGAGGCCCTACATATTAATTTATTGGATTCTGTTTTTGGTATTTTAAATTAAATTTTCCTTTCAGATGGGCGACAGAGAGCTTAAAACATCTGGATGTATATATTGCAGACAAAAGAAATTGGATCTGTCCTTTGAATTATCTATTCCTATTCAAATCTATTACGAAGGATCTTTCTAGCTAGTTAGGGTACAATCTGTCCTGTTTAGTACAGATAGCCACTATAAATATAAAATTGTTACCTATAATGCTCTATATCTTTCAGACTGCCAGTTGAATGTTCAAGTGAGAGAGTGAAATACCTTCAAGGTATTTTTTTTTTACCATATTTGAAGATGCAGACTCTCTCAGGTAGCAGATTTATATTTAATGAGGCAAAGAAACAAAGATGGCTAGAGGCTCCTAATTTTCGATTGGTTTTATATGCTTCACAATTTAATCTTCTGAGATATAAATAAATAAATACATAGCAACATAGTAATGATGGCAAATAAAGACCAGATGGTCCATCCAGTCTGTCCAGCAATTTGCTTATGGTAGTATTAACTGCCACTCCGTGCAGGTTGCCGTCATGCATTCTATTAAGGGTAGTAACTGCCACTCCATGCAGGCTCCCTCCATGTGTTCTGTTAAGGGTAGTAACTGCCGCTCTGTGCAGGTTACCCCCATGCAGAAATGTTAATACCATCCCTTTCTCTATGTTTTTAGGGATCCACAGTTTTTATCATGCCCTTCTGAATTCATTAACTCTTCTTGTCTTCACCACCTCTTCTGGGAGAGCATTCCATCCAGGCATCCACCAACCTCTCCATGAAGAAATGCTTCCTGATATTAGTTCTGAGTTTCATATCATGACCACCAGTTCTACCATTTCCTTTCCAAAGGAAAAAGTTTGAAGCTTGTGCATTGTTAATACCTATCAGGTATCTGAAGGTCTGTATCACATCTCCCCTGCACCTCTGTGATCAGGGGCGGATTGGTCTATCGGGGGATCGGGCATCCCCCGGTGGGCCTGTCGCGCTAGTCACGTGGTCTGCTGAGCACGGCCGTGACAGAGCTGAGCTTGGCAGATCACGTGGTATCTCCTGGGCCGGCCTGGGCGGTGAATCCCCGGGCCGGTCTTTATCGGGAATCTGCCGCTGTGTGTGATACATATATTTAGATCTTCATTTGTTCTGGAGGGAGAGGTAAATATGCCATTAGTAAATCCCTGAATGGGAACCGTACCCTGGCTTCCCTGGTTCAGGGCCCATTGCACTAGGCTTGGTAGACAAGATAAGCCATATGGTCTTTTTCTGCTGTCACATTTCATGTTTCTTTGTAACACTAAATCATGGAGTCAGAGTAAACATTTTAGAAGAAACACTGAAAAGATATTTACCATGGTTTTCAAAGATAATTAGGCATCCAAAAGTTTTTAGAAATCATTTTAAGAAACTTGCAATATAAATCTGGGACAGACTAAGTAAATGTTTGAAATTGTCAAGGGAAATCTCTCCTTTTACGCCACTAAGATATAAAAAGACTCTCTCTCTCTCCTAGGATTCAGTCAAGAATTTTTAAAAGATGGGAGAGTGTTAGACTAAACAGTCTGGGACAGTTAATTAAACCAAGGGAAGTAAATGAGTTCCCAGATCTGCAGGAGATGCATCATCTATCTCCCTCAGATTATTTCCCATACGTACAAATTAAACCTTTTCTAAATGAGAAAGAAGTGGGATATTAGTGAGTCACTGCACTCCCTTTGAGAAGGTACATAAGCAAGCACACTACAAATAAACTACTGTATAAATCAGGGGTGGCCAATCCAGTCCTCGGGTGCCACAAACAGGCTAGATTTTCAGGATATCCACAATGAATATGCATGAGAGAGATCTGTATGCACTGCCTCCATTATATGCAAATCGACATCATGCATATTCATTGTGGACATCCTGGAAAACTGGACTGTATGAGGTTCTTGAGGACTGGAGCTGGCCACCCTTGGTATATATGATTTGTGTGCAGTTCCTTACAAATAAACCGAAACATATACAGGGGGGGGGGGGGGCATTTTTAACAACTCGTATCCATATAAATTGAACTAATTTTCAAAAGGAAAAGTAGGCACATACATTCTCTTTGAAAATTGCCCCAACAAAACTGCCTGAATACATTTATACCTACTAATCTGTTTGCCAATCCTTCTTCAGCTCCACCCTGTAGGAATGCCCCTTCTCACTGCAGGTAGACCTATGTACACACAGGCTATATGTGCATAAGTTTACCCACTATTGGGCAGGCAATTGAATAAAAGGCCATCCCATTTCCACTGGTAAAGCACCATTTTACTGGTAGTTACGCCTTTGAAAATTGCCGTCAGAGGTTCTGATTTACATAGCCATTAATGCACATTAAAACATGGTTTTATATGCATGCATGGCTATTATAAAATAACCTGTGGCTCAGTGAAAATAAAATTGTACATGTGACCCAATTTCGTGCATATGTTTATGCACACTGGACAGGCATTTTAGAGGGCAGAGCTAGGACATACAATCATAGGGACGAATTTTCAAATGTTTTGCGTGTTAAGTAGCCTCTAGTCATATAGTCCATATTTTATAAAAGTCCAAAATACATGCATATTTTCACTCTCGTGCACACATCTATGTGCATAAAAAAGGGGCAGGGCCAACATTTAATCGTGTAAGCTGCTATTTTAAAAGACCCTTGTGTACTTAGATTTGGCTAATTATCTGCTTTAAATGATATTAAGCATGTTTATTGTGTAGTACTGATGGGTGGGAGGTCTGGGTGAACTGGGAAAGAGTTCAGGCTGAAGAACCAGGAAGATCTCGATGACCCGGAGAAGGACTGGGCGAACTGGTGGACATATTGGTAAAACTGTCAATTTCCTTGTCAAGCGCAGGTTTTAAAATACACCGGCTTGCAATTTACATAAGGCCAACTTTATTTTAATGCTTAAAATATACGAGCATATACTTTTAAAACAGAAAAAGTGAATGCATTCAATGCATAGATATACATTCTTTCAATGCATTGCATGTATTCATGTGTGAGCCTACATATGCTCATATGTTGCAGGGTAGAGAAACACGTATTTTATACATGTGCTCACTGCCATATATGCACATAAATGCCACTGCATGTATTTGAAAGTTATCTTCCCTTTTTTTATTTTCAAAAGCATGCAGATAAGTTAACCTGCATAAGTGATGCCCTGCAAAAAACAGATGTAGTTTTGTTCAAATTATTTTATGCGTGGTGAACAAAGCAAAGCCATAACTTTGCTTTGAAAATGTCAGATAAAGTCTGCGTGCATAAGTTACATGCAGACTTTACTAGAGATGTGAATTGGAACCAGAATCGGTTCGGTTCCGGTTCCAATTCAAATCTTATAATTTTTATCGTCCGGCCTGATTGGTTTTTTGTTTATCGGCTGCGCCCAATCCGATAAACAAAAAACCTACTCTGACCCTTTAAAACGGACCCCTTAGCCTTCTCCACCCTTCCGACCCCCCCAAAATGTTTTAAAATTACCTGGTGGTCCAGTGGGGGCGCGGGGAGCGATCTCCCGCTCTCGGGCCGTCGGCTGCCACTAATAAAAATGGCGCCAATGGCCCTTTGCCCTTACCATGTGACAGGGTATCTGTGCCATTGGCCAGACCGTGTCACATGGTAGGAGCACTGGATGGCCCGTGCCATTTTAAAGATGGCGCCGGCCATCCAATGCTCCTACCATTGACAGGGGCCGGCCAATGGCATAGATACCCTGTCACATGGTAAGGGCAAAGGGCCATCGGCGCCATTTTTATTAGTGGCAGCCGACGGCCCGACAGCGGGAGATCACTCCCGGAGCCCCCACTGGACCACCAGGTAGTTTTTAAAACGTTTTTTGGGGGGTCGGGAGGGTGGGGGAGGCTTAGGGGTCAGTTTTAAAGGGTCGGGGTGAGGTTTTTTTTATCGCGCCATCGGCACCATTTTTATTAGTGGCAGCCGATGGCCCAAGAGCGGGCGATCGGTCCCGGGGCTTCCACTGGACCACCAGGTGACTTAAAAAAGTTTTTGGGGGGGTTTACGGAAGGTACGGCATTAGTTTTAAAGGGTCGGGGTGGGTTTAGGGGTTGTTTTGGTGTGCTGGTTTTCCCGCCCCCCCCCCCAAATAACTCCCATTAGTGGACACAAACCCAATTAATGATTTTTCATGATAAATCGGGGGAATTTCTATTGTATCGTACTCTTTAACGATTTTTGATGATTTAAAAAATATCGGACGATATTTTAAATCATCAAAAAACGATTCACATCCCTAGACTTTACCCCTACCCACTCAGTTATAAAATTTCTCTTCCTATGACTTGGGAGCATGATTTTTGTCTGAACAGTGGAATAGTATCAAAGAAAGAGTTTGTAAAACTTCCATGTCCTCATTGATCCAGGAAAACAGACAAAATTTACCAGGGGGTCAAGAATGAGTGTTGACATGAGTGTGGGAAAAAGGGCACAATGGTACATACAATACTGTACCTGGTAGGAGTGACGAAGACAGGGCCCCTTTGGAGAACTAGTCAAGATTTTTTTTTTATGGCAAATTACTAAACTAAAACATACCTAGGATTCCAAAAGATTTCTATTGGTGCTGCCAGCTGAGAACTTTTATCACCATAAAGAAAAGTTGATAAGTCACTTTTAAGTGATGGTTAGGTGTGACCTGGTGGTTTTGGAATACATACCAGAGATTCATGTTTGGTTAAGGAGAATGGGGAACATATACCTGATAGCAGGATAACAGCAATGCAGAATGAAAGACCTGCAGTGGTTAAATCTTTATGGGATTCCTTTCTGGCTTACTTTTTTTTTTTTAATTTCCACATTTTCAATATTATTACATCAAGATAAATCTTGAAAGCAAAAGAAGATATGCTAGCAGCAAAACAAAGGAGAAGGAAAGCAAATTTACACAGCTACTAGCTGGGGGATCCCGGACTTCAAACCAGGGGGGATGGTATCCAGGAAACTAAAGAAAAAACAAAATTAACACTGAAGCTCCTTACTGAAAATAATAACATTGTATATACAAAACATACAGGGGGTCCATTTTCAGCCACTGTGCGGCTCGGCTTATTTGGCTAACTAGCAGGGTATATTCAGCGGTGCCGACTATCTTAAACTTAGCCAGTAATGTCTAACCAGCTAACTTTAGAACAACTCTTCGGCCAGCCCACAGTTAGCTACATAGGTTAAGCAGCTAACTCTGAATATGCAGTTAACTCTTCTATGCCCGGAAATGCCTCTTGCCTGCCCCCTGGCAAGATTTTCCCAACAAAAAATAAAATATTATGATTGAGGAAATAATGTGCATTTTAGAGTTCCTATCTTGGACAAAAACAAAGGTCACCAAAAAGTGACCCTATTCATTTTATTGGACTCATCTTTCCACTAGACTAGTTAGATCCAGACCATCCAGCGATAAATCCCCACCACACTGCTCTGGCCTTTCCCCCTTCTTCCAATAGGTATATAACAGATTTTACTAAAGAGAGGAAGAACATTCTCTAGAACCTGCAGAACTTCAGTCATATATTTCTTGAAGAGTTCTACTGATATTGCTAAAGCTATCTTGAGAACATTGCCAAGACCACAGATTAAGATGTCTCACAAAGTTCTCCAAATTTTCCAATTCTCTATGAACTTAAATCTTGTCCTGAATTAAGGTCTTTTGTGTAACCATTATTCAGTCAGTTTGATCTGAAATTTCCTCAGTTCCTTGGGCCTGACATCTCATGATGTACTCCTGTGTCCAAAACCACAGTACTTTCTAAGAAGTTAAAGTTACTAAAGAAAAAATAGCCTGGTGGAAAGAAGTCTGAGCATTCCAGATAGTGGCCAAAGTTATAGTGATATTTGTCATGGACCCCGGAGTCCAGACACCCATCTGGGGAGCGGCACATGACTGACTGCAAGGCAGGACTCGGGACAAGACAAAGACCGGTCTTCTGCCTAGCCAGCCCCTTCCTCCATAGGTTATGCCTTTGGGTTCTGGGGGCCATTAGGTCTCTGCAGCAGCAGTACATCAAAGTGGTGAGTCCACACAGGCTTCTGCCTACATGAGTAGGCACGGCAAGGCTAGACATGCAAAGCTTGGACCAGGCAGGCTTGGCAAGTAGGACAAGGCAGACAAGCAGGAAGGACAAGGCAGGCTTGGCAGGATACTAAGCAGGACCTGGAACTAGACAAGACACAGTTAAGGCAAGACAAGGACAGGACTTTGGTAGAGGCAGGACTAGATAGAATATTGGAGCAGACAGGATAAGACCAAGAAAGTGGAATAGAGCAGGAGTAGACATGGCAAACAAGGAAAAAAGAACAAAGAAGCCCATTTGGACAGACAAAATAAGCCCGATGGCCCCAAGGCAGGATACAAGAAAAAATGGGCCAGAGGCCTCAAGTCAAAGAACAAGGCAAATTAGGCACAAGGGCCTCAAAGCAAGGGAAAAGACTAGAAGGCCACAAGGCTAGGCGAGGCAACAGGACAAGAAGACTTGAAGGCCACAAGGCAAAGCGAGAATAAGGGTCAGGTTACGGAGCCAGAAGTGACACCGTGAGAAGACAAGGAGCTTCTGGCAAGACAGCATTGCATAGGGCTGGAGTCTGGGTGTGGCAAGGGCAGTGAGAAGAAGCTTGACAAGACTAGTGATGAGGCATACTGCGGGCATCTGCTGGTGGGGAGGCATCATGAAGGTAAGATAAAGCTGGTAGCAGGCAAAATCCTAACAATATTGATATAGAGCTGGCACTAGATTGGGGAGATGGGGGAATTCCAATATCACTTACCCCCAGGGGCACTAGGAGTGATGCATCCAAAAGCAGCATAACATTCCCCCAATTCCTCTTGAGAGGTGACTGCAGCATATACTTGGAGCAAGTACTGATTTAGAGGAATCATGTCAGGAATTCTCAGACTCGAGTTTAATAAAATTCTAGTAGGTCAAGAGGGTTTGGATTGTGTAGGTACTAGCCAGGGCTGGTTCTCTAATGAGGAAAGGTGTGGCAGCCACTTCAAGCAGCAAAATTTTAGAGCAGCAAATGTAGACCCAAAAACTCTCCTCCGGCAGCCACTTTACTTTCCGCCAAACACACATTTAACAACATGCCTGTGGGGTTCCTACCCCCAACGGGCCAGAAGAAAAGCCCCACCGCAGCACAGAGAAATGATGTGCTCATGGCACTGAAGAAGAGAGGATGCCCCATAGGCCACCAGCAGAACCCAACTCGCTAGTGGCTGAAGAAGTAAGAAAGCCTCGTGGGCTGCAGGCGGGTAAAGAAGAAAGGAGACCCCATGGGCTGCCGGCAGAGCCCAACCCACCAGTGGCAAAGAAGAGAGGAGGTCCCACTGGCAGGTGAAGAAAAGAGAGGTCAATTATCTGCTGACAGCAAAAAAAAAAAAAAAGAGTTCCTAGCTGCCTGCTCAGCTCATCCCACCCACAGCAAAAAAAGAAAGGAAGAGACAGCCTGATTGACAATACTTATGAGTGAGGGAATTTGTGTATGTTTGTGAGAGAGAATGTGCCTGGATGTGTGTGATAGAAAGCATGTGCATGTGTGTGATCAAGAGTGTATGTGGGTGAGAGAGCATGTGTATATATGAGAGAGCATATGTGTGCATATGAAAGAGCTTCTGTGTGCATGTGTGTGTGTGTGTGTGTGTGAATGAGCATGTATGACAGTGTATGTGTATCTGCTTGTATATATATGAGAGAAAATGAATGGCTAATTGTGTGTGAGAGAGAGTGTTCTAAAGGTTGAGTAGATGTGGACCCTTAGTCCGAGGAGTTGATAATCCCTGAGGAGACGGCTCCTTGGGTTCCCCCGTCGGATGGCGAGGCTGAATTAAAGGAGGAAGTAGTTGGGCCTTCGCCATTGGAAGCCCGCGGTCTCCCCAGGTGGAGCCCGTAGGGACCCGGGCCGCTTGGACTTAGGTGGACCTTTGAGAGGTAAAGGATTCATGGTACGGGAGCAAGGGCCAGCTGGATCTTCACCACTGGAAGCCCGCAGCCCCCCCGGGAGGAGCCCGTAGGGACCTGGGCCGCTTGGACTTAGGTGGGCCCTTGAAGATGAAAGGTCCGTCAAAGATCAGTCCGGGATCAGAAGCTGGAGTTCATCTACCGCCAGTCCGAGATCAAGGCCAGAGGATCACCGGTCACCAGTCCGAAGTCAAACACCAAAAGGTCGTCCAGCAATAGGAACCAGGGTACCAGCGACACCAGCAGACTCACAGGAATGAGCAGACTTATTGCCAAGTCAAAGCACAGGAAAAGGAAGCCTCCTTATATACTTCCCTGAGCCTGCCCTATCTGAAGCAGCTGGAGCTGGTTAAGTGACGAGGTCCCTTTAAAAGCCGGCAGGAGGTGCGGCCACTCGCCTAAGGGGAGGGTCGAACCTGGAAGTGTGCAGGGCGGCCCGAGGCCGCGAAGAGGAGCTCGTGAGGCGCTTCCCCTGCCGGGAAGCATGGCAGGAGTTTGACTGGGAGGGCTGCCCCGAGGAAGGGAAGCAGGGCTAGTCACGAGGACGCCTCCCCGATGACGCTAAGGTGCCGGCGGTGGTCCTGACGCCTCGGAAAGAGGTAGGAGGAGCCAGCCGCGGACGGTCGCAGCTGGAAGTTATAACAGAGAGAGTGTGTGTACATGGATAAGAAAGTTTTCCCTCCCTTTCTCCTACACCAATCCACGACAATCTCAGGGTGATTGGAAATCAAAAGTTCCCAGGTATGGAAAGCAGGGATTTTTTTTATCCTTATTAGTTTGATATGTCTGCTATTTGGAAATATTTTATTGTTTGAGAAATTTTTATAATTTTTATATGAGTTTTTGATTATTGGTTTTTATTCTCTTCGTCAGCTGTTTTGCAATATTTATTCTTTTGTATTAGCATGTTTTTGCTACTCTGATTGACGCTTTATATTCCTAGATTTTATTATTTTGAGGAATGGTATTTCTATTCTTTTGTTGTTACACTGTATATAATCTTCCTTGTTTAGCTTTCCAGTTCAGTTTTTGTTTACATGTTTCTATTTATACTTTATGGTCTCTTTATTCTGTATTTGGTGAGGCTCTGACTGTGTTCTGCATCTATGACTAAGGTGAGGTATTCTGATATCTAGTGTGTAGTTTCTGTGTAATGATCTGTAGCAGGCTAGCTTGTTCTGGTTTCATAATAGGGGGTGTATTAATGTTTAGGGCTGGGTGTAATATCTGCAATGTTGCCTTTTCATAGTTAGGGTTTTTACTGTTTGAGGGCTGGCATTTAGTGCTCTTTTAATATATATTGTAATTGCAATTCAGTTTTCTCTGGGCTTGTTGAGGGCAAAACCCACACCCAGCATGCATTACAATAAGTCTAACACCCTATGCATTCCAAGTCAGCTTTTTGCTTTTTTGCAGGGTTGTGATATTTTTACTTCGGAAGACTATACCTTTAATGAACTTATTCATGCAAAACTGATTGTAATAAATGCAGAATTTGTAATTGTGTGTGGTGGCAGCACAAGGCTGTAAAGTTTGCCTAGGGTGTCTAATGCCCTTGCACTGGACTGAGAAAGGCTCCCACAATTCACCCATCTCCAGGGGAAAATGCTGGGGAAAAGGTGGGAGGCAGGTCCTCGGGTTCCTGAGAGCGTTGCAGGGAAGCTGGCTTCCTGGAAACATTGATGGTAACTTTGAAACAGCCGTGCGGGTACGCATGTGTGCGCGTTTGCCAGCTTGCATCCAGAGACGCGTCCATTTTATAACATGCTCACGCATATGTGTGCATGTTATAAAAGAGCGTGGATGCACGTACGGGTGCGTACAACTTTAAATGGACACGCACATATGCGCACGTCTGCCGCATCTACCGTGTAAGTGGGGGAATTTTATCAGGGACACGAGTTGATGCCATAGCTAGTTTTCCCAGTTTGTTCCCAGTTTACCCAGTTTAAGGATAGGACTTCCAACCCCCGGTAATTTATTAGCTTCCCTTTCCCCCTGTTAGCCCTTCAAACCCCACTGGCTAGCCTAGACTTTTTATGTTTTTGTACTTACACGCTATCCATAGCAGTAGTAAAATTACATGGCAGAGGACCCCGGCGCGTGCCTGTGTGTGCATTTACGTGCCCATCCCTTGGCCTTCCCTGACAGGCCCACTCCCCACCCCTATTTCTGAACGTTTCACTTGCGCGCATGGTGGCAGATACGCGCATACATGGGCACCTTTTAAAGTCCGTGCGGCCCAACTTGTGTGCATATCTCTCAGCTTTGGCACCCACAGGGCTTTTAAAACTATCTAATGCTCCTCTGGAACCTCTGTCCCCTGCTTTCCCCCTTCACTGAAAGGGCCAGACTACAACGAGACACCCCACCCCTTGCTCCTTTTGATGATTTGACCTGTGCTGTGTCTTGGGGACTGGGAGGGAGCACCATCTCATCCCTCGCCTCAGGCAGCAGATCGCCTTGAGCAACCCCTGGTACTAGTTATCCTCAAGAAAGCAGCCAAAGGAGGCAGGGAGTGATACAGTCGGGGCAAAGAGCACCCCAGGAAAAGCAGGTACTGAAGAGCATGAGGGAAGAGCCTGGCCTTTTCCCTCCAAACCCAAACCCCAGCATCAGAATCCAAGGATCCAGAGAGAGAGAGAGAGAGAGGAGATCCAGCAAAATATCAGAGGCACATAAGACTAAAGGATGACCAATATTTTGCAGAATGCATTCACTGTTTTAAGGTCGTCAGTAGCAGAAAGATACTGGCACATCTTTCAGTGGCATGCAGCATTGTTTTTAAAAAGAGCATCCTTTAGTGATGGTTTTAGGGGAGGCTGCCAATACCAGCAGAGGAAAGCCAGAGAAAAGGGAAAGTTTGTCTCCCAAGTAGACATTGACCCCTTCTTCCAGTGAGGTGAAAGGCAAGCAGTCCCCCAGTTCTTCAGCAGCAAGCCACCATGGAGCAGATTCAGACCTTTCTCACATAGTAAGAGGCAGGCAGCATCATAGGTACTGACATGCTGCATTAGAGAAAGCATTGCTCTGCCGATTGCCCTGCCGATCATGCGTGTTTCATTGTTAACCGCCTTGACCATTCTGTGTTAGGCGGTCTATAAACCTAATAAATGTAAATGTATTAAGACCATAGGATTTAAGCAATTATCCCGGGGAGGGGATAATTGTATATTATATATAACTGTATGTTATTATATGTATATGTTTTTGTATTGCTAATCAATTGTATTTTATGTTATTTTATGGTAATTTTCATTATGTATATTGATGTTATGTTGTAAGCTGCCCTATGTCCTTCTTTGGGGGAGGGTGACCTATAGATCTAAAATGTAATGAAATGTATTAGGCAACCAGAAGAAGATTGACATAATGGACCTCTGGTCTTCTTTCAACCTAAACTAGGAAACTCTGTAATACAATGGAGAAGTTTACTGTACTGTATTTAGCTGTTTTTTCGGTATTTCAAAAGACTTGCTGTCTTGTGACCTCTGTTTCTTCTTTTAACCTTCCACTAGATTTTTAAACATATCCCCAATGACTTCACAAATAGGGAAGCATCTAAATGGAAGGTATAATCAACCAAAGAGGATGTCACAAGAAGAAATAATAGCAAACTGATCTATAACATAGATTTACTTTGTGTCAGTTGTTCGTGATAGGGATCTGTATCTCAGTTAGGAGTGATGCCCAGAGGGATGCTTACATTGCACATCCTTTGCAAGTTAACTTCTTGACTGTATCCACTGTTTGTGATGTTTAAACAAGTAAAATAAAATGCTGTGTCCTTATCAAAGGCAAGTCCAGTTCCAATAAGAATCAGGTAATCATGCTGTTTTAAGCTCTGATATTGAGAGTGATATGAAAGACGTAAGAGCCTCTGAGTGCTATCATTAACCTTGGATTTATTTTTGTCATGGAATAGCTGAGAGTATAATGAAAAATTCAGCAATGCCAGCAATGGCTGAAATTTCAAAATGTTGGGCCAACCTTGAAACTATATTCTGTGGCAGAGAAGACCATGATCCTGCGGCCAGATGATCTTGGTTGCTTCACAGAGCTCCAGGGAAGGACCCCCTCCACCTCTCACCCAGAAAAACAACTCAAGTTGCCTGAGCACACTCTCTATGGAGGGGTGGGGTAGACTGATGTTCCTATTAAGATGATACTGAGATGACCATCTGCTGACCTCTGAACACTGCATAATAGAAGGGTGCCCCAATTTCTGATGGACCAAGTTTTCAATGCAAGAGATTATAGGAATCTCAGACATTAAGGCATTCTCTGAATCTACATTAGAATTTTCTCCATCTTTCCAGATGTGCAAATGGATCCTGAATCATCTAACAGGTATATTAGATTGCATGCTCTCCTTTCTTCATGAATAAGCTGTCAAGCTATTTCAGGCTCTGGTCTTGAACTGTGCTGCCATTAGGAGCACTTATTCATTCAACAAAATACAGCTGAATTTTGGGATGTCTACAGAATTTTCCTGCTTTTAACAATACTCTCTCACCTCTCTGGAAGACCTCTCTCCTAGTTCTTTGATCATAACATTTCTTTCTGCTTTTCCTCAGAATCTTTTACAGCCAAATTTATAGTCATGCTTGCCCTGACGTGTAAACTAACTACTGCAGACCTATGATGGCAGAAAGTAACTCCTGAGGCAGATTTTTTTGAAACATTGATGTGCATGGAGACAATCAGAGACTTTGCATGAATGATGATTCACATTTTCTAGAGTTACATCAAGCCATGTTAAATACTGGGCATTTTACTTGCATTTAAACAAAAATATATATGAAAAAATCAGTACTGGATAAAAATGGACTTAGGGTGAACGATGATTATAAGAAGGCACTCATACCACATTGTATGATGTGTGGTAGCCATGTATGAAATTCCCCAAAATTACCAATTTTTGAACTACAGGCTCACTTAACACAGGTGGGAAGGTAGGAAAGCTGGGAATGTGATTATAGTAGTAGAAGTATTGAGTAGTAGTAGTAGTAGAGTAGAAGTATTGAGTAGTAGTAGTAGAAGTATTGAGTATTGAGTAGTAGTAGTAGAAGTATTGAGTAGTAGTATTAGAAGTATTGAGGGATTGTTTTGAAGGGATTGTTTTGAAGTACAGGGTTTTAGAGTTGATTGAATTTCTGCAGAGGGTAAGGGATGGGTGATGGTGGGGTAGGAAGGTGAGGTAGGAAGGTTGTTATTGTGAGAGAACCAATAGCAAGAGCTCACCCTGCAGACCAGATGGCAAGGAATTAACGTTCCCTAGCTGTGTCACCTGACCGTGCATGGAAGGGATTGGGACTGCAAGGATGTGACCTGCCTATTGTATCTGTTCACACCAGCGCAATCACCTGTACAGAACCATGAACTGAGTATATATGGGTAGATTTTAATTGAAGCACATGCGGTCTTCATGTGCATGCGCTACCCGGCACACGCACATGTACACCTGATTTTATAATATATGCAAGCAGGCACGTGCATGTTATATAATCTGGGGTCAGCACTTGCAAGGGATGCACAATTGTGCACCTTGCGCACATGAGCCACGCTGCCTTCCTCCGTTCCCTTCCCCCTAACCTAACCTTTCCTCCCAGCCCTATTCTAACCCCCCCCCCCCCCGACTCTTGTCTTACCTTTTGCGCCTGCCTCCGGGTAGGCGCAAGTTGGGCGCGCCGGCAGCCTGCCGGCATGCGATCCTCCAATACAGCGGCAATGGCCGCAATGTCAGAGGCCTCTGGCCCTGCCCCGCTCCGGATGGCCATGGACTGCCCACACCCCACCCCCTAACCGCCCCTTTTGTAAAGCCCCAGGACTTACACACATCCTGGGGCTTTACGCGCGTCGCCAGGCCATTTTAAAATAGGCCCGGCACGCGTTTATCCCTTTTAAAATCCGGCCCATAATATTTAATATATTTCTACCCCAGTTCCCCAGGTAATCCTTGCATGCCATCATAAAAGAGTTCTGAGTCATTGCTGCTTTACAGTAAGTCTTTCTCCTGGAGGTGTAGAGGGTCCCTCTGCATGCACCCCATTCTGACCCTGAATAAGTAGGATTGAGCCAGAGATGGAGAACAGTTCAGTCAGTTATGGGGTATTATGCTTTATAGTTTATGCAACGGTAAGGATTTATTTGTATTTGTATAATTTCAGATGATTTTATATGTTGTAAATCAACACAAGCTATTTTCAAAGCAGCGATATATAAATGCCAATAAATGAACTTGAAATCATCCATCCAAGTTTATTCTCCACTTTTATTCAGACAGAGTTGTTTGAATATTCCTTGGAAGTTTGGGGGGTCACTCCTATACATTAAGTAGAAGGGAGAACATCTCATAGAGGGACTTTTAGAGAGTAGCATGAATGTTTTACCCACTAGTTATTTTGTTAAACTAGTAGAGTTCATAACATGGTGTATAAGGAAGGTCTGGATTAACGTCTCACAAAGCCCATTTCCAGAGAATGATGACTATTTAAAAATTCCAACCCTGGTTGGAATGTAACCCAGTCAGTGCACCAAAGTGGGATATTCATTGTGCTTGCATATGACCCTGGTTCTAAAATGGTGAATTGGAAGCAATTCAATGATGCTCTTTTTTTAATGGGGGGGAGGAGGAAGATTGAGGAAGGAAAACAGATCTGGAGGAAGGAAAACAGATCTTTTGATAGTATGCATCTGGTGCATTTCCGTATCAACGACGATATCTTTCTCCAAACTCAGCAACAAAAGATTTGTGCAGAGCATTTTTATGACATTCTCTAGAGTCTAGACCCATGTGTCCTTCATGCATAGGTTTACACTCTCACAATACTCTTTGCAATGACTTAAACATCAATCACTATATTAAATCATGGGAAACTTTGATTATTTTGATACAGTGATCCACCCTTAATTATTAAACAATCTCTTTTATTAATTACTTTTTCTGAAGGAATTTTCTGATATTTCTGCATAAGCATTCTCAAGCTGCTGAATTCAAGCCAAGCCTACTCATTTATTCTCCCCTCCAACTGGGCTTCTGCTTGTAAGTCCATGTCCAGAGGATAGGCAAGAGGAGGCGTCACTGACAGGCTAGGATCAGAGCTGGCGGCAAGTGTAAGTCGTGGCAAGCAGCGTAGAACTCTGGACACAGAAAGGTCTATAGCGTAGTCGATCAAGGCAGAGGTCAGGGCACGGAGAAGGCAAGCATAGTCAAACATAGCAGAGGTCCGGGGTTGGAGATAGGCTGAAGAGTAGTCAGGCGTAGCAGAACGCCGAGGCTGGAGACGAGCTGAAGAGTAGTCAAACAAAGCAGAGTCAAAATCCAAAGAGTCAGTCCAACACATAGATGAGACAGAAACGAGGAAGACAGGAACCGGGAACCACAGGAATCAGGAACATGAAGTAGAGAGGATTCTCTATCAGCAATGAGTACCCGGCGTTCCGGGAGACCTGTTGCAAAGGCAACGCTATGGAGCGAGGCCTGAGCTTTTATACGCTGAAGAGTCTGATGTCAGCATCTGGGGCTGTTGCCAGGTTCCCACCGCAGACCCTTCAAAAGAACTAGTGATGCGTGAGTGCCTAGGGAGGGGCACGGCGCCAATGGCGGCATCTCTCCACGAGCCATGCAGAGAGTTTAGTTTAGTCTTCAATTTAGAATTACGGTGTGAAGACTGGAGGTTCAGGTTAAGAGTCAACCAAAATTGAGTTTTATTTCTCCCTATAGGCTTTCTAAAAGAAAAAAGCACAATACCTCAGAAGAGTGTTCCCCCCTCCTTGCTTAATTCAAAACAAAACAGGCAAATATGAAGCTCTGCTCCTTACACACTCACTCACCATTTGCTCAGTAATACAGGGGGCACTATTTAATGGGATTTCCCTGGTAAACAGGTGCTCATCTGTGGGAAAAACCTTTGTGACAATTGTGCCCCTCCCCCTTATTTGGGTGAACGTAAACGCTCTAACCGTGACAAAAAGACCTGAAAAGGGGCAGTGCTATCTGAGATGAAGGGGATGGAGATTCTAAACTGCACTCGGGGACTTCATATTGAAATCACTGAAAAGGTTTGCCCCGAGGACTTTGCAGCTGCAAAGTGCGTGGGCTAAAAATCTCCACAGTGTCGGGCCAGCTCCTGATTTTCAAATAGAAACTCCACTGTGAAAATTGGCATATAAAAATAAACTAAATAAAAAATTTGGCAAGCCATAAATTATCTTAATTGCCCTCTTTATTACTCAAAACTAGCAGAGTGAGTCACTCTTCAGGTTTTACACAGACACTTATTCAAGGATCTCCTGGCCGGAGGCAGGCTTCCACTGTCCCTCTGCTCTCATTCAATCTACAAGTATCAGTCACTCACATACTGGTCCCTATAGCAGTCTCATTCACCTCTGATTTGACTGATCTGAGGCTCCACAGACTGAGCTCTGACCCTTAACAGCAATTTCCACAAATGACAGCCTTCCTCTCCCCAAAATTCAGAAAAAGACTATTTTTACACAAACTGACAGCTGTAAAACTAACCAGTTAATTCAGCTGGCTAACTCTGAATATCAACTCCTCTTCCCCTATTCCAATAACATTTGAGAGAGAGAGACAGAGAGACTAGCCGTAATGCCTTTATACTAGGTAGGTAATTACTAATTATACCTCTATATGAGGCCCACCTAGTAACTCGAGGTGAGGTTTAGATATTATTGTAGGGGGTTAGGGGCCACTTTGACATGCAGAGTGTGTCGTACGAACAGAACAGTGCTCTCTTGTGAAGATTTGATGACCTTCGGAGTGAGGAAACTCAACCAAAGATGAGATTTGTGCAATGTTTCTCAACCTAGCTTGATGGACTCTCTATCTGGGTAACATCACAAACACAAATAAAAAAAGGTGTAGTTAAAGCTGTGCAATATGGCTTAGCAAATTATGAAGCCAGCCCACTTGGCCACAAATCCCACCCCAAACTCCTCCCCTTTTTCTAATTTGCATTGCACTATGCGTTATGGCATTTTCGTATGCATTAAAGGTGTTTTCACATGTGAAAACGCCTTAACGCATGCAAAAACGCCATATAACAGTTTGATAAATGACCCCCTTAGCCAGCTAAACACTTATCTGGATAAGTGGCACACACTGATCCTACTGGATATTCAGCCATGCCACTTAGTATAATCTGGCTAAGTTCTATTTTGAATATCAGCATCAAATAGGGTTGCCAACTGGCTCCAGATTTTCAAGGCAGGTTGATCCAGTCCTGGTTTTACCCCTTTACGTGCTGGGACTTATTCTGATTTCCCTATAGCAAGACTATAAGTGCCTGCATGCAGCGGAGTAAAGTCAGGACTTGTTCTGAAAATCTGGAGCCAGTTGACAACCCTAGCCTCAAAGAGCCTAACTTTCAAACCTATCCATGCATAAGTGGACATGCAGAGATGAATGCAAGAAAACACATGCTGTCTCTACCCATTTTATAAACATAACACGTTATATTTAATGTGACACTGTACGAATAAACACCCAGGTATTTTATAAAGTATGCACATAAGCTGTTCTGAAAATACTTACTTCTGTCTATATTTGGAATCGTTAGTTCACCCAGTCCATTTCTAGTTCATATACACTCTCTACCCAGCAGTTCTCAATTTGGTCTTCGGGACGCACCTAGCCGTTTTTCGGGATATCTTCAAAGAATATGCACCTATGTTGGAATGCATTCTCAAAGCTATGGCTCTGCATGTTTTCCTTTCTGTTGTCTCTCTTCAGTTGCTTTGTTGAATATATTAATTTTTCATTACAGTAATTTGCATGTACAAAATTGTGTGAAAGAAATTTAGAAAAAGAAATGTTTAAAGGTGTTTCTAAAAAGACTGGAAGACTCATTGCTCGTCAAGTTATACCGTGAATGTTGAGGATAAGTATTAAAATATTCCATGTTTATGTCTTAATCATTACGCTGCAGTTAGATACTTTCTGAATGCATCTTGTGGCTTAAATTCTTCTTCCATGAGGTTTTATGGGGATAGTTTTCAAAACTATTGTATGTGCTTAAAACCTGGTTTTATGCAAGTCAATAGCTGTTATAAAATAGGCCAGGGCTCAGGTCATGTAAAAGTACGAGTGTGGTAATTTGGCCGGCAGCAGCTTGGGAAACACCCAGGAGGCAGACTCTGTTCTTTTCCTTTACGTGCAATTTATTTACAGTGCAAAGCAAATCAAAATACAAAATGCAGCTCACCTTAAGTTCAAGTAGTATAAACATTAAATGTAACAGGCTTCCTGCCTGCTCCCTGGGGCCTGTCTAACCCTTCTAGGTGCTGAGTTCTTATACACTGGTAGGGGATCGTCCCTTCATCCAGGATTCCTTGAGGGTCTGGAATTTAAGGAAGATTGGGTGAGACAGCTATTATCAGTACCTTAAGGTGGTCTGAGGGAGTTTCCTATAGACTCCCTCACATTCCCTCCCCCTCATCTCAACCTTTTTCAGGTCAATCCCTGCCTGTAGCAAGGACAACTCTCAAGACAGGAAATCCACATTGGTGTTTTCCTTTACTGTCCTATGCTGTATTTTGTAGTTGAAGGGCTGTAGGGCCAGGAACCATCTCATCACCCACGCCTTGTACTCCTTATTTCTATTTATCCAAGGAGCAGTTGGTGGACCATTACGAGCGTGGACTGCCATCCCAGCAGGTAGTAATGCAAGGCCTCTAAGGCCCACTAGACTACCAAGGCCTCCTTCTCGTTTGCTGAATAATGCCTTTTCCATAGCATCAGCTTCCAGTTAATGTATGCCACAGGATATTCTTGGCCATCTTTCAGTTGGACTAAGACTGCTCCAAACCTACTTCTGAGGCATTGGTCTGCACCTTGAAGAGTTTGGTGAAGTCTGGACTTATCAGGACCAGTTTGGAGCATAATGCCTCTTTCAGAGCCCAGAAGGCCTTCTCTACTTCAGCTGACCACTGGACTTTCTCCAGTGCTTTCTTCACAAACAGCCTTGTGATAGACTCCACCTTCTCTGAATAATCGGGATTAATCTTCTATAGGATCCTGTGATGCCTGGGAATGCTCACACTTTCATCCTGATTTTCTGGGTCTGTGGATGAAACTTGCCTTTCCCAGGGTATAGCCAAGATATTGGATGTCTTGCCCTCCTAGGAAGCACTACTTAGTGTTGGCCATCAGTTCTGCTTTCCTCAGACAGGTTAGCACGGTCTGTAGTTGGATTAGGTGTGTCTTCCAATCTGGACTGTAAACCACGATATCATCCAAATAGGCGAATGTGTATCCTTGATTGGGTGAAGCAGGCAATAGACAAGTATCCAGTCTTCTCCTGGTACGAGAGGCACCTGCCAATACCTTTTTGTAAATTCCAGGGTAGAGATTAACTGGGCTGATCTCAGACACTCAATCAGCTCATCCACTTGAGGCATCAGGTATACGTCAAGTTTTGAGACCTCGTTGACCTTTCTAAAGTCAATGCAGAACCTTATGCTGCCATCTGGCTTTGGCACCAACACTATGGGTGAGGACCAGTCACGTTAGACTCCTCTATAACTCAGAGCCTTCACTTCGGACTCAATGATATGTCATCTATCCTCGGGAATCCAACAGGGTCATTGCCACCGCAACAATTCCAGGAGGCATAATGATGTCACATGCATCATTGTGTTTGACCCTGTAGGTTCGAGAATATCTCCTTATTTTGCTTCATCAACTCCTTTAAGTCAGCTGTTTGTGCAGCAGACAGCTGCTTCTGAAAGGAGTCTGGGCTTGTTCCATTTCAGGTCTGACCTCTGGACCAAACTCTTCTTGTACTACGCCACACACCTCTGGAACCCACTTCTTCAAAAGGTTTACATGGTAGATCTGAGTCTTCTTTCATTGGCAACTGTTGGAAACAGGATGCTGGGCTTGATGGACCCTTGGTCTGACCCAGTATGGCAGTTTCTTATGTTTCTTATCAGACTGGGCTATTTTCTAATGCATGGGCCCTGTTTTCTCCAAAACTTCATAGGATCCTTGCCAACGGACTAATAGCTTGCTTTCTGAAGAGGGGAGAATGACAAGGATGCTGTCCCATAGCTGTAATACTCTTTGGAATGTGGGGCAATTATAAGCTTGGGCTTGGGTAGCCTGACCCTTCTCTAGGCATAGGCGGGCCACCTCTCCAGCTTTTTTTAGATGATCATGCACTCAGAGAGCATTTTCCATGAGGTCTGCCCAGGGTTTCCTTCATCTTCCCAAGTTTCCCGAGCTATGTCCAAAATTCCTTTCAGCTTCCTCCACTTCCTCTCAGTAGTTCAAAAGGGGAAAACCCAATCAAGCTCTGGGGCACTTCACAGATTGTAAAAAGCATGTAGGGCAGCAAGAAGACCCAGTTCTTGCCATGTGTAGGCACACATTTTCTTAATATTTGCTTGAGTGTCTAGTTGAAGCACTCAGTGAGGCCATCGGTCTACAGGTGACATCCAGAGGCATGCAGGGTCTTTACCTTAACAAAGTGCAGAGTTGTTTCATTACCTTGGACACAAATGGATCTCCTTAGGCAGGCCAAGTCATGAAAATACTATTAGGGCATTCACCACCATCAGGGTTTTCATGTCTGTAGTGGTACTGCCTCTGGATATCTTGTGGCATAGGATGTATTTATTTCTTCAAGTAGATCTCTCTAGTGGCTCCACAAGGTCCATGCCCCCCCCCCTTAGAAAGGGGTCTTGATTATAGGCATTGATATGAGAGGTGCCACTCACACACCTGCAGGTTTTGTGAGTTGGCAGGTAGGCCAGAACCAGCAATATAACTGGACCTGTTTATGTAGGCCCTGCCAATAGAACTGTGCCAATATTTTCTCTTGTTTTTTTTCCTCCCCTAGGTGACCCCCTAGAAGGTGGCTGTGAGCTAGTTGCATAACCTACTGGTGATATGGTTTAGGAACTAGGGGTTCTCTATCAATTCACCCTCCGCACTTCCCTTTGTAATTTGGTAAAGTATGTCCCCTTTCATTATGAAATGAGGAATAGTTTCTGATAACTGTGACTCAGGGACTGGATATATATGCTCCCAGGACCACTTAAAGGACTCATCCTCTCTCTGGGCCCATCTGAAGCTCCCCAGATCACACCCCTTTTTCCACCCAAAGAGGGCCAGGTAAGCCATTCTGGGTGGATTACTGTTCTTCCTCTGACTCCAGCCCTTCTTCCCCAGCTGCCTCTAAATTAGTAGCATAACTGAATTTGCCCTGTCAGCATTGCCTCGGGACCTAGGAGTCTTAGAGTCTTTATGATACAGATCTGGATCATCGAAGGAAAAGAGTTCTGGAAACTCCAATTCATCATTGTTGTGACTGGATGAGTCCATTGTGAGCTGGTTCCAGAGGCTCTTATTCAGACAGGCCCATCCTATCACTGTGGGGTAGGGTAGTCAAGAAGACCTCCCACCTTAATTTTGTCTTGGCTGACCAGGTTCTTCAGTTGTACCTGGCTTTTTGGATACTACATTTGGTCCCCATGGATGCATGCCAGGGTAACTACTTGGTCATAGTTAATCTGGACCTGTTTACTAACTCTTTTTGGATGAGCATTTTCACACTCTCAAAGTCTACCAAAGCCTGAGTTGGAGCACCATCTAGCTCCACCATAACCTCAAAAGTAGACCCCCATTGGCTAGAGACATCCATGAAATTAAAAGGGTTTAACTTCAACAACGTGTTCACAAAAGGTGTCATTTGTTAAGCATCAAGAGGACAGTAAGGTAGAAATAAAAGCAGAAAGGGGAAAGCACCTTTTGGAGATTGCAGCAGCACGTGGGAAGAAAGAATGAAGGAATGCTGATGGAGGAGGGGGAGGAAATAGGGGAAGAGATGAAGGATAAGACTTGCCTGAAGCTCTATCAGGTAGGAACCAGAAACACCCTGGCCCAGACACCACTCAGCTGAAGGAGGGAAAACTCATCTTCCACCTCAGGAGCTGCCTGAAAATTCTGGATCTAACTGGTCCCAGGAGGGAATGTTAGAATTTCACCTCTGGAGCAGCTCCCAAAAATTTTTTTAATCCAACCTAGGCCTAGGCCATAGCATGGGGGACTCACCTACTATCTGCTGGAGAGTACTGGCAGGCCGAGGTCAGCACAGTGACATCAGCAAACTCTGTCTCCATGTGCTGGTTGGTGAACATAAGCCACTTGTCTGGACTGGTCAAAGAAGAAACTGATTTTGCACTTAGTCCTATGCACACTGGGAAGAAGTATTCCGGGCTGTGGAGTTGGGGGCAGGGTTGAGACAACACGTATTCTTTATATTTTGAAAAATATATGCGCATAAGTTACTTCCTGCAAAGAGCAGGTACAATATTGTATGAAGCAATTTGTGGGTATAACGGGCCAATTATCCCTGAATTTTCAAAGCGATATTATGCACATTTGTTTGCTTTGAAAATGTCGGCTAAATTCTGAATGCACAAGTCACATACAGACTTTAATCTTATATGCAGTTATAAAAGTATCCTCTTTATGAGTTCTTCTCCCTTTTTGTGAATTTTTATAGCCAGCCACCTGTTTTAATTATTTCCCAGTGCAACTTATTATTCTTTTATCCAAGCTTCTCCTTGCAATTTTTGTTTTCAATTGAGAGTCTCCCATGATGTTTCCAAAGGGTCTTTAATCTCTTAGCAGCTTGACAAAAAATGTATCTATACATGCATTTTTTTCCATTTATTTTTCAGGATTGCTTTTCATCACTGGAAGCCTGAAGGATGCACAACTACCTCCTGTTTACTCTGTGATAAATATTTTCTTTTTTCTCTTGTGTTGAGCTAGAAATATATTTCATCACAGTGGCTATATGTTGTGCAGCATTCAGCATCCTAAAGTGGTTTAGGGACTTTCATGCTACTTTTGAAATTGATTTGAAATATATTTCTATCTAATTTCACTCCCTAGAATTCTGATTTTATTCTTAAATGTGATTCAAGTGATCAGTTATAGCTAAATTTATTTGAGTACAAATATGTTTCAGATTATATTAAACAGCATTTCTAGAATCTTAAACTGAAAGCAAGATACAGAAAAGAAAGCAAAACAGAGAAAATAGCAGTGCTCAGAGCTGTACGTTCCTCCAGAAGTACCTGAGTTTGATTCCTGGCTCTGGTCTTTCATTCCTTAGGCCAGCGCTCACAACCTATGTGGGAAGGGATTACAAGTCATTGTGCAATAGCGACATCTAGCGGTCCAAAAGGCATTTAGATGAATAACTCCCAAGTATGAAAGTATCTTAATTTTAGTTTTATTTGTTTTAAAACACATTTTTTATTATGGTTTTCTGTTTTCTTTTAGTTATTTTATTTACAATGCTTGCTTATTTAATTGTATCACCTTCATTTTATGTAATCTGTTATTATTTGTATACATGATGTAAACCGGAATGAAGCTACCACGAATATCGGTATAGAAAAATAAGTAAATAAATAAATAAAATAATAAATACCAAATGTTGCCATATTCAACCACTTATCCAGCTAAATTATAGCTAAATTATAGCTGGATAAGTTGAGAAGGACACATGCTAGGATTTTGCCTAGTATAGATAGCAAGGAAATACCACATTTTTTTCCACTTGCCGTATGTGAAGGAAAGGTTTAGTAAATTGACTAGGCGGCCACTAAGGGCCTCATTTTCTAAAATATCGCAGGCCTGCGATATTTTAGAAAACGGTGCTAATGGGGGGCAGGGGTCGAAGCGGGGAGGGGGCGGTCCTGCGCTAGCCGGCAGCGATCGCACCGCCGCGGTGCGATCGCTGCCGGTTTCGCACCCAATAGCGCCACCGTAGAAGGTGTAGCTATTGGGCGCGAACTCGGACACGAAAAGGGCCTTACCTTTTCGCCGTCCGCGGCGTCTTCGTGGAGTCGGCCCCGGTGACGTCCCGACTCCTCCTCTTCCGGGGCAGACTCCGCCCCGATTTAGGTAGCGTAGGCTTGCGCTGTTAGCGCAAGCCTGCGATAGCCTGCAAAGGTAGCGCACGCCTGCGCTACCTAAATCGGGGCGGAGTCGCCCCGGAAGAGGAGTCGGGGCGTTACCGGGGCCGACTCCGCGAAGACGCTGCGGATGGCCAAAAGGTAAGGGCCTTTCCGCGTCCTCTCAGGCCTGCGATACTTTAGAAAATGAGGCCCTTAGTGTTTTTCCTCCTGCAAAGGAGGGCCTGTGAGGCTGAAGAATCAGTGGGGTCTTGATGACTGGCCAAACTGGTTGACTTTCCTTCACATGCGCATATTTTAAAATGTGCTCAACTTATGTGTGTAAAACCGACAAGCCCTAAGGAAAGATATGCTGATAATGTTTCCTTGCATAACTGCTTTAAGTTAGGAGCACACATATGCACCCTAGGCTTATTTCAAATAGTACACGCGCACAATCTAAAATTCGGGCGTATGTGTGCTCACACGTACACTTATGTATGTGCGAGCATGCGCCCTCGTTTTAGAGTTACCATCCCTGTTTGTATCTGAGATAATGGAGGGTACAGTAACTTGCGCAATGTCACAAGGAACAGCAGTGGGGCTTGAACCCTGGTTTGTGGCCTGCTGCTACTCCACTTCATGATGTACTTTGGCATCTTGGTTTTCAAGCCAGTCCTTGTGTTGAATGCAGGACTGGATTTAGGTTCGCAGTCACCCTGTGCAAAGAAAGAAAGAAAAATTGTCACACACCCCCCCCCCCCCTTTAAAAAATATAAGTTCGGTAGACTCCAGTACAGCTTTTCCACCTTTTATTTAATAAGAAGATAAATACTTTTCTGCCGGAAGGTTTTCTAAGTCCTGAATTTTGTTTGAACTCTATTCCAAAATATAGTTTCATAGTAACATAGTAGATGACAGTACATAAAGACTGTGCATGAGAGTGTGATAGTGAACCATGAACATGTGAGTGAGTGAGACAGAAGAAAGTGCACATCCAGGAAAATCTCAGGTTGGCTGGAAAACGAAAGCTCCTGGATGTGTCTTCCCAGCTAGGCCTTAGATCCTTTTCAGGTGGGAACTGCTTGAGAGTGCGGGGGAGGTGCTTTTCAGAACCAAGTTTTACTTCAGACAGGTGGGGAGGAAAAGTGCATGCTGTGTGTGCTTGTGGCTCCTAGCGGAATAGAAAAGAATTTGGGAGAGAGTCTGACCCAACATTTTAAAGGGGCAGGGTTCAACAGGACGTTCCAGGGAGCTGGTGAACCCCTGTCATAACAATTTGAAATCATACGTGCAAATAGTGCATGCTATTTGCAAAATGCATGTTGCATTTGGCGGCTCGCGGGCTCCTCCTGCAAGCTGCCGCACTTACCCCTGTCATCGGGATCGTCTGGGATGCCCTGACACCAGCCCTCTCCTTGGAATGCAGCAGAAGACCACGCTGCAGTGCAATGACATGCTACCCACTATTCGCAGTAGGATGCCTCCGATACTAGCCCCACTTCCCTTAGGGCATGCGTGTGCCAATCAGACCACATTTAAAGGGCCAATGGCAGGAATCATAGGAAGGCACCCTTTGGTGACTTCATCATTGTCATACTATAAAAGATTGCCTGGTACACCCCTCCAGTACCTTGCCAATAGGTCAACTTCTTTGGAGAAGTCTTTGCCTCCGTGTTGTTCCCAGTTCCTGGTTTCTGTGGTGCTTTATTCCTGATTGGTGTTCCTGAGTTCCTGTGTCCTGTTCCTGGTTGCTGTGTTGGCAGTCTGGTCTGCATCTTGAGTTTTGTCTTTCCAATGGTCAGTCTCCCCTGTGTCTGTTTCCACTGTCCTCACCCCTGCTTGTGTGGTTCCTTGTCTCCTTTGGCTTGACTCCTGGCTTTGACTTCAGACTGGACCTCAACATTGTTTGACCTCCACCTGCCACTGACCACTGCCCAATTATAGATTCTGACTGAACTCTGCCTGCCTCTGATCCTGCCTGAACCAGACTTTGTTTGCCTGCCACCCACCCTGACCGCTGTTGGACTCTGATTTTGTTTCTCTTCTGTTTGGCTCTGGCCTACTACGTCATAAACTCCACAGGCCTCCACCCCCGCAGAGATCCGTGCCTAAGTCCAGCCGGCTCCAGCACCCGAGAACTTATCCTAAGGGGAGTGTGGACTGGTACTGGTGAAGTTCCAGTTGATCTTCTGCTTCCGCCAGCTCTGCCTGCTGATGGTGGGGACCTAAAGGGTCAATGCCCACAACAATACAGACGCATGCACTACTTACCAAAAATGAAAAGAGAAAATGAAACAAATATCACAAATCTCCACAGAAATAAATAAAACCAAAATGAACAAAAAGAAATGTGGCTACACACACTAATTATAGCCTTCCTCTTTCCATGTCTTCCCACCAAGGTTTTGCATAATCCAAAGCCTTACCAAATTTTGGGTATATTTACTAAGCCATTGTAATTTTCCTGGTGATAAAATATCAAGGGAAAAATTCTGTGGCAAAGTGCCCCTAGTGGAGAGCAAGCAATGGCAGCCTCACAGCCTGGAGCCACCATCTTCTTTGGCCTGATTATGTCTCTCCTCGGCAGCATTAAAATATCTGGGGGTCTGATGAGACCCATCTGTCTAACCCCCCAGTCACCCCTTGATGTGGCCCCAGTGGTCACCATGTTTTAAAAAAATCATCCTGCTCTGGGACCTCACCCCTCCCTCCTAAACCCTACCTCATAAGAAGTTGCCATACTGGGTCAGACCAAGGGTCCATCAAGCCCAGCATCCTGTTTCCAACAGAGGCCAATCCAGGCTACAAGAACTTGGCAATTACCCAAAAATTAAGTATAGCCCATGCTACTGATGCTAGTAATTGCAGTGGCTATTTTCTAAGTCAGCTTGATTAATAGTAGGTAATGGACTTCTCCAAGAACATATCCAATCCTTTTTTAAACCCAGCTACACTAACTGCACTAACCACAACCTCTGGCTACAAATTCCAGAGTGAAAAATAATTTTCTCCAATTAGTTTTAAATGTGCTACATGCTAACTTCGTGGAGTGCCCCCTAGTTCTTCTATTATCTGAAAGAGTAAATAATAGATTCAAATTTGCCCATTCTAGACTTCTCATGATTTTAAAGACCTCTATCCTATCCCCCCTCAACCGTCTCTTATCCAAGCTAAAAAGCCCTAACTTCTTTCGTCTTTCCTCATAGGGGAGCTGTTCCATCCCCTTTATCATTTTGGTTGCCCTTCTCTGTACCTTCTCCATCGCAACTAATTGTTTCTTGAGATGCAGTGACCAGAATTGTACACAGTATTCAAGGGGCGGTCTCACCATGTTGTGATACAGAGGCATCCTGATATCCTCCATTTTATTCACCATTCCCTTTTGAACTACTAAGGTAGAGAGTCTCTTAGCCATTCCCTTCCTAATAATTCCTAACATTCTGTTTGCTTTTTTGACTGCCACAGCACACTGAGCAGATGATTTCAAGGTAGAGAGGTAGAAAGGCTAAGAGAAAATCTGGACTGTGCTTCTAAGACGGTATTTTTTAACAATGTCCATGCTTATTGCACACTCTTAATCTTTGTAGTTGCACCTTTCAGTTTTTTTTAACTATTTTTCTCATTTTATCAGTTTCCCTTTTAAAAATGTACTGCTAAAGCCATGGATTTACTTACTGTCCCCCTTCCAGTCATTAATTCAAATTTGATCAGGTTATGATCTCTATTGCCAAGCGGCCCCACCATTATTACCTCTCTCACCAAATCCTGTGCTCCACTGAGAATTAGATCTAAAATTGTTTCCTTTCTAGTTGGTTCCTGAACCAATTGCTCCATAAAACTGTCATTTTATTCCATCCAGAAATTTTTTCTGATGTTTCACTTACCAGGTCAATACTGAGGTAATTGAAATCTCCCATTATTACTGCACTACCAATTTGGTTAGCTTCCCTAATTTCTCTCAGCATTTAACTGTCTTGTCTCATCATTTTTACCAGAGACAGTAATATAATCCTATCACTATACTCTTCCAAAACACATAAGGGATTTCTACCCATAAAGATTTGATTGTGCATTTAGTCTCTTGCAGGATCTTTATCCTGTTGGACTCTATGCCATCCCAGACATAAAGCGCCATCCTGCCTCCCAGATGCTCCTCTCTGTCATTACGACATAATTTGTACCCTGGTATAGCACTATCCCATTGGTTATCCTCTTTCCACCATGTCTCTGAGATTTATTTATTTATTTATTTATTTATTTAGAATTTTTCTATACCGACATTCTTGAACAAAATATCAAATCATATTGGTTTCCATTTAAACAGAACAGTCGCGGCTATGGCGTTACATAGAACATTGAGCAATGAACATAGAACAAGTCAATGAGATGCCAATTAAGTCTATCATCATTCACTGCTATACACTCTAACTCTCAAATCTTACTTCTTAGACTTCTGGCATTAGCATACAAACATTTCAAAGTGCATTTTTTGTTGGTATTAACATTCTGCTTTTCGGTTGACTGTGATAAATTGGAATCTTTTAGCTCAGGTGAGTCTTTAATTACAGGCACTTAAGACTACTTACTATCGGAACTTCTCTGTTGAGATGCCATAACTCTATTCTTTCATTAATATCCTTTGAAGATTCCTTCTTTCAAACCACAATATCTAGTTTGGATTGTCAATATTTTAAAATTATTTATTTATGGAACCTTCTCATTCTCCAGCGGTCACCATCCCAGCTCTGGGGATAATTGGTCCTGCTCAACAAAGGTGGGGAAAACTTCACACTGTCCAGGACCTATGCACTGGGGGGCATGATGACCTGCAAGGAAGGATGACCATAGGATGAGGACACTTTCCCAAAAAAACTAATGCCCAGATGATATTTCTGCTCCAAAATAAATACAGATTACTTCCAAAAATAACCAGTTCAGCAACACAACCCACATAATGAATTCACGAAACAGAACAATAGCAAAAACAAGGAAAGCAGGTCAAAAATAAAAAATTACAGTCTAGTCTACACTCTTCTAACCTCTTCTTTTTCCCAGTTATTCCTCTTGTATCTTGTTCCAGACCAAAAATAAAATATTTTGTTCGTACTTTCTCCTCCCAAAATTTATTTACCAGCTTCTCATCCCCAAAAGCACTTTATCACTTCCTCTTCTCACAGTCTAGTTACTCACACATCACATGAAATGGCTCCAAGATAACACACCCTCTTCTGAAGGCAGATGCAATTCTCCAACCCTGCATGCAGGTACCACTTTCCCTTGTGTCCTGCCAGACTCCACTGCAGTTCCTCTCTTTAACTTCAGCTTCTCACTTCTCTCACTTTCTCCTAAAAGTCCAGATTCCCAGCTCCTTCCATTTCTGGGTCACTCACTCCAGTATAGTTCCTCCCTTTAACTCCAGCTCCTCACTTCTCTTATTTTCTCCTAAAACTCCAGGTTCTCAGCTCCTTCCATTTCTGGGTCACTCTTTGAGGGTTTGTTGAAGCACTCTGGACTTCTCTCAATTTCTCAAAATTCCTCATGGGACCTGTATCACTGCTGAGTATAGCATCTGTTCCTTCTCAATGGATCAGACCCCTCAAGACTCCTTCCTCAGAGACCCTTTACTCAGTGACCAGCCCTGGATTGACATGGAACACCCTCTTTTATAGTTCCAAATGTACATGCTCCATATTGTCACTCAGAACTTCACTCACACCCCTTTGCATTCCAGATGAACCTTCAAAAACTAGAAAATTCCCCATGTTAAACATATAAAGTTACCAATTCTGATATTACTGATCCTTCTAATGGCCACTAGGGTCATATTTGTTTATTTTAGAATTAGCTCACACCTTTTTCATTGATAGCTCAAGATGAGCTACATTTAGTACAGTAGGTATTTCCTCATCTCAGCCACATTAGACCATTTACTGCGTGGTAAATTCTCTAATGGTGGAGGTGGATTTGGACATTGTTGGTGTTACAAAGACATGTTTTGGTGAGTCTCATGATTGCGATAAGACCGTATCAAACTATAACCTGTTAAGGAAGGACACAGTAAACAGAAAAGTAGCTCTTGTTGTCAAAACCAATATGCAGGCAAGGCCCCATTATTGAGCCTGGATCCTGTGCCCTTAGTGTCAGGACCTGGCATCCATACTGGGCCTTGATGTCAGGCCTGGGCACGGGCTCCAGCCTAGGCAGAGGACTGGGAGTCGGGACCAGCTTCCAGGCAGGGCCGCAGCATCAGACCTGGACTGAGTCCCAGCCTAGACCAAGGCCCAGGCATCAGGACCCATGCTCTGGGTCAGGCCCCAGCGTAGGGCTTAGATCCGTGTCGAGGCATTGGCATTGGGACCCAGCCTTCACCAGATACACGACAGATTAGGTAAGTTCATATTAACTTTTCTGGTTTCTCAGCTGAGGTCCCACTGTCAGTCTGGACCTAGGCCGCAACCCTGGCATCATGCTTGGGCATAGGCCATGGCCCCTGCTTTGGGCCTCTGCCCTAGGTGGGGACCTGGCCTCAGGCATAGTCATAGGCATAGTTCCCCCTAAGCTGAGCATGTGAGCGATTGCTCATACAATTTGGAGTGTTTGCCACAGGGTTTATATGGTTGTTCACATAAATTTTTCTTTGTGCAATGCTAATACTGGAACTCAAAAATTGTTGATTTAAAAAAATTGTTGCTCGTAAGCACAAACATTTTTATACAGTTAGTCACTACTTGGAGAGAGCATTGGCCATAGGCCCGATGCAATTATTTAAATCAAATGCAACAAATAAGGTTTATTTCATTCAGGGGGTCTCCGATTTGTTTCAGGTCCCCCAAATAAAACAAATTGGTGTTATTTGTCACATTTTGCATATTTGTTTTAAACAAATACATATCCCTATTAGCATCAACTCAAGAGTTGGTATTAATTTTCCCTGGGAGAATCGGGATGCCAAAACATGTCTTGTTGTGCTGGAGGTGGACCCTTCGGCCGAGGTGGGGTTGATGCAACCCGTAGGTAGGGACCTATGGTCCCCACCATTGGCAGGCAGAGTGGGCTGATGGACAGAGGCCAGCTGGAGCTTCACCAATACCAGCCCTCGTTCCCCGTGGGTTGAGCCTTTGGGTGCCAGGGCCGGCTGGACTTAGGTGGGCCTCTGTACTTGGTCGATAAGGAGATCAAGATCAGCCCAGAGACAGCGGGAAGGAGATGGTACAGTCTTACATTGGACAAGGTAGTGTCCTAGAGACTCGGGTGACAAAGGAACGAGCAAGAGCAGGCCAAAGCCTGAATAGACCAAGTCCAGGTAGTAAGCTGAAGAGACGTCAAGGAACAGGCTTGAATCAGGGCTGGCAGCAATCTGGAAGCAGTGGCAAGCATAGCTGATATATGATCTCAGAGATAGTCAAGCGTAGTCAAACAGTGCTGAGGTCTGGGTCTCGAGAGAGAGGCAACGATGTAGTTGGGCAATGCAGAGGTATGGGTCTGGATAGAGGCAATGACATGGTCAGGCAAGAGAGTCAATGACGTGGTCAGACGAAGCAGAGGTCCAGGCTTGGAGAGAGTCAATGGCGTGGTCAGAAGAAGCAGAAGTCCGGGCTTGGAGAGAGTCAATGGCGTGGTCAGGCAAAGCAGAGGTTTGGGTCTGGAGAGAGTCAATGGCATTGTCAGGTAAAGCAGAGGTCTGGGCCTGGAGAGAGTCAACGGCGTGGTCAGGCGAAGCAGAGGTCCGGGCTTGGAGAAAGTCAACGGCGCGGTCAGGCAAAGCAGAGTCAAAATCCGTGTAGGCAATCTGAGGAAAGGTGAAGGACAGGAATGTAGGAGCAAGGAGTCAGGAACCAGGATCAGTGAGGAACAGGAACACGGGAGACAAATCTCTCAGGAGGCAACGAGTACTCGACCAGCGAGGAGATCTGTTGCAAAGGCAAAGCTAGGGAGCGGAGCCCGGGCTTAAGTACCGGTGTTCTGCTGACATCATCATCCGGGGCTGCGGCTTGGTTCCCGCCGCGGGCCCTACTTAAGCATTAGTGATGTGTGCGCACTCGCCTAGGGAGGGGCGCAGCGCCGAGTAGCAGCGTCTCTCCGCGAGCTACTCGGAGAGGTCTGATGTGGAGCAATAGAAGTGGCGGCTGTACCGGGAATGCCAGGGATTGCAACTGAGCCAGATACACCAGGGGAGGCCCGAGGGCGGAGCTGGTGGCCTACCACCACCAGGGATGAGGAACCAGGTGCTGGAGTTACTGCAGAGAGGTGAGGGGACCGTCCCCGGGTTTGCCGCGGACGGGACATGTAACGTGTCCAATGCTTTCAGGCCCTATCTTATAGGGGCTAATTGGCTTTGAGAAACCCTTCAAGGTGCAGGAAAAAACCCAGGGGTTTCCATAGAGCCCCTGTCTCCATTCACCCCTGCACCTCACCCTGCAGCACCTGGAGGCAGCGATAGTGTGAATAATAGGAAAATTACATTTTTAAAAGGTCCATGGTAAGTCCAAGTCCTCCTCTTAAACAGTTAATCACTCCCCTTAGAAGCTGGGTTCCTCACCTTTTATCCCCATCATTTACAATTAGTTGGGCCCCAGAGCATCGCCTAGGCACCGGGTTTAGTGGCAGTCATTTTTCAAAATGACACTGACTGCCCCTATCATGTGATGGGGCAAAGGGATAGTCTAACCAGAAGGCACCATTTTGAAAAATGCAACTGCTGGGCCCAGAGCTTTATGGGTGCTCCAGGCCTCCATTACATCAGCAAGAGCTGACATTGTAAGTGCAGGGGGTGTCCAGAAGGTGGGGACTGGCCTCCAGAGGAGTGATTAATTGTAATGGGAGAGGCACGGCTTGCCACAGAACTTAAAATGTTTTCTTTTCTTTTTTTTTTCACTCTAAGGTTGCCTCCAGGGGCAGTGGGTGGGGGAGCTAGGACAGGGTTCTATAGAGACTCCTGGGGGTTTTCTGCACCGTGCTGGGGGGTTATTTGCGGCTGCCATCATATGAGATTTTTGGTCTTAACCACCATAGATTTTTCCCAGTGGTATTTTATCACTGAGGAAAATTCTGCAGGGTTCACAAATTGGCAGTGCCATTTACTTCTGCTTTGTAAGTCCAACAATATTTTCACCTCTGGGAAAAGTATTATGGCAATGATAATGAAGCCCTAAGTTTGTACTTGAAGTAATATAGGATGGAGCGACTTGCCCTAGATCACAAGCAGCAGGCTTTGAACCCTACTTCTCTAATTCTTACCCTGTTGCTGTGACCACCAAGCTTCTCAGAGCCCTGTGGGAGAGTGTGACACTCCAATATCTGAAAGGGCTTCAGGTCCCTTTTAGTTCTTGGATTGTCACAATATCTGAAAAAGCCCTGAAGCAATGCTTACCCCTGCTGGAAGAACGCTAGGGAGCACCAGGGCCCAGGAATTCCCAAGTGAGCCCCCTTGTCCAGGGAAGATTTGGAAGGGGGGGGGTCACATAGTTTCATAGTTATGGTCACTCTGTGCAGGTTACTCCTACCTTCTTGAAAGCCTAATAGAGCCATTGTTGAACACGAATACATTTTATTTAGACTTATCCAGTAGCAGTCCATTGAATCAATGAGCAGCCACTACTCATCCCTGTGGATTAGAGCAGCAGGAAAGCTAGAGTTCAAATCCCACTAATTGTCCTTGTTACCTTCACACTCCATTGCCTCAGGTGCAAACTTAGGGCCTGGTTTTCTTGGGCTTTTCTCCTGTTCTCTGCCTATGGGGAAAAATGCTTAGTAAATGAGGCCCTTAGGTTGTAAGCCCTTTAAAAATAAGGAAGCACCTGCACGTGATCCCTTTGGAAGTATCGTGAAGGATGGAAAATAAATAAATGGATTTAGTATAGAAAACTTTTCAGAAAAGAGCGGCTCATGCCCCAGTAGTACTAAATAAATATCACAAGCCTGGATAAGTAGATCTAAAAATAATGCATCCTGATAAATTTTGGTCAGCTTAACGTACCTGCTCTTTTATCTCAACTGTCTTTGGGGGTTTATGCTGTCATCTCTTCATGTCATTGTCACTTACCTAGGAGGTCCAGTGACCTTGAGGGGGGGGGGGGGGGGAAATAACATTTTTTTTTATTGAAAGCACTACAATAAATGTAATATTTTCTAATGCTACTATCACAGTCTTTAGAACATAACACAGACCTTGGACTGACCTCTCGTTGATTAAAGGAAGCAGCCATTTCTGTTATGTTCCCTGGCTCCTATTAAATTCTGACTATTCATTTTCTGAAACTTGAAACATTCCAAGCTTTTTTAAGGGCACTTACATTTGACTTTGTCTACGGTCGCATGCGTATTGCAAAGGCAATGGCAACCCAGCTAAATAGTTAAATCACTGCTGGTTTCTAGTTTCCAGAAATTGTATTAGATTTTGTTATGTAATGGGATCGACGGGGGACAGACGTTTTGTTTAATATTGCTTCCTCTGAAATGTAAATATAGATCCTAGATTTACCACAGTAAAAAGTAGGTTGCTATTAGTGAATCAATAATTTAGTTAGACGTAATATATGTCAGTGATGATACCAAATACCTACCTCATCTAGACAGCTGCAATTGGATTCTGTGGGAAGGGGAGAATAAGGACACAAGACAGCAAGATTGGCTACACTAGGGAGGGTGATGGTTGGGCTGATGAGAGAACAATATAATTCAGTGTCAGCTGTATTAAAGTGTTACATAAAATGTTGAGAAACTGAATTGATTTAATTGGCTGGTTACGTTTCTATTGCTATTTACAGCACTCGTGATATAGCTTGACTAAAAGCCAATACTCTTTTGAGACTGCATTGATCAGGGTGCAAACCACTTAGCAATAGGTTTATGCACTCATTGAACTTTATGGGGAGGAAATTGATTTAGGAAATAAATACTTAAAGACAAACCTCTCAAAAATAGTGAGGAAAAGCTTATCTGTTAAGAAAAAAAATAGGTGTATTTGCTTGTAAAGTTAATAGCATTGAATATGAGCAGCCAGACAAGCAAAGTATCAAGTGTTATTTATCATTCTCTCAACTTAATACCAGAAAATCATGAAAATACCTGATTCTCTGTAAAAACTAAAAAAAAAGAAAATTAAAAATCTTATACATTGACACGTTTGTCTTTTTGCGGATGATATCAACATCTACAACAGGGTAGAAAGCCAGAAAGGTGTGGAAATCATGTAATTGGAAGGGATTGTACAACTGAATGGTTGTTGAAGATGGGCAGACAAAATAAGGCTGTATGGATTTTTTCTGCCATCATGTTTCTATTGCAAAAATATTGCAAATGTCTTGGTCCAGAGGAAAGAGGAATTGTAATCCCCGTCAGGCCTTGCCTTCCTGGAAGGATGGCAACATATGGGTTCAACCTTGCTCTGGGTCATGAGGAGCTGAGTAGGCCCTAACCACTTTGAAGCAGCAAGAAAAAAAAAAAACTGTAGTAGCAGCAACCCATCCCCCTGCAAAGCAAGGCCGGGCCAGGTTAACCTGTTATATCACAAGAACAGGGGCCAGAGACGATGTGATTTCTCTTGACTCTTGTCTAGGTGTATCTGTAATATAAGAATGGTACCTCACAGTACCTGCATGTTTGAACAGCTATATTCAGGAAACCTCAGCAAACTTTAACAAAAATAAGGATCCCCCACACACACAAACACGTACCCTAAAACTCAAATATTTTCTTTCAAATTTAGTTTAGATGTGGTCTTCTAAGTTTGTCATTTTGGAGTGGTCGGGGGAGTTTTATTTTGACATAAATAACATTTCCTAGTGAGACTCTAATGCAATCCCTTCCTATTTCAAAGGGGCGTTGCAGAAACTGCTTGTAAAACAGCTTGCAAAACTGAAACCTTCAGATTGCCTGCATGCAACTCGATCTATGAATTAAAGGTTGTAGCTGCCATTTGCACTTGTAAGAAATCACCTTTTAGACATATCGACGCAGAGCACAGTAAAAGGCATTAGGGATGTGTATGGAAAAATATTTTGTTTTGGTAAAAGTTAATTAATTCATTTTTATTTGCCTACATAATTTTTTCCTTTGTTTTCAACAAAAAAAAAATTGCTTATCTGTTATTTATTTATTTGTTTCCCATCAAAGAGAATGGGAGAAGCAATGCATCCCATTTTGGGCTAAAAATTGGGGTTTCCTATTCAAGTCCCAACCTCCTCAGTCCCTCCTCATAGGGGAGCTGCTACACTCCCCCTATCTTGGTCGCCCTTCTCTGCACCTTCTCCATCACAATTATATCTCCTTTGAGATGCGGTCACCAGAACTGCACACAGTATTCAAGGTGCAGTCTCACCATGGAGCGATACAGAGGCACCACGACACCCTCCCTCCATTCACCACTCCCCCCTCCAATAATTCCCAACACTCCATTTGCTCTCCTGACCGCCGCAGCACACTGAACCGACGATTTCAATGTGTTATCCACTATGACGTCTAGCTCTCCTTCCTGGGTGGTAGCACCCAACATGGAACCCAACATTGTGCAACCACAGCATGGGTTATCCTTCCCCTTATACATCACCTTGCACTTATCCACACCAAATCCCATCCGCCATTTCAATGCCCAGTCCTCCAGTCTCACAAGGTCTTCCCGCAATTTATCACAATCTGCTTGTGATTTAACTACTCTGAACAATCCTGTATCATCTGCAAACCTGACCACTTCACTCGTCGTATTACTTTCCAGATCACTTATAAACATACTGAAAAGTAAGGGTCCCAACACAGATCCCTGAGGCACTCCACTGCCCACTCCCTTAAGGATAATGTTGAGACTATATCAAAGGACTATCTGGCTCTGCAATATTAAATGGAACTTTTAGAAAATGTGGTTAGATCTAGAATTATCAGATTAATACATTTCCCCAGACAGAAAGCTGTTTCACCATGTCAGATGTTAAGATTATACTTTACAGAGATCTTAAAAACTTACTATTTACTATCAGCAAAGAAGAATCTTCATCAGGTTTTAGAACTGCAACAGTTCTTTGATGGTCTGAATATTACTGATGTATTGGAAAATTCTGGTGCTACTGAGACTATTGGTGCAACTTTGATAGCTACGTTTGTAGTGGACTCTGCCCGGGACTTGGTAATGAGATATTTTTTCCCGTAACAGGATTCCTTTTTAAATTTTCATGTCAACATATTTCCTGATGTAGAAAGAGTAACCCAGTTTAGAAGAAAAAAGGGTTTTTTGTTGCACCCTTGAGTGTTACAACTTCGGGTAGTTTTGGTTAAATTTTCCTTCCAAATGTGTAAGTTGCGGGGGGATAAAATCTATCTTTTTTGACCCCCAACAGCTGTCTAATTTTTATAATTCAGACACAGTCCTCTATTTCATCTTTCAATTTGTCTTCTCCTAGGATATCAGCTCCTCACAATGATGGCTAATCGATATGTTTTTGCTGAGCTTTGCTAAAAGTGGCCATTTTTTCCCCTTTTTTATTGGTAAAATGTATTTATTTTCTGTTTTTCAGCACTCTCCCCCTATTTGTGGGCTAAAGATTGGAAAATTTCCTATATAACTTGTAAGTTATTCTGGCTTCTGTTTTTGTTTCTGTATAAGAATGTTTTCTTGGAAATATTGTAAAAACAATAAAAAAAAATACAAAGACTAAGGGACACAAAGAAGTTACTAGTAAATACATTTAAAACTAGTATGAGGAACTATTTTTTAGTCAAAGCATAATTATTGCATAATTAATGATGTGCAAAACATATCTCATACCCATGAATGTATGTATAGGGTAAAAGATTAAAGAAACCTTTTAGAAGCCAGAAGAAGGTGAACTTAATATCCCTAGGTAGGGAGAAGCCAGAGGAAATTTCTATAAGAAGCCTGTAGTGGTCTTAATGTGTAAATTGATCCTCAAACCTGAGTATACGTAGATATAAAGGGTACAACAAAAAATTAATTTAGTTCATGCCTTTTCATTGGTAACTCATGGCGAGTTACTTTTAGGAACAATAGGTATGTTCCCTATCCCTGGACTGCAATGGAGGGTAACATGACTTGTTCAATGTCACTAGGAGCAATATCATTTAAACTCTGGCACCTCTGGTCCTTAGTTTGCTACTCTAACTGCTAGGCCACTCTGCCACTCTAAGACTAATTGATCCACAAGAAAGTGAATTTATAATTGCTTCGCAGCGAAAAGCCAGAGGAAATTTCTGGAAGAGGCCTGTATTGTTATTGATGTGCAAATCAGACGAGACTTGCATATATAGGGCAAAAAACTAATCAACCCATCTAGAAGCTGGTGAACTTAGGAGAAACCAGAGGAAATTTCTGGAAGAACCCTAATATGTTTTTCCTACAGCACCATTTGGATTAAGGGCTTGGGGGGTTGGGGGGGAGGGTACAGCTCAGAGATGGCCTTCCCCGTTGCTGTGGTATAATCCATTAAAAGCTAAATATTGTACTAGATCTATAGTCAGTAATGAAGGGAATTTGAAGAAAAAGTTCAAGCAGGCATGAAACCATTTGGGGTTACTGTGTACAGTCCATGAAAAGCATAAAATTGGCATGGAAAGACCAATATACGGCAAGTACCTTAAGGGAATACAAAAAGAACTTTGACAGCAGCAAACACTCATCATCAAAGACCTCAAGAGAGAATTGAAGCAGCAGGCGCACTGGCATTTACTACTACAAAAAAATACCAAAAAGGAAAAAATATATCTTTCTATGTATATAAAGATGTATAGCACAAAACTGATTCAAAAATCTTAATTACAAAACTTAACAAAATCATCAATGAATATAAAGGACATATTACATATTTATAAACGGTAACACACAAAACATAAAATACAGAAACCCCACTCAATATGTTAAAATGCACTGTGCAGAAAAAAAACACTTAATCATAAAAATCATACGATACATCAATCACTCAAGCAAAATGAATCACTCACACAAATGTTTTTTTCAAAATCACACATACATAACAAATCACCGACATAAATATTTATTGTCACTCAAATATTTGTTTAGTAATGCAAAGTTGTAGAATATAGAAGCAATTTTGATATCTCTAGTATTTCAGAGGTGCAAAAACGACATTCACATTGAAATCAATCCAATTATAGACACAAGTATTCTAAATGTCTCAATGTCGAGGAAAAGTCTTCATGTCCACACAAGACATATTCCTTGAAATGTCCACCACTTTGACATTCCCCAGCAAGAGACTCCAGTTTCGCTGGAGACCATATTCTTCAGGGGGTGTTCAGTACAAAACGTAATGCTGGGCAGGGGACAGTGAAGATAATCAAATTCTTCCATAAAAGCTTATCAGCATGCCCAAGCAATCTTTCAATTAAAGGAGATGCCAGCGTGTTGAATAAAAGAACATTTTCAAACCCCCATTCATTATGTCTCACTGCGGTTTGTCATCGCTATGATTTTTAAGTGGTGAGAAGAGGAAGTCTTCACATATCTATAATTTCAAAAAAGATCAATGAATACCTCAAAAAAATTATTTTTATAACATTGGGCTTTACTAGAACCATTTTATATAGTGAAATGATATTCACTTTAGGCCGAATTTTAAAAGCTCTGTGCATGCAGAATCGGGGAGATACCTGTGCGGCTGGGCCACGTGCATGCCACAGATTTTTGGAGGCCCGCAACTACACGCATATCTCTGGTATGCACATTGGAAGGGCTAAACTAAAAAGGGGCGGGATGGGGCGGGGCATGGGTGGACTAGGACAGTGCCATTAGGCATTGTCCTGCTGAAGCGTGTGCCAGGATCTGACCAGCCCCCGCATTCTGCTGCTGCCTCATGTAAGTTTTAAAACAAAAAAATGTAGGGTAGCTAGAGGGGGTTTTAGGAGTTGGAAGAAGTTGGGTAAAAGGGAGCCAGGTTATGTAGGGGGTTTAGGAAGCTCCCTCCCTACTGGAGCGGACTTTTATATTATACTTAGGGAATAGCCACTGCTATTAATTGCATCAGAAGCATGGGTTCTTCTTAGTGTTTGGGTAATTGCCAGGTTCTTGTGGCCTGGTTTTTGGCCTCTGTTGGAAACAGGATGCTGGGCTTGATGGACCCTTGGTCTGTCCCAGCATGGCAATTTCTTATGTTCTTATGACTGGGAGGGAACTGGGGAAAAGGCCTATTCCATCGCAGCACGCAGACCCTTACGCGCACGAGATGGCACTTGCGCACAGAGGCGTACACCAATATATAATTATGCATGCATGTGTTCACGGGTAGCGGATTTTATAACATGCGCACATTGTCGTGTGCATGTTATAAAATTGGTGCATCCAAGTGCGTGCGCCGGCGACTGCGTGCACATGGACCTTTGAAAGTTACTATCCCTGTGAAAAACCGCACAACTGTTTATTTAATACTACAAACCATTGGTGCAGAGCAATACAGTAAGACATACAGTATCAAGAACCCTAGATATAGAATGAAGGCAAAGGCATAAAGAATGGTATCAAACGCCCAATGTGCCAAAAGAGGAGCAAAGTGGTTCCATGAGTGGCATGAACACCCCAAAGACCCACAAGAGGTGCAGTAAGTGTGTAAAGCTTTGGACTGCAAATTCAAAGCGTGGAACCCAAAGAAGATAAGTGAAATACCCCACATCAAAAACCTTTAAATATTATGTGAGAGCTGTCATATAATAGTGGTACAAATTCTTTAAGGATAAAATATCCTTTCAAAAGAGCCACTTAATAGCCCAAACATAAAGTGAAAAATATTGCAAATATCCATATACAAATAGTATAATGTCACTTAGCTTACCATGATAAAGCTGTAGCTCTCCCCTCATAGCTCCCTGGGAAGGTTGGGAAAGTGCTGGCAGCCAGTGCCAGATCTTTTGCGATGCTGCTGCATGTCTGCTGAGTAGGTGGGGTGGAAGCATTTGCTGACTGAGTACATGGGCAGCAGCACAAAAGCAGAAGAGTGTGTCTTTGTGTGTATTGGAGATAGAGTGAGAGAAGGAGATCTGGTGCTGTGTAGGGATGAGACAGGGGAAAGAGTGGGACCTGGTGCTGGAGAGAGGGGACCTAAACCTGCTGCTGGCCAGGGGGAGGGAACTGCTGCTGGACATGGGGAAGAGAAGAGGAGGAAGATTTGAGGGACCTAGTAGTGGACAGGGGAGAGAAAGAGAGAGGACTTTGAATACTGGAGGGAAAGGAAATGAGGCAGAGGAAACTAGGGGCAAGGTACTTCTATAGATAGTAAGAAGGTTATAGGAGAAGGGAGCTAGCAAACTCTTTTGGGTAGGTAATTATTGTATCTGAATTCTAAATATGCTGTATTCTGCATTACTTGGTCAGTGTCTTCTACAATATGATGAGTTGTATTTCTATTTAGATTATAGTAATAATTTGTAATGTCACATCTGTGTAAGCATATTTGCACATTCCAATTTATTTCTGCTAATTCTATATCCAAATTCAATGCTAAATTTTTTTCCTGCATTTTGATCTCCATTTTGGAATTGAATGTCCTCTATTTGGGATACTCATCCTCCATTTTGGAGTTGAGTGTCCACCTTTTCAGATATTCCAAGTTGGCCATCTTACCAGGATCCT
Source organism: Rhinatrema bivittatum (assembly GCF_901001135.1). NCBI lineage: Eukaryota > Metazoa > Chordata > Amphibia > Gymnophiona > Rhinatrematidae > Rhinatrema > Rhinatrema bivittatum. The sequence continues at coordinate 782,635,312 of NC_042616.1, read as the reverse complement.
AAAGTTACAACAAAATAGCAACCAGGAAAGAAGTAATTGTTTTTTTCTTTTTTTTATATTTCTTTCTTTTTGGGAAAAAACAGCCCAATATAACCAAGAGAGAAGCAGAGTAGAAGAACTAGGTAGGTAGCTGAGAGTGGTACAACAAAACAGCAAGGTACAGAACCAAGAGAGAGGCAGCAGGTAGCATGAAGAGCAGGCAAGCTAGTGTAACGGCACTGAGGGTTAACACTATACACTCAGTCCTGCTGATATTCACATGGAAATTCCAGGAAACCCAACAGAGGAAGGTTTATTTTAAGAAACAGCAAATTTTCCACCATTTCTGGTGTCAGTTGTGAACAATGTGGACTCACGATATCCCCAGCCATTAAGAATAGACATTCACTAGGCATACTGATTGGTAAGGAGGACAGGAAATGATAGGCCACATTAGCAATGTCTGGATAAATTGCGGCCTTGTGTATCAAATATGCCAACAGATCTGTGGCCTCGTCTTCTGTGTCTTGGTGTCTCCTTTGGTGGGGAAGGATATTTTCCTCTGCCACCAACTGCTACACTTACATCAGTGAATGCAAAATATAGGTCATCATTAACTCTGAAGTACCCTCACACCTCAAATTTCTTATGGGACTTCCTTTCCTCTCTGCAGGTAGGGCTGGGATTGAGAGCATACTGGGAAGAAAAATGCCAGGAGCATCACTCAAGCCCTCAACTAATATCTTTTCCTAAGGGGTGCTCCTTGACCCAGCATTATTGTTTTCTGCTTCCTCTACCTGCTCAATGGAAAATAGCATGCTAGTCACTAGTCCGCTCCCCCACCCCCTCCACAGTTACTAGCTGGCTCCTCTGATTCTGAGAAGCCCTGACATGGTTTCACTGAATCAGTACTTTCTCGCAGGATCTGCTGCAGAGTACGGAGGAGTGCTGTGCTACTCTTGGCTTCTCCGGTTCAAGCACTTGGCTTGCCTCTCCATTGCCAGTTGCAATGCCACCCTCCACTGACTCTGCTTTCTGCTGACAGTGCACTATAGGAATAGAGCTAACAGTGGCTGCAGGCAGCAAACCCCCTTCCAGCTTCAGTTTCTTCTCGATTGATGCTGCCTGTCCGAAGGATCTCCACTTCAGAAAAAAAAAATCTCTTTAGCTTTGGCAGCGGAGTACTGGTATTGGTAGTACTACTAGTGCTACCAGATGTAGTGGGATTTTTACTTATAAGGAGGCAAGGCTTTTCCTCTCGCTCTGCCCTTGTTTTCAAAGCACAGTCACTAGGAGTGCCCTCTGTCCACTACCTATGGAAGTTTGTCTCTTCAATTACAAGTACTGTAATATAGTTGTTGCGTTGGGAGTGGACCCTTGGCCTGGTGCAGGATTGGTACGACCCTCCGGGCGGACCCGGAGAGCGCCTGCCACCAGGAGGCGGAGCACAGGAGGAGACAGAGGCTAGCTGGAGCTTCGCCAATAGCAACCCGGGGGTTCCCTCAGGTTGAGCCCTTGGTTACCCAGGCTGCCTGGTCTTAGGTGGGCCTCACAGGGTCTCCTAGAGAGAAAGTTCAAGGGAGTGCCCACCACAAACAAGGATGCACGGTCAGTGTTCAAGTAAGGACATCCAGAGGTCGCAGGAGGCCAGAATACAGTGTCCGAGTGTAAAGTGAGAATCAAGGCCAGAGTCTTTGCGTGGAATGGTCAGCCAGGCAGGGTCGGTAGCAGAGAGCTGTCCATGCGTAGTCAGAGTTCCAGGCAGAGGTCAGGTCAGGCAGCGATCAGAGAGTAGCCGGTGTCCAAGCAGAGGTCAGGTCAGTTAGCAATCAAGGAGTAGTCAAGAACAGGCAAAGGTCAGTACCATGAGATCAGTCTGCAGGGTACTACCAGGAATGGAGAGATGAAGGAGAAGGAGACGCTGAAACAGGAGACACAGGAGACACTGGGATTGGAGACACAGGAGACGCTGGAACAGAGAGACTGGAACAGGAGACACAGGAGACGCAGGAAGGCAAACTTGCTATCACAACGTGATCGACCCGATTGCCAAGGCAAGGAAGTGGGGTCAGACCACTTCCTTTTAAGCAGCGATCAATCAGGGCGTGCCGTGGAGCTGGGATCCGTCCCTGGCCCTTTAAAAGGCTGGGTAGTCCGCGCGTGCACGCCTAGGGGCGGGGCCGATGCCACAGCCACAGAGGATGCCAAGCCCCGCCATGCGGCCTGGTCAGGAGCGGGAGCTCAGGGGGACCGGAGACACCGCGAGCTGGGAGCAGCCATGGAGGGGTCATGCCCGGAGCTGGTGGAAGGCGTAGTGAGGTGAGCAGGCCCGGCTGCGGAGCGAATGCGGCCGGGAAGCGCAACAATAGTGTTACTATGTGTTCACCTCTTTTCACTACTCTCACACTTACTGAGTATAGTTATAGTGGTACTGTTTTATTTTACAAATGAACATGACATAGCTTATGGAAATTATCCCACTGCTGTGATGTACAATAATTAGGAGAAATCACTCAAATGAAATCAATATTATCAAAAGATTTCTCACTTATATATTTGCACACTCCAAACTTGTCATTACTATAACATCATTCCTTAATGACTATGACATAAAGGCGCACAATCTTGAACCATAAATTGGTTTTCTGAAACTCAATCGCCCTTTGTTCTAATCACATATGCACCACTATTTTTCAAGCATTTTTTTCTGCAAGTAAAATTCCTATATTTATTTATATTTGTTTAATTAATTAAACAAATTATCCCGTTTCAATACAAAGGAAACTAACAAGGTTGCCCTTGAATTTATCAAGTCCAAGGAGTCTTCCAAAAAAGTGGAGACTCCTGGACTATCCAAAACATCTATTTCACCCTCCACTTTTTGCAAGATTTTTTTCCTTGGCAAGTAATATATTTTCGAAAGTGTTGGTATTTTCCCTTCATCATATAACAGGACCTCCATTACATATTTTCTAAATAATTCATCAGGAGATAACAGTCTTGAAATCGGAAAGTTAAGTAATCTGAGATTACTAGATCTCATCTCATTCTCCAATATTTCAATCCTGTTATGTAACATCATATTATCTTTAATGGAGGATATATTGACAGCCTGTAATTTATCCACCACTGGGTTCAAATTTGCAACATCCTTTTCTAATTTTTCTGTTCTTATTTCTAAATCTTCAAATTTCTCTTTAGTTTCCACAGAAAACGTATACACTTTGGATATAAACCCAGACATTTTCTTATCTATTTTAGCTGACAGTTTCCATACATCCAACAAAGTCACATTTTCTGGTTCAACAATACTTTCACCCTCCTCATCTCTTATAATAGGAATTACTGATGGACATTTAACCTTTTTACTTTCCTTGTCTGTTGCCTCGCTACCCAGGATCAAAGTACCCACTTGAGTTGACCGTTCTGTTGGGGATACAAGTCCTCTCTCGGTCTGTATCGCTCCAGCTGCCTGGCTTCTCTCCTCACTTGCTGCCAATGTAGTTTCCACTACCGGGTATAGAGGTGATTGTATGGCCATGGAGCTTAAAGAAGGACCTACCATAGTATGATCCTCCATAACTCCACCAACAACAGACTCCCCCACATAAACAATGTGGGAATCCATCGGGCCAATTCTTTTTGTCACGGGGGTAGAAGGTGAGGAGGCATAAGTTTTACTTTTTCTTTTTCTACCCATAAAAATTTTTTACCCAGGGGCGCGCCCCTTTGGCGCGCGGCTTCGGCTGCGCGCCGGCGGCTGCGCGCCGCAGTGCCCTTACTTTTATGCTGTCCCGGGGCACTCAGTGATGACGTCACCAGCAGGGGGTCCGCCCCTTCGATCCGGGCCTCCCCTCTCTCGACCGGGAGAAGATATTCCGTCTCAAAGACTACTAGTAGGTAGTGCGGTCGAGGTCCCCAGCGAAATAGACCCTCTCTCCTCTCCTCGGTCTATTCGCCGCAGTGCCCTTACTTTTATGCTGTCCCGGGGCACTCAGTGATGACGTCACCAGCAGGGGGTCCGCCCCTTCGATCCGGGCCTCCCCTCTCTCGACCGGGAGAAGATATTCCTTTGTATTGAAACGGGATAAAGATTTGTTTTTCCTTAAATATTTTCAGAACAAAGACCACATTTTTTGTGGTCACAAGATACAAATCTTTCCCGATGTTTCCCGTGCTACACAAGCACGGAGGAAACAATTCTTGTTATTAAAACAATCTGTGCAAGACATGGGAGCTAGTTTCTTTTTGAAATTTCCCTGTAAATGCCAGATACTGTTTCAGAATAACAAGTTTATTTTTCTTGATCCCTCCCATTTGCAACGTTTTATTTCTGATAAATCCCAAGCAAATTGAGTTAGGGTAAAGGGAGATTTGATTGTAAAAGAGAAAGTCTTAGCAAAATAGATTTAATTTCTCTCCTTTCCTCCTAGATGTGGGCTGGAATATATTTGTTTTCCTTAAAAATTGGTGTAAATGTAATTATTGCTATAATGCTTGATTATATCATTTTCCTTTGTAAATGTTATAATTTCAAAAATATAAATTAAAAAAAAAAAAAAAAACAAATTAATTAAATTTGTATACTGTTTTCTGGCTGAATGCCAATCAAGGCGGCTTACAATTTGCAATAAAACAATTTCAAAACATACAAGCACTTTTAAAAAACAACATAAATCTTAAAATTAAATAAAATCCTTATTTAACTGCCCAGGTACTTAGCTTTTGAATAAATGTCTCACAGGAAGCTCATCTCATAAGAACCCCAGCACAGGTCCATGTTTCAAAAACAGTTCCTCAGCTTTTCTGCTCCAGGAGTATCACCCCCACACCAAAATTCATGCACTTGTTCAAAAACAGTCACTTCAAATCATTAAATATATGGGGCTGTTCTAGACAATGTTGTACCGTAGGAGTGGTCATCTTTCTGGTGAAAATGCAATGACGATACTTATTTAAATGCACTTTGATAGCTCTCTTAGATTGACCTTCGGACAAATAATAGTGAGATCAATACTCAAAAGCCATTTAGATAGATAATGTAATAGTTACCCGTCTAAATGGCTCACCCAGCTATATTTAGCCTGCATCTGGCTAAATTCTACATGGGTAAAAAAAAAGAGGTGTTTTGGGGGCATTCTTGGGAGGGGCTGAGATATCCGACTAACCTAGCTGAATAACGAACATATCCTGCTTCAGAGCAGGTCTAAAACTATTGTGGCTTTGAGTGGCCAGATAATGTGCTGCCTAACCGGATACCTTGAAAAGATAATCCAGCTAAGTGGCACTCTCATCTACTAAAGAAAAAATAAGTTGCTCCATCCCATACCTCTGCCCTCCCTGGAAGTGCTGGGAGTGAGGCAGAGGGTCCCTCGCTCCCAGCACTCCCAGCAAAGAAGAAAAAAGGGTATTGGTGGGAATGGGGAGGGGCAGAGGGAGTGCTTTTTCCTAGTGGGTGGGTGGGAGGGGGAGGCAGGCTGAGTTCCTTTTAAAGGTAACATCGGGATAGGGGCCCAGCTTCCAAAGGGGAAAATCTCAGTGATTTTAAAAGGTTTAAGGGCAGGTGGGGTTAGGATGCAATGTATGAATCAAATTTTGCATTGGGGAGGGGAGGGAGGGGATGGGGCAACTTATTGTTTTTTTTAGTAGATGACAGCACTTACTGTTATCTGGCCACTCAACTAAAAAAAAAATCTACACTGCTATTAAGGCATGTATGGTGTGATGTGAGAGAGTGAGAGAGAGAGAACCTGGCTATAATGCCCGCCCACCAGGATAGGTATTTATATCTCTATGGGAGGCCCACCTAGTAACTCGAGGTAAGGTTTAGGTATTAGTGTAGGGGTTAGGGGCCACTTTGACATTCAAAGTGAGACGTACAAACAGAACAGTGCTCTCTTGTGAAGATTTGATGACCTTCGGAGTTAGGAAGCTCACTCAAAGATGAGATTTGTGCAAAGTTCTCTCAACCTAGCTTGATGGACTCTCTACCTGGGTAACATCAAGCTAGGTTGAGAGAATACTGCACAAATCTCATTACACTGTAGCTCTGTGTTCACTAAAGAAGACCCTGGAGAAGGACCATCTCTACACAACAAAAAACTGGAGGGAAGTGGAATAGATGAAAATCCTTTTACAGTAGAAAATGTGTGGGAAGAGCTAAAGAACCTGAAAGTGGACAAAGCCATGGGGCCTGATGGGATTCATCCAAGGATATTGAGGGAGCTCAGAGATGTTCTGGCGGGTCCGCTGTGTGACCTGTTCAATAGATCCCTAGAAACGGGAGTGGTGCCGAGAGATTGGAGAAGAGCGGTGGTGGTCCCGCTTCACAAGAGTGGGAACAGGGAGGAGGCTGGCAACTACAGACCGGTTAGCCTCACTTCGGTGGTGGGAAAAGTAATGGAGTCTCTGCTGAAAGAGAGAATAGTGAACTATCTACAGTCCGGAGAATTGATGGACCAGAGGCAACATGGATTCACCAGGGGAAGATCCTGTCAGACAAATCTGATCGACTTTTTTGACTGGGTAACCAAGGAATTGGATCAAGGAAGAGCGCTCGATGTCATATACTTGGATTTCAGCAAAGCTTTTGATACGGTTCCGCACAGGAGACTGGTGAATAAAACGAGAAGCTTAGGAGTGAGTGCCGAGGTGGTGACCTGGATTGCAAATTGGTTGACGGACAAAAGACAATGTGTGATGGTAAATGGAACCTTCTCTGAAGAGAGAGCGGTTTTAAGTGGTGTACCGCAAGGATCGGTGTTGGGACCGGTCATGTTCAATATCTTTGTGAGTGACATTGCGGACGGGATAGAAGGTAAGGTTTGTCTTTTTGCGGATGACACTAAGATCTGCAACAGAGTGGACATGCCGGAAGGAGTGGAGAGAATGAGACGGGATCTAAGGAAACTGGAAGAGTGGTCGAAGATATGGCAGCTGAGATTCAATGCCAAGAAGTGCAAAGTCATGCATATGGGGAGTGGAAATCCGAATGAACTGTATTTGATGGGGGGGGGAAAGGCTGATGTGCACGGAGCAGGAGAGTGACCTTGGGGTGATAGTGTCAAATGATATGAAGTCTGCGAAACAATGCGACAAGGCGATAGCAAAAGCCAGAAGAATGCTGGGCTGCATAGAGAGAGGAATATCGAGTAAGAAAAGGGAAGTGATTATTCCCTTGTACAGGTCCTTGGTGAGGCCTCACCTGGAGTACTGTGTTCAGTTCTGGAGACCGTATCTACAAAAAGACAAAGACAAGATGGAAGCGGTACAGAGAAGGGCGACCAGGAAGGTGGAGGATCTTCATCGGATGACGTACGAGGAGAGATTGAAGAATCTAAATATGTACACCCTGGAGGAAAGGAGGAGCAGAGGTGATATGATACAGACTTTCAGATACTTGAAAGGTTTTAATGATCCAAAGGCAACGACAAACCTTTACCATAAGAAAAAAATCAGCAGAACCAGGGGTCACGATTTGAAGCTCCAGGGAGGAAGATTCAAAACCAATGTCAGGAAGTATTTCTTCACGGAGAGGGTGGTGGATGCCTGGAATGCCCTTCCGGAGGAAGTGGTGAAGACCAGAACTGTGAAGGACTTCAAAGGGGCGTGGGATAAACACTGTGGATCCATAAAGTCAAGAGGCCGCCAGTGAAGAGTAGGTGACTCGCCAGAATGATGGCTACTGCCTGGAGACAATACCCTTATTCAATAAACATACACATGGTTACTGTGACTCCAACATCACTCTAAGCTTCAACAGCAAGAGGAAATGTGGAAAAAAGGATTTGCACTAACAAAGACGGGAGTAGCTGGCTTGTTACGGCGGTTACTACCCCAAATCAAATAACCAAATTACTACCTTCACCTTCCTCTATTCCTGATGCATTTCAACTAGCTTGATCACTCCATTCTTATACTTCACTTTCAATGCATATCCAGCATAGTTCTCTGCTTCAACGGCAGGGGAGAAGAAAAACTGTTACTTCACACATCCAGCAGAGCTCTCTGCTTCAACGGCAGGAGAGAAGAAAAAAGGGTTCGCACTCACAAAGCGGGGAGTAGCTGGCTTGTTACGGCGGTTACTACCCCAAACCAAATGTACCTGATACTTCACTCTCGACGCATATCCAGCATGGCTCTCTGCTTCAACGGCATGGGAGAAAGACTGATACATCACGAATTTCCACCATAGCTCTCTGCTTCAACGGCAGGGGAAAAGAAAAACTGATACTTCACGCATATCCAGCATAACTTCAACGGCAGGGGAGAAGGAAAAAGGATTCACACTCACAAAGCGGGGAGTAGCTGGCTTGTTACGGCGGTTACTACCCCAAACCAAATGTGCCTGATACTTCACTTTCGATGCATATCCAGCATAGCTCCCTGCTTCAACGGCAGGGGAGAAGATAAACAACCAATAAGGGCTGTATTAATCTGGGTAAAAACAAATGGGCATGGGTGTAGCTTGCTTATTGCGGCGGTTACTGCCCCTACTACCTCTAACTAATCAAGCTAGATATTTCACTTGGATGCAGCTCCATCACCACTCTCTGCATTAATGGTGGGGGTGCAAGGGAAATAGAACCAAGAGCTAAGAGAAACAGATAAGTATGAGAGAAAAAAATGTGTGAAGCTTGCTGGGCAGACTGGATGGGCCATTTGGTCTTCTTCTGCCGTCATTTCTATGTTTCTATGTTCATACGTCTCACTTTGAATGTCAAAGTGACCCCTAACCCCCACACTAATACTTAAACCTCAACTCGAGTTAGTAGGTGGGCCTCCCATAGAGATATAAATACCTATCTAGTGGGAGGGCATTATGGCTAGGTTCTCTCTCTCTCTCTCTCATTGTATGTAGGAAATACCACAATTCTGGCACTTATTTCAAAGTGCAAAAAAGTTATCATAATTTGCAGTAGCTTAGCCCTTCACATAGGTATTAGCATAAACTGCCTATTACCATAAAACATGCCCCTTTTTCTATCACATGCAATATTTAGTGCATTTTGATAAATCCAGGCCACAGGTCTTTTTCTATCTGGCTATATGTAGCTGGATAATTTTAGGCTGGCACATTCAGGGAGAGGTTTCTCCTGCTCAATATACGGGACAAGCTATCCGACTGACTTTAGCCAGATAACTTGTCCATTAACCAACCTTCTAAATAAAGACCTCAATATATATAACCCAGTCAGATATATAAACCTTGAGCCTTCCAATTTAAAATTCCTCCCAGACTTTAGGTATTCCCATGCTGAACCAGTTACAGTCCGCACTCAATGAGAACAGTTTCCAGAAATGAAATGTCAATATCCCTGGATTAACTGACCAAGGTAATGGCTGGTGTTCATCCTTCGGTACTGCTGGCTTGGTGACAAAATCCTGTGATGTTCCATCCTTTCACTTATGTAAAACAAGGCATTGCTGTAATGGAAAATAAGCATGCAACCACATATGTAAAGTTTATACCATCCCACTACAAAACAAGTCTCAGAGAAGGAAAAATTCAAGCCTGCTTTTTCTCTGTTTCCTAGTCAGGACAAACACATTGAAGTACACGTATGTGATTTAAACATTTCAGTTCATATCAGTAGTAGAACACAGATTTGCACGCACTACAGAGAGCTAACAGTGCTCACACTGGTGCAGATTTTTAAAGACGCATGAATCCATGGGCATGCGCTTCCTGGCGCGTGCGCATGTTATAAAATATGTGGGCCATGCACCCATACTCGCTGGATTTTATAATGTGCAGGCAGTGCGCGCAAGGGGGGTGCACATTAATGTAACGCGACGCATCCCGGCTTCCCTAGTTCCCTACCCCCTACCCTCCCTTCCCCTCTCCACCCTCAACCACTAAATCTTTTCCTTTTTTTTTTTTTTGTCTTCCAACTTACTTCAGAACCTGATCTGGAATAAGTTGAGCGCGCCGGCTGGACAGTGATGAATGGCGCTCTTCTGGCCCGCCCCACCGACCCGCCCTTCCCCACCCAGAACATGCCCCCAGGCCCACCACTTGAAAAAGGCTTGGCAGGCACGTGGCTGGGCCCCTTTGAAAATGGGTGCACACATAACCCCCGTTTTTAACATGTGCAACATTTTGAAAATCTACCAGATTGAGTTTTCCTTTTGCTCTAGTTTATAGTATCACAGATACAGCAAAATACATACAAGATTAGACACAAACGGGTCGATACTCTAAGGCCGCGGTAGAAACAGTGCGGCAGTGTCAGGCGCACCCTCGCTCCCCGCACGCACAGTTCTCTTCACCTACCGCTCGATACTCTCTTCAAATTGCATGCAAATGCATGCCACGGCTGCAAAGCCTTAGGCAAGCGTTAGGCCCGCGCAACCCATTTTACTGAGTAGAGCGCCTATACAGTATCCTGGGTTTGCGGGTCTAACGCTTCACGGCCGCGCTGGTATCTGTCATTTCAAATGTCATTTCAAATGACATTTGAAATGACAGGTACCAGGAAGTGGACAGTTATGTTCCCCGATGCTCGGCAAACTTTCCCCCAGCCCCCGCTTACCTGCCCTGGCCCCGTCCGGCCTCCGGTCCAGCCCGTCCGGTCTCCGGTGCAGCCCCAGTCCGGTCTCCTGCAGCCCCGTCCGGTCCCCTTCTCCCGAAGCAAAAAAAAAAAAAAAACCGAAAAAGTAGCAAGGCTCAGGCCTGCTACGGTAGTCCCTTCTCCCTTCTCCTCTCCTCCCGATTTCGGCGCTCAAGGCGGCCGGGTGGGCATGCATTCATCCAGGCAGTGGGAGCCGGCGGCGAAAGCGGCCTCCGGCTCCCTCTGCCTGGATGAATGCCCGGCCCCCGCTGGCAGTGAATGAATGCCCGTGCGATTTCGGCGCTCAAGGCAGTCACATGCAGTGACGTCAATCGCACGGGCATTCATTCACTGCCGGCGGGGGCCGTGCATTCATCCAGGCAGAGGGAGCCAGAGGCCGTTTTCGCCGCCGGCTCCCTCTGCCTGGATGAATGCATGCCCACCCGGCCGCCTTGAGCGCCGAAATCGGGAGGAAGGGAGAAGGGAGAAGGGACTACCGTAGCAGGCCCGAGCCTTGCTACTTTTTCGGGTTTTTTTTGCTTCGGGAGGAGGGGACAGGACTGGGGCTGCACCGGAGACCGGACGGGGCCTTGAGCGCCGAAATCGGGAGGAGAGGAGAAGGGAGAAGGGACTACGGTAGCAGGCCCGAGCCTTGCTACTTTTTCGGTTTTTGTTTTTTTTTTGCTTCGGGAGGAGGGGACAGGACTGGGGCTGCACCGGAGACCGGACGGGGCCAGGGCAGGTAAGCAATGTTTTTACACTTTTTTTACACCATTTTTTACACTTTATTCCCGTTTTAATTTTTGAACACCACACTAACACCACACTAACACCAAGTAGAGGGTAGCGGTAAACTAACACGTTAAGGCCGCGGCAAAATAGCGGGTTACAAAGGAGATAATCTGAGCGCGCGTCACAGTATCGTAGGGGAATAGCTAATTCCTTCATTATACAGCTAATTCATTCATTTACATATCATATACATGCTGCGTGCGGAAAGGGTTATGCGTCTGTTTTAAGAAGCGCTAAGGACGCGTGAAACTGGAGACTGTATCGCTGGATCACCTTACGCGTCCGAATTGTGAGCTCCCAGCACGTTACAGACGGGAAATCTTCAACCGCACATTACAGTATCGAACTGAAAGTGACTACATGTGTGTTGAACTAAAAGACATTTCAGTGCTTTCTGGCTTTGCTATATTACATTGAGTGATTATCTACTCCAATTTTTGCTTTTGGAATATATCAGTGATAAAGCCATCCTTGCTTTTTCTTTTTCCTAGGCCAAGCCTTCTTAATGTTTTGTCTTTTCTCAATTTTTCTTCAGTTAACAAAGCTACTCTCTCTCAAAGCCCAAAAACAAATAAGCTAAAATGGTGTCTAATTAAAACTTCCTTTCACTTTGAGCTTGAAAAATAAGAGGAAGTCACTGTTAATCCATTCAGATGCCAGATAGAATAGACCGAATAAGAAAAACACTTCCCCTTCATTTGTCCTGCTTCATGGCTTGTTGCCTCTCCCTTCCCACCCCAGCTCCAGTCAGTCTAGGGTCAAGTGTGATATAACTGGCTGCTAATCACTGTTGGGCCGATTCAGTAAAGTCCGTGGGAGAGCGGACGAACGCCCGCTCTCCCAGCGCGCACAGGCCACAGCTGTGCGCGCGATTCTGTATTTAAATTAGGAGGTGCGGTAGAAATGGGCAAAAGGAGGCACTAGGGACACTAGCACATCCCTAGCGCCTCCTTTTGACCCGGAGCGGCGGCTGTCAGCGGGTTTGACAGCTGACGCTCAATTTTGCTGGCGTCGGTTCTCGAACCCGCTGACAGCCATGGGCTCGGAAACTGGACGCCGGCAAAATTGAGCGTCCGGTTTTCGGCCCGACAGCCGCCGGCCCATTTTAAATTTAAATTTTTTTTTCTATTTTTTTACTTTTTTTTACTCTTCGGGACCTCCGACTTAATATCGCCCTGATATTAAGTCGGAGGGTGCACAAAAAAAGCAGTTTTTACTGCTTTTCTGTGCACTTTCCCAGTGCCGGCAGAAACTAGGTAGGCGCTAATTTCTTAAAGTAAAATGTGCGGCTTGGCTGCACATTTTACTTTCTGTATCGCGCAGGCATACCTAATAGCGTTTTCAGCCCCTTACTGAATAAGGGGTAAGGGAAAACGCGTGTCCAAGGGCAGGTTAACAATGCGCTCCGTCGGATCACACTGTACTGAATCGGCCTGTGTGCTAGCTGAAAACACGTTCAGCTCTTGATATCCGGATAAGTAGGACTTATATGGCTATCTCTTAGCTGGCTAGATAGTAGGCGAACAATGGACAGATAAGGACGGTGCTACTTAGCCAAATAACTAATAAAACGTATTGGGCTAAGTAGTGGTATTTAGCCTTAGACAGATAAGTTATTCAGGTACTTTATATCTGCCAACAAGAAAGTTTAACTTAGCTGGATATAACTTATCTGGCTAAGTATCAGCTTGTACGCAGATATTCAGTAGCATAGCCATGCCGCTGAATATCCCTTGTAACATTGCCAGATAAGTCATATATGTCTAAGCTACTTAAACAGTCAACTTTTCTTCTTAGTGTTTGGGTAATTGCCAGGTTCTTGTAGCCTGGTTTTGGCCTCTGTTGGAGACAGGATGCTGGGCTTGATAGACCCTTGGTCTGACCCAGCATGGCAATTTCTTATGTTCTTATGTTCAATTTTAGGCTCCTGAAGTTGTGTTTGTCTCATAAACTTTAATGGGAAATTAAAACAAATACAAACACAAATTTTCATTGATTTTTGAGACACTGACCATTCATATTTATTTTTCGCAAACTGAAATAAATCCCCCTGATTCAGTTTAGATTCCTTATTAGTTTGAAATAAATGATCCTTAGTTGCAAAGAAGGGCAGGGAACGCTGGTCTTCAGCTAAGGACTTTGGCATTGTGAGAGAAAGTGTTGCGATCCCCCCTGTTGCTGCGCTACAGGTGGTCTCTCACCTTCCTCCGGAGGCCGCTCCGAAGCCAGGGCCTCGCCTGAGTTCCATCCGGGACTTGCTCCAGGGCCTGAGAGGCCTAGCTGTGCCTGTGGCTTGCTTGCCAGCGTTTGGACTTCCTGTCTGGCGACGCCCTTCTCCTAGAGGCCGGCCCGCAGCTCTCCTCCTTATTTATAGGGCCAGCGGTGGGCGGTCCTGGCAAGCTCCTCCCAGGGAGTTGCCTTCTACCTCCAGTATATAAGGACTTCCTTTTCTTTTGCAAGTGGCCTTTGGATTGTGCATTACAGTCGCCTGTAACCTTGCTGATCCAGGTCCACTGTGGTCTGCCTTGTGTTGATGGCTCCTTGTCCTGTCTCTGTCTGGATGTTTGCTTCCTGATGTTCCTGATGTCTGCCTTGATGTGTTCCTGATGTCCTGATCCAGTTCTGCTCGTTTCTGCCCTACGTCCTGTCTGGTTCCTGAGCCTTCTGTCCTGTTGGGCCCTGGAGTGGCCAACAGGAGGGATTCGTCCCACGGGCTCTTGAGCTTCCCTGCCTGCCAGCCGAAAGGGCTTCGGATGTCAGTATCCCAGCATCGGAGTTCCTGTTCGCCTGGATCTTCAGCTTTGTCTTCCCTGCACCCTCCTTTCCTCAGTGTGGTCTGTGACCAGCCTTCCTGGGCTGTGTAGGGTGCGTCTGGGACGGGGTGGTCCGTGACTCAGTCCCGTGGGTGGGCTGAGTAGGGCGCCCTGTTGGACAGTGCCATGTCTCCTTCCAGCCCTCCTCTTCAACGTCTTGCTTCAGCCTGTCTTGGATGTCTGCTTCTGCCCCTGTCTGACGTCGTCAGTGTAAAGGACTCTGTCTGCCCTCGCCTCTGTCTGGCCTGCTGCCCATTGCCGTTCCCAGTGGCAGGTCCGAAAGGGCCGGGAACAGTCGGAGGACCATTCATCAGTCAACTTCCCAGTGTTGGCTACCATGGGCGTGCAGGTCCGGCTGAGGGTCAGACTCTGTGCCTGCTTCTGTACCCGCCTGGCTCACCATGCCTGCCCAGCTCACCTCCCATGGTGTGGCTGGGGCTCCTCCCTAGCTTTTGCCGTGGCCCAAGGGCTCACCACCAGCTCGAGACGACCGCGCCCGCGCGCGCTCGTAACAGAAAGTAAGTTAGGAAGGCTAAATGGGTCTTATAGTCCTTATTTGTTGTCATATTCTACATTTTTTTGTTTATATATAAAAAAGAATTAAACAGGATAGAAAAGTGAATGGGAAGAGTCGATTCTATTGTCTAAGGATCATGACAAGATCTTGTAAGTAATATTTTGTAATTTATGTATAATTTTGCATTTGATACTTTGTAATTTTGCACGGTACACAGCTTCAAACGGCATGTTTTGGGAAACTGTAGAGAAAAATCTATAAATAAATAAATAAGCCTAGTTACCTGCGGAACAGCTAAATGAACACGGAAGCACTTTGTGAGACAACACTACCAACACCTCCAAGGTAAGAAGGTTTTCACAGCAAGGATGATAAAGCTATGAGAAATGTTTTATTTCAGAGGCAGCTGTTTTAGATTATTTTTCGTGACTATAAGAAGCTGTACAAGTTTTCAAAGGAGAATGACAAATAAAAATGAATGTGATGATTTGCCTTGATTTCAGGAGCTGATCTAAAATAACGCCATGTCAAGGAGGCAATTTTTCCGCTGAGAGACATAATTGCTTCTGCCAGTGCTTCCTTTTGCCTTGCAAAGGCTCACCAGGCAGTCAGCTGAAGCAAACTGAACATGGTGTACTTTTGGTGTCCTTTTAACTTATCCTACTGTGACTCTATATGTTACATATTCTGCCTCTGTTGACATTAAGCTGATGAGCCAACTTCCAAGCCTCGTTTAGAAACGGAGATTGGAACTTCAAGATATGATGACATTATTTAATCAGAGTTAAAAAAAGAAAAAAAGAATGCACTGTTAACACTGAGATCTTAAAGTAATGTTAGCAAGAAATACTGATTAGAAATAATCAGCCAAGCGAACTATAAAATGTTAATGAAAAAAAAAGTAGTTTTTCAATTTATAAACCACAAAGTTTGTCAATTTACTTTGACACAGAGAATATGCTAAAAAAAAAAAAGAGCTTAATTCATGCAAAATAAATTTCCCCAACTGTCCTAAAAAGAAATATTTATTTAGTTATTTAAATATTTGTTTATTTTGAACAATTCTTACTACCTTATAGCGTAAATGCTCAAAGCGAGGTACACACAGCCGGGGTAAAAAATCTCAGCCATCAATACAAATATATTCATATTAATATTTAATTGTTAATAATTTAATGATTAATAATTAATACAAATATCTACATATTAATCTTTGCTGTATAGAGATTGTGAAAAATATATTTGGTACGGTGTAACAGGGTACACAGACCATGAACAGAAGAATTTGTAACAAGGGATTTGCACTGAAAGCATTTTCATTTCATGTTGCTTTTTCTATCATTTCATTGGTTTCATTTGCCAAGTTATTTAGTTGGCTCCATTATGTTGTTTATTTTGTTTCCACTAAAGTAAATGGGGGAAGCAATGCAGCCTCATTTGGTCTCTAACATTAGGGTTTTCCATCTGAGTTTTATCAAACTTACAAGTAGACGTCAGCAGCAAAAGGCAAAAGCACATCAAGCTGCCAAGCATAGGGGCAGGGCACAAGGAACTCTCCAAGGTAGTGAGAGTGGGGCAAAGACGCAGAGCAATAGCATCAGTGCCCCAAGTCACTAAAAGAGGGACAAAGCTACACCAACAGTGACGCGGGCATGTGAGGGGGGGTAAGGTGGCATGAGAAAAGCTAAAGGCTCCAACAAGAGCGATATGAAGATTCCCAGGCGTAGAGTGAGGTGTGAGGCAGGAGGTGTGAAGCATAGCATCAAAACCCCAAGGCAGAGAGTGAAGAATGAGGTAGGAAGCACAGTGGCAATCAGAACAACCAGGCAGTGAATGAGGAGAGAGGCAGGACAAGAGGAGCAGATTGGACAGCAACAGCTGCTCCGAGATCCCAAGGCATTCAGAGAGGGGAAGAGGAGAAGGGTTTTCTTTTGTATAACCAAAAGAAAGGCAGGGCAAGAGGAGCAGACCAAACAACAACACAGCACGGTGCTGAGAATAGAAAGTGTAGCCATGCACTCAGTCCTTCTGCCAAAAAGCCCAAAAGAGCAAAAACAAAACTCAAACCCCACTGTTGCTCCTTGTGACCTTGGTGCAAGTCACTTTACCCTGCATTACCTTAGGTACAAACTTAAAGATGGCATGCACTGAAATTAGGGGATGCACTAATATGCATCCCCTAATACTGCGGAATGATGAATCCCATGAAAAAGGGGTCGGGGCGAAGGGGGGCGGACCTGTGAAAGGCCGCAGCCGTTTGCACCTCAGTGGTGCGATTTCGTCGGCCGCAGTGGGGTCAGCTGCGGCCTTTCACAGCGAAAGATGACACCGTAAAAAGTATAGCTCTTCACCGCGCTCCTGCCGGCAATTATGTTCCTCACATTATCGTCGGCAGCAGTGCAACAGCCGACTCCTCCCCTCCCCCTAATTTGCATTATATCGCGTGCAATAAGGTCCTAACACATGTGATAATGCTTTGAAAAATAACCCCCATAGATTGTAAGCCCTCCAAGGATAGAGAAATACTAGGCAATCTTGGTAAGATCTGATTAAACAGCTACCTTGTGTGCCCAGGATGACCGTGGCCTCAACAGATTCTCCAAGGTACCTGGTGACTGAAATTTCTGTAGAGCTTTCCTTTGTGGTTTCCACTGCCAGCCACTGAAGCTGTGTCTGTGTCAGGAAAACCTATCTTGTAGTGGGCATGGGGAGTGATGGATAATGGAAGGGAAGTGGTAGCTGACACTGTGCTTCTGATGTTAAAAGTATTACTGGGGATCCCACTGTTTCCTTCCCATCCACACTGCTCCTCTGCCTCTTGTGCTCACATTCCTACACTGTAGACACCAGCTTTTCTTTTTAATAAGCAAAGTGTTATATTGGAATAAAATGTTCCCACCTATGGGTCACAAATTGTGGCCAGCATGTGTGTATCCAACTGGGCGAAGAATATTAGCCTATTTGAAATTGCAGGTAAAAGGTGTTCACAAACACCACCACCTCCTCCTATAATTTCTCTACAATACTGACTTTGGGAATCAGCCAACACAGGGTGGCTGTTATTGAGCTCAGGGCATCTGTAGCAGCCTTGAAGCACTTTAGGACATGTATTACCTGAGTCATATGTAATCGAGCCTAACACCCCATGGAGTGCTCCACACCAATGTTGGCATCCACAGAAAACTCATGAACTGATGTCTGTTGTTCCATTAACCTCTGTATTATGAGATGGATGTTTTTCCACCTGAAACCTATATCCTGAATAAGTTCAGGACATACCCCCACTGCTTCCAGGTTCTGCCATAGTTGCTGTCCAGCCTTCCGGTTAAAATTCCTGCTATTTTTCCCTGCATATCTTTATCACATCCCACAGGGCAAAGTGCCACCTCCTTGGCCCTCAGACCCAGGGCATCCCTTACTGCTAGGTGTAGCAAGTGTACAAAGCATCAAATTGCCTAGAAGCCCCATCAACCATTGCCCTAATCCAGGATGCTGCTACCATCTGTAATGAAAAAAAAAACAAAACAGGAATAATCCTGTCTCTCCAGCCTAGATAGCTCGCCATCACTCCCCTGATTGCCTCTAAGTCAGTAGTTGGCAATTCTGGTCCTCGAGGGCTGCAAACCATTCGGGTTTTCAGGATATCCCTAATGAATATGCATGAGAGAGATTTGCATGCACTGCCTCAGAATGCATGCCTACCTTGCTCTAAGGTATGGGTCAAGGTATTGCTGTCATCCATCACCTGTCTGAGTGTGCAGCTCAGCCCGCTTCTGTCTTGCTGGTGTGCTCCCACTAAAGCTGCTGGCTGACCCTCTTCATCCAGCTGCCACTATTCTGCCATCAGGAAGAGTTAGGCATGTGTAGCGTTCTTGCTGTTTCACAAGTCAGCTGGGGAAGATTTAAAGATCTAAACATGTATACCCCTAAAGGAAAAGAGAGAGAGGGAGGATATCATCGAGATATTTACTCCAAGGCACTGGAACAAGGCTTTGTTCAACAGAAAGAAAGCTATGGAATGAGGGGGTCATGTGATGAGTGTGAAAAGGAGTAAACTCAGGAGTAATTCAACCAAACAGAAAGAATCACACTAAAATAGTCTTAGTAAACAGGACAATATAAAATTAAACTCTATAGAGCTAAACCTAAACCAATAAGACATCATAAGCAATCATCTTCACAATATTAAAATCTATGATACTTATTTCAATCTCACAAAAATAAAATACCTATATAGTCCCTTAACAGAAACATGGGGGTAACCTGCACAGAATGGCTATTGCTACCATAAGAAGCTTTCTGAGCAGACTAGATGGACCATTTGGTCTTTTTCTGCCATCAATATTACGTTACAATGTTACCTTGTAACACCTTGCCAATCCTTTCAGCCAGATATGACACTGCTTGATTCTTATGACTATATTTTGCTCAACCAAAATATATGTATTGATCCCTATAATTCAGTGGCTTCATTTGCATGCAAGATTTCTACCCATGCAAATAAACTTTCAAAAAACCTGAGCTCCCAGGACTGCCCAAAAAACAAACAAACCAGAAAACGAGGACACATCATTGAAATATAATCATCTTCTTTGCAATAAGAGGCCCATTGAGATATTTTTGCTTGCTGGTTTTTATGGAAGTCTGAGTTAATAAACCGCTTTGCATGATATTGCACCACAGTACTCATTAACTCAGAATTTTAGAAAACTTTTGCATTAAGTAGACTACATGTAAAAGTTTTCTGTTTGTAAAGAAAGAAATGCGAAGAGATTTCAGAAAAGAACCTTTTCTGTTGCGCTTCTGCCCGCGAGTACCGCGGCCAGGCCCTTATCTCCGGGCTCCCGGACCTGCTCCCATTTCCAGAGGCCTAGTCTGCGGCCTGGATGGTGGCGTCCCCACTGGGGCTGCGCCGCTGCGAGCTTTCCCTGCTCTTAGGCACGCATGCGCGCCACTTGGGCGCTTTTCTAGGCCGTTTCCTGCCAGTGGTGACTGCGCCCAAATACTGACGTCAGATGCCGCGGCCTTGATAAGCCAGCTGCGGCCATCCAGTCTTTGCCTTGCAACGGGTTAGCCTCCCGGTTTCCTGTTGCGCTGTGCCCCGGAGTGACTCGCTTGGCTTCGTCGCTCCATTCCTGCCTGCCTGCTTGCTACAGTACCGGCTTGATTCCTGCTTGCCTGCTACAGTACCTGCCTGGTTCCTGCCTGCTTGCTACAGTACCGGCTTGATTCCTGCCTGCCTGCTTGCTACAGTACCTGCCTGGTTCCTGCTTGCCTGCTACAGTACCGGCTTGATTCCTGCCTGCCTGCTTGCTACAGTACCTGCCTGGTTCCTGCTTGCCTGCTACAGTACCGGCTTGATTCCTGCCTGCCTGCTTGCTACAGTACCTGCTTGGTTCCTGCCCGCCTGCTTGCTACAGTACCGGCTTGGTTCCTGCTTGCCTGCTACAGTACTTGCCTGGTTCCAGTACCCGAATCCTGCTACAGTCCCTGCCTGGTTCCAGTACCTGAATCCTGCTACAGTCCTTGCCTGGTTCCAGAACCCGAGCCCAGTTACAGTATTGCTACTGTCTTAGTCTGGTTCCAGTTACCTGTCCTGATTCACAACCCACCTAAGTCCCAGCGGCTGGGCCCCTACGGGCTCCTCCTGGGGGGCTTCGGCTTCCAAGGGTGAAGCCACCTAAGTCCCACTGGATAGGCTCCTACGGGCTCCTCCCGGGGGAGTGCCAGCTTCCAGGGTGAAGAGCATCTACGTCCCGCCTGTACATCTGCCTCCCGGCCTGCTTTTCATTAGAGACATTGTCCACCTTTCCCACTCTCCAGCAGGTCGGCCCAAGGGTCCACTAAACAGAGACTACCATAACACTTTCCACAAAAAAAACAATGTTCAGAACACTGAAATGTCTGTTTTTACACATTTCAGGGTGTTTTGCACTTTGTTATCATGTAAAGCCCTTTTTTGCAGAATCACTTCATATTTTATTACATCAGCCTTCAGGTCGTCAAGCTGTGCTTAATGTCCATCAAATTCTTTGCTTGTCTAATCTCATATGGAAGCATGTTCCATATGAGCAGTGTTTATCCCACGCCCCTTTATCCCAAAGGGGCGTGGGATAAACACTGTGGATCCATAAAGTCAAGAGGCTGCCAATGAAGAGTGGATGACTCGCCAGAATGATGGCTACTGCCTGGAGACAATACCCTTATTAAATAAACATGCACATGCTTACTGTGACTCCAACATCGCTCTAAGCTTCAACAGCAAGAGGAAATGTGGTAAAAAGGATTCACACTCACAAAGAGGGGAGTAGCTGGCTTGTTACGGCGGTTACTACCCCAAATCAAATAAGCCTGATACTTTACTTTCAATGTATATACAGCATAGTTCTCTGCTTCAATGGCAGGGGAGAAGAAAAACTGATACTTCACTAGGGATGTGAATCGTTTTAGGACGATTAAAATTATCGTCCGATAATTTTAATATCGTCTTAAACCGTTATGGAACACAATACAATAGAGATTCTAACGATTTATCGTTATAAATCGTTAGAATCGTGAGCCGGCACACTAAAACCCCCTAAAACCCACCCCCGACCCTTTAAATTAAATCCCCCACCCCCCCGAACCCCCCCCCAAATGAGGTAAATAACCTGCGGGTCCAGCGGCGGTCCGGAACGGCAGCGGTCCGGAACGGGCTCCTGCTCCTGAATCTTGTTGTCTTCAGCCGGCGCCATTTTCCAAAATGGCGCCGAAAAATGGCGGCGGCCATAGACGAACACGATTGGACGGCAGGAGGTCCTTCCGGACCCCCGCTGGACTTTTGGCAAGTCTCGTGGGGGTCAGGAGGCCCCCCACAAGCTGGCCAAAAGTTCCTGGAGGTCCAGCGGGGGTCAGGGAGCGATTTCCCGCCGCGAATCATTTTCGTACGGAAAATGGCGCCGGCAGGAGATCGACTGCAGGAGGTCGTTCAGCGAGGGTTCCGGCGCCTCGCTGAACGACCTCCTGCAGTCGATCTCCTGCCGGCGCCATTTTCCATACGGAAAATGGCGCCGGCCATACGCGTATGGCCGGCGCCATTTTCCGTACGAAAACGATTCGCGGCGGGAAATCGCTCCCTGACCCCCGCTGGACCTCCAGGAACTTTTGGCCAGCTTGTGGGGGGCCTCCTGACCCCCACGAGACTTGCCAAAAGTCCAGCGGGGGTCCGGAAGGACCTCCTGCCGTCCAATCGTGTTCGTCTATGGCCGCCGCCATTTTTCGGCGCCATTTTGGAAAATGGCGCCGGCTGAAGACAACAAGATTCAGGAGCAGGAGCCCGTTCCGGACTGCTGCCGTTCCGGACCGCCGCTGGACCCGCAGGTTATTTAACTCATTTGGGGGGGGTTCGGGAGGGTGGGGGATTTAATTTAAAGGGTCGGGGGTGGGTTTTAGGGGGTTTTAATGTGCCGGTTTTGCGATTTTTAGATTTTTAGATTTTTCACGATTTTTCACGATATTTTACCCCCCCAAACGGCAACAATACGATTCCCTCCCCCTCCCAGCCGAAATCGATCGTTAAGACGATCGAGGACACGATTCACATCCCTATACTTCACACATCCAGCAGAGCTCTCTGCTTCAACGGCAGGGGAGAATAAATGAGGGTTCGCACTCACAAAGCGGGGAGTAGCTGGCTTGTTACGGCGGTTACTACCCCAAACCAAATGTGCCTGATACTTCACTTTCGATGCATATCCAGCATGGCTCTCTGCTTCAACATCATGGGAGAAGAAAAACAACCAATAAGGGCTGTATAACATAGTCTGGGTAAAACAAATAAGCATGGGTGTAGCTTGCTTATTGCGGCGGCTACTACCCCTAACTAATCAAGCTAGATATTTCACTTGGATGCAGCTCCATCACTGCTCTCTACATTAAAGGTGGGGGTGGAAGGGAAATAGAACCAAGAGCTAAGAGAAACAGATAAGTATGAGAGAAAAAAATGTGTGAAGCTTGCTGGGCAGACTGGATGGGCCATTTGGTCTTCTTCTGCCGTCATTTCTATGTTTCTATAAAAGGGACCATATACAAAAAGGCTTTTGCCCTCATCTGAGTAAACACAGTGATGGTGGAAGCGAGTCCAGCCACCCTAGGCTGTGATATAAGAACATAAGAACATAAGAAATTGCCATGCTGGGTCAGACCAAGGGTCCATCAAGCCCAGCATCCTGTTTCCAACAGAGGCCAAACCAGGCCACAAGAACCTGGCAATTACCCAGACACTAAGAAGATCTCATGCTACTGATGCAATTAATAGCAGTGGCTATTCCCTAAGTAAACGATTAATAGCAGTTAATGGACTTCTCTTCCAAGAACTTATCCAAACCTTCTTTGAACCCAGCTACAATAACTGCACTAACCACATCCTCTGGCAACAAATTCCAGAGCTTAATTGTGCGTTGAGTGAAAAAGAATTTTCTCCGATTAGTCTTAAATGTGCTACTTGCTAACTTCATGGAATGCCCCCTAGTCCTTCTATTATTCGAAAGTGTAAATAACCGCGTCACATCTACTCATTCAAGACCTCTCATGATCTTAAAGACCTCTATTATATCCCCCTCAGCCATCACATGATCTCTTTCTGTCTATCAAATCGCACAACAAACAACCCCAGGTCCTCAAAGAAATACATACCCAAAAACAGAAAATGATCTACAGCTCTGTGCCTCATCCAAGCCACTTCTCATCGCATCCATCCTTTCAAAATTACCACCTTTACTAGCTACTCTGCCACTCCACCTACGTCCGGCACCCTAGGTCATGGCTTTCCCTGCCTAATGCTTTCACCAGCCCTGGGTACAAACTGCAACCCCTGATGAAAACAAGTGAATTAGAACATATTTCACCAGTTTCTCACCTGAATAAATTGGTCATAGGCTCTGTAATGATTGAATAGCTGTAATTAAAGTTTTAAATTGGATACAGGCTGAAATAGGTAATCAATTGGGAGGGTATTTATTTAGAACATTTATTTATTAATCACCTTACAGTTTAAAACTGTTATGGTTTGTGGGTTGGTGGACCCTTGGCCCATGGTATGAGATGTTACAACCTGTTGGGAGGAGCCCCACAGGCCCACACCGATGGGAGGCGAGGTCAGGCACAGCAGGGAGCTCTGGGCAAGATATCTATTGATATCTTTCCAACAGAAAAGGTTTGACAATTGTGCATTATTAAAACCTTTCATTCTCTCTACTCTGTTGTGTACATTCTGTTGCAGATCTTAATATCATTTGCAAATAGACAAATTTTACTTTCTATCCCTTCCGCCAGGTCGCTCACAAAGATATGGGACAGAACCGGTCCCAAAACCGATCCCTGCAGCACTCCACTTAACACCATTCTTTCTTCAGAGTAGGATCCATTTACCATTACATGCTGTCTCTGACAGTCAACCAGTTTGAAATCCATGCTACTAACTTGGCACCCACTCCCAAGCTTCTTATGTTGCTCACAAGTCTCTTATGTGGGTCTGTATAAAAAACTTTACTAAAATCCAAGTAAATCTCATTGAGAGCTCATCCCTGATCCAATTCTCTAGTCGCCCAATCAAAAAAATCAATTAGATTTGTCTGGTGAATCCATGCTGCCTCAGGTCCAGCAACCCACTGGATTGTAGAAGGTTCACTATCCTTTCCTTCAGCTGTCTCCATTAATTTTCCCACCACCAAAATAAGGCTAACTGGCCTGTAGTTTCCAGCCTCTTCTCTGCTCCCAATCTTGTGAAGTGGTACTACCACCGCTCTTCTCCAATTTAGCGGCACAACTCCCGTTTCTGGGGATCTATTGAACAGGTCCTTCAGTGGACCCACCCAGCACATCTACGAGCTCCCTGGGATGTACCTCAGCTGGCCCCATCACCTTGTCCACTTTCAGTTTGCTAGCTCTTCCCATACATTCTCTTCCGTAAATGGAGTTTCGTCTCCCCACCCCATCCACAATCTTGTCAACTAGCAATGGTCCTTCTCTAGGGTCTTCTTTAGTGAACACCGAACTGAAGTATTTGTTTAATATTTCAGCCATTTCTTCATTTATATCATAGAGATGTTGAAGGACTTTGAGGGAGGTACCCTCAAAGTACCAAAAAGGGTATTAAGGAGACTGACTCAACAACTAGACAAAAGGTATGAGAAATGGGACTAAAAATTAGTACATCTAAATTGGGAGCAATCATCCTACCCACCAAATTCTGGAAGGAAGCTCCAAAACTACCCTATTAATTGGAAAAGATTAGGAATGAGATACATTAATGGACATTAGAACAGAATACATTAACAGAAAGCTGAAAGTCACAAATTTATTAGAAGATCTGAAATTGTAAAATGGATTGTAAATACCAAGAACTTGTAGACCCTCTAGCACTTAACCATGAACCACCACCACTTCATCCAGACCTCCCACCCAAAAACTGCATACAACAGTCAAGTCCAATTTCACTTGCACGAGTCAATTAGCAGGTACAAATGTTAGGATAAGTGCAGTAATATATGTGCATAAACCTCTTACAGAACAGTTATTTGTGTGTGTACTTCTGAACACCACCCTGAAGCTCTCTTACTATTCTTTTTTCCCCAATAAAATATATGCACCATACTAAATGTATATATGTACTCTCAGGGGGTATAAAATAACATATATGCTTGTACATGTTGCTGTGTATGTGCTATTTTTACATATAAAACCCTTTGAAAATGTACTCCTATGTCATAACTTCCAATTTTACATACATAAACATTTAAAAAATTTTCCCCCCTTAAAATCTGGTGCTTGGGAAAGAGGAAATCGTCTCTAGGCAGAGCGCCTGCTGGGCCTAACTTGTAAAACTGTTTTTAGTGTTGATAAAGTGATGATTCATATTGCTAAAATGACATCGGAACATGGGAAAATATCTATACCAGAACTCTAGTCCGAACCACAAGTTAAAACCAAAAAAGGTGCAATTAAAAGTGGAAGTGTGGCTGAGGTAGTGGTCCAAGATAGTAAAGGACAAGGACTCATGTGTTGTAGCATCTATTGCAAACTGATGGAGGAGTTTACAACAAAAATATCTAATAAGCTGGAATCGCAGCTGGGGATTATTGTCGATAAAGTAGCACAGTTGGAGAAATTGGCTCAGGATAATTGATCCTGGATTGAAACATTAGACACATGATTGGAAGACTTGGAAATGATACTCACTACAGGCCGGATTTTAATACCTACGTGCAGGTGTAGATTTGTGGGCCAGATTTTAATACCTACGCGTGGGCGTAGATTTGTGCACACAACCCTGCGCGCACAAATCTACACCCAATTTTATAACATATGTGAGCAGTCGCGCACATGTTATAAAATCTGGGGTCGGCACGCGCAAGGGGGTGCACCGATGGCTTTCCCTGATCCCTCCAAGACTGCTCCAAAATCAGAGCGGCCTTGGAGGGAACTTTCCTTCTAACCCCCCCCCCCCCACCTTTCCCTCCCTTCCCCTATCTAACCCGCCCCCCAGCCCTACCTAAATCTCCCCCCGACCTTTATTTTTCAAGTTGTGCCTGCCTCCATATAGGCGTAGTTTGTGCGTGCTGGCCGAGTGCCAGCGGCGATCCCCCGGCCGAGTGCCGGCATGCGATCCCCCGGCCTAGAGGCCCTATGGAGGCCTCTGGCCAATCCCCCGCCCCGGACCGCCCCCGCTCCACTCCTTTTTTCAAGCGTGACAGAGTTCAAAAAGTTGAAAAAAAATTTAAAAAGCTGCAAAAAGGATAGGACCGCGCCGAGACCGCCAAGACCCGCCCACCGTGCCAGCGCCAGCCTATCGGAGCCTGCCCTGCTGGGCTTTAAATTTCTGCTCCGTTTCGGCGCCTTTTCTTCTTCCTGCTTCTCTCCTCACTGGGAAGGCCTGCGCGATCGGCGCCGAGCCCCACCGGGGGAAGGTCAGTAACCTCGCTCCCACCCGGGCAGGCCCCGGCGCCGACAGCACGACAGAGTTCAAAAAGTTGAAAAAAATGTAAAAAGCTGCAAAAAGGACGGAACCGTGCCGAGACCGCCAAGACCCGCCCACCGTGCCAGCGCCAGCCTATCGGAGCCTGCCCTGCTGGGCTTTAAATTTCTGCTCCGTTTCGGCGCCGCGCGACGAGCGTCACGCACCAAAGGAGCGCACAAAGGGGCGCCCCTTTGTGCACCCCTGAAGGGCGCCCCGAAAGAGACAAGACACACAGACTCACACTGCCCCCGACTATACCGATCTCTAACCTATGTTCACACTTACAGGCTCAAGCAATCATCCAGTGTTCATCCTCTTCACTCAGCTATCATCCAACGCTTATCCTCTTCACTCAGCAACCATCCAGCGCATCCAGAGCTCATCCTCCACTTCAAACAACCCCCAACAAACATTCAGTGTGAGCCTACAATCATCCTCCTCATCACTCATCCCTCCAGCATTCACCCAGTGGGTTCCGGCAAGCATCGTTGGTGAGTAGATTGACACATCCGATAATTCTACACATCTAGCATACGCCCTACACTCACTGCATAAAAAAAAGAAAAATGCACACAGCTGACTCTCTGAATATGAAAATGCACACAGCCGCCTGGATTCCCATCCTTCAACACCATACCCACATTCAAAGGAATTCCACCAGGTAAGCTAGACAACGCTCACTAATAACCCTGATGCCTATTTTAACTGCACCGATCACCCAACTTTTAGATCTTACCTTATTCACCCTCAGTCTTTTCAACACTCAATCCCTCACAAAAAAATTCCTATTACTCAATGAGGCTAAACCTGACATATGTGCCATAACCGAGACATGGCTAAAACCCACAGACACTGCAATAATAAACCAACTTCCTATACAGGATTACAACATCTTTTCCCTCCCTAGACAAAAAAAAAAGAGGGGGGGGGGGCATCCTACTAGCAACAAAAAAAGGCCTTGGCTTCAAATTACACTCGATTACATCTGAACCTAAGCTAGAAATTGGCTTCTTCTCCTCAGATCAACTCCAAATCCTCTTAGTTTACGCCCCTCCCTGGGGTCCTGGAAACAGACACATCCCCAATCATCGTATTAATCACTACCACTATCAACTTGGATGCCCCAGCAATCATCCTGGGAGACTTCAATTTACACGTTGACAATCCAACCCCCTCACGCAGCTGCGAATCCCTCCTCATGGCTCTTTCCACATTAGGATTTAATCAAATAGTCAAAAAACCCACCCACAAAGCAGGCCATACGCTTGATCTAATATTCGTCAACTCAGGCATCAATCATCCTTCCCCCCCGAAGTGCAAGAAGATTCCCTGGTCTGATCATTCTCTTATCACCACGAATTTCTCCACAAATAAAACCAGCCCGACTCAAGAACCTCAACCTTCCTTCCAATACAGAAAAACCTGCTCCACGGAAGACCTCAGTACGCAACTAACCCCTCAACTCACCAACATAGATCTCACCAACCCAAATACAGCTCTGCGGTCTTGGAACAAAATCACGGAAACCTTAGCAAACAAGCTTTGCCCCATCACAACAAAAAAATCGAATACAAATTCGAAAAAAAATCAACCCTGGTTTACTAATGAGCTAAAAAAACTGAAACTCACATTAAGAAAGAAAGAAAGTAAATGGCGTAAAACACCCTCCACGAACACTCTTGGAGCCTACAAACAGACTCTCCACCAGTACAAAACCGCCACAGCTAAGTCCAAAAAGGACTACTATGCAAATAAGATTCATGATCTAATTTTCGACGCCAAAGCTCTATTCGCCTTTGTTTCAAACCTCACGAAACCCACTACACCAGACATCCCTTTTAATCAAACTCAATCAAAAGCAGAAGAACTGGCCCATTTTTTCCATGACAAAATCAACAAGCTTGTAAAGCAGCTACCCAACTCCTCCCCGCCTCAATTAACTTCCTCCCCAAGGGCAAACAACAAAGCCTTGCATCTTGATCAATTCGAACCCACATCAGCCAAACAAATCCAATCTATCAAACAAAATGAGACCCTCCTCTCACCCTGCGGACCATATTCCCACCAAATCCCTCCTATCCATCCCAGAAATTATATCACAGAAACTAGCAGACATCATTAACTGCTCACTATCACAAGGCTTTTACCCAGATGACCTTAAAATGGCTGCCATTAAACCGCTCCTAAAGAAGCCAAATGCGGACCCCAATGACTTAAACAATTTCAGACCGATCGCAAACCTACCATTCTTAGCTAAGATAATGGAAAAACTAGTCAACTCGCAAATTTCAGATTACCTAGAAGACAATAAACTCCTCTACCCCTCACAATACGGGTTTCGCAAAGCATCCAGCACTGAATCCCTCCTGGTATCACTAACAGACTACCTGATCATGGGTATGGACAAAGGCCAGTCATTCCTTCTGATCCTGTTGGACCTTTCAGCTGCCTTTGACACAGTTAATCACTCCAGCCTCATAAAACAACTCTCATCCATTGGAATTGCAGGCACCGCCCTAGCATGGTTCAAAACTTTCCTAAATAACAGAGAATACAAAGTGAAAGTACACAATAAGGAATCCTCCTGTTTCAAGGCCCCCATAGGAGTACCTCAGGGATCCTCCTTATCTCCTACCCTGTTCAACATATACTTACGCCCACTGTGCCACCTTCTAACGGACCTCAATCTCAAACACCTTATTTATGCAGACGATGTTCAGATAGTGATTCCCCTTAAAGAATCACTAGACAAAACACTTGAATACTGGGAATCCTGCCAATCAAAAATCAATGACCTCCTCACCAGCTTAAATCTCATCCTAAACTCCGCCAAAACCGAACTAATTCTCATTACTCCTGAAAACAATAATCATCACTCTCACACTTCAAACATCCCCCTATCTTCTCAAGTCAGAGATCTAGGAGCCATTATTGACACAATCTGAACCTGAAAGCTTTTATAAACCGCCCCACCAAGGAGTGCTTTTATAAACTACAGGTATTAAAAAGAATTAAGCCTCTATTCCACTTTCAAGATTTCAGAACCATACTTCAAGCAATAATCTTCGCAAAATTAGATTATTGCAACGCCATACTCCTGGGACTTCCATCCTCATACACCAAACCGCTGCAAATGGTACAAAACACAGCGGCCAGAATCCTTACAAATTCCAAAAGAAGAGATCACATCTCACCCATCTTAAAAAATCTTCACTGGCTCCCCATCCACGCCAGAATCCTCTACAAAACTATCACCATCATCTACAAGTCAATCCATCACTATACCTCCCTGGACCTTCAATATCCGCTCAGCCTTCATATCTCTCAATGACCAGTCAGAGAAGTACACCGAGGATCCCTTCAGATACCGAACACAAAATCCACACGACACACAACAGCAAGAGACCGGGCTTTCTCAACAGCCGGACCCTCACTTTGGAACGCCATCCCCACTGATCTACGACTAGAACCCTGCCTACCAACTTTCTGCAAAAGATTAAAGACCTGGTTTTTTAAACAAGCCTTCCCGGACAACTCATAACCATCACCTCCTACTGTAACAATGTTACTGTAAATATTCATTAAGTTATTATTATTAAGTTATTAAGTTATTAAGTTATTAAGTAATTAGCTCTTTACAAAGTTTTACGCCCCACCGTTCCTCTTTTTTCTCTTTCCCAGTTATCTTACCCCTGTTTTTTGTAACTGCTTCTCCTTGCACAAGTTTAGTTCTACTGTTCTATGCACCCCTTGTTTCTATGTAAACCAGCATGATGTGACTTGTTCATGAATGCCGGTATATAAAAAACCTAAATAAATAAATAAATAAATAAATAAATACGTGCGTCCCGGGGTTTGCGCACGTCGCCGGGCCTATGCAAAACAGGCTCAGCGCGCGTAACCCCCCTACGTGCGTAAATCCAGCTGGATTTACGCGTGTAGGGCTTTTAAAATATGCCCCTACAATTTGAGGTGCATCTGGTAAACTCGAGTGAAAATATAAGCTGTGCTTCATAAGGTAGATGATATTGAAAATTGCTCTCATTACAATAATATCTGGGTGCCTGCTGTACCTGAAAGACTGGAGGGCAACAATCCGGTTTTCTTTTTTTCTAGCTGGCTCCCAGAGAATCTTCAGCTTCAGTGGATGGGAAGCCAGGTTAAGTTAGATTGTGTACATAGGGCCCTAGCTCCTACTCCTGGTAAAGGGTCCTGAGCACAAGACGTTATAATGAGGCTGCATAACTTCACTGACAAATGGAAAATTATGGAAGCAGCACATAAGGCAGGAGAGCTTCAATACCACGTAAGCTGCATCGTGCTATTTCAAGACTTCTCTGCGGAATTACAGGGAAGGCGGCAGGAGTTCACTGGAGATCTATAGCAGATGCAAATACACTATGCTATGCTATATCCTGCCAAACTGCAATTCGTAGTGTGAGGCAAAGTCTTTATCTTTGAAATAGGGGAAGCAGTGGAAAAATTCACTGCTGTGCTACCAAAGGATCATCCATTATCTGACTCTGAGTGATCTCTAGTCATATGAATGTGTTTCAACAAGACCACCGATGGTGTAGGCTAGAAGTGGTTTTGCACGGAAGTCGTGCTCTGGTGCGTTGTTTTTATTTGACCCTGTTTGATTGTCAGTTTTTTAACTCATTTTATTTATTTATTTATTTTTCACACAGCTTTGAGTTTGTGGCTTTTTGCTGTGTTGGTCAAACGGGCTCCAATACCTTCAGCATGGTGTCACACAAGATGGCACCTATGAAAAAGAAATTGCATGCTTCTATTTGTATGGATGGCAGTCTCAATTTCACTGAACTTTATATTTGCTCAGTGTTTCTGCACTGTTATTTTTTCCATTATGTTACATGGAAGTGCCTGCTCAGCTTGGTGCCTATGGGAAATCTCACGGAGGTCAAGTTGCTTTTTTTCCTTTCTTTTTTTTTTTTTTTGCCTTTTTTGTTTGTTGATTTTTTCTTACTTGCACATGACTAATTCTTCTTCTAGGATGCTCAGCCCTTGGACTGAAAGACTGATACTAGGGTTTTTTTTGTTGATTTTGTCTTGCTTTATTTTTATGTTCTCGCTGTATCTGTATTAGAAGACAAGTGGGTCACCCTTACTGTGAATGGGCAGTTTCAATCCTGGCTATATATCTGCTTACAATGCCTTTCGCAGTGGCTTTGTGTCTTCAGTACAGACGTTTACACCTATCGGCTCCCCACTGGTTAGTCCCATGAGAACATAATTTTTTGTTATAGTATTATATATTTTATATTGATTGTGCAAAAGAGTGTTAAGGATTTATTGGGGTTGGTTTGTTGGGTTATGGGAGATGGGTGGGTCCCACTTCTGTGGTCACAATGATTCTCCCACTCCAGACTGGAAGTTTGGAGTATGTTTCTGATTACCTATAAGTTTGGCTAGGCAGGATAAGGTTTGGGTACTGGTGAGGGGGTTAATTGTGTTAGGGGTTATTCAGGAAGATAGGGTGGATGGGTAAAAATAAAAAATGGCATGCATGTATTAATAATCGATAACCAACGAAGCAGAAACACCTCTCTAAGATAATGAAACAATACACAAAAGAGAGGGATCCTTTTCCCTCTCTTTTATGCATGTATTAATATACATAGAGTAGGGGTGACTTGTTGGAGCTTTAGTCCGATGGGTGTGCACTGTAGTATAGTCATTTTCCTTCATGTGGCTCTGCTTATGTGGCGGTACATACATATTCTTTTATTTTTGGTATAACCCAATGGGCACTAACATAAATTTAATGTCCTTAAATGTTATGGGCATTTCGAGGCCCGATGCCACGGAGGGCAAGATGGCGGCATAGCGTGTGGCAGGAAATGCTTGAGCTGCAACTAGACAAACATTACCTGAAAATTCAACGTTATGCCTGCGAAAAGAAACGGTAAAGTAAGGATTTACCCCTCCGAATCCTTACCACCATTGACACAGCTCGATATCGAACGCTTCCTGTCCGCTCCAGAAGTTCAGGGAACTGAGGAGCCCGGTGGGAGTCCCTGTGGAAGAGAGCAGAGAGCTCCCTTGGAGGAAGCATCCCTGAGCCCTGACCAGCGGCAACCCCCAGCTCAGCGCGAACCTGGAGGCGAACCTGCTCTGGCGCTCTCCGATGACGCGGTAGAGTCGACGGAACAGGAGGGGGGAGTTGCCTCGGAAGAAGAGCTCGCCTTGGGCTCTCCGAACGCCGTGGAGGGAATTGATCCCGGCGAGGAAGGAGAAGAGAATGGGCCGCAGAGCACCGGAGGAATTGTGAGAGAGGGGGTGCCTGTAAATGGAAATCAAGCCCAGAGGACATCAGAAGCTGGAGGTGAGTCTAGGGTCATTCCATCTAGACCGGAGACTATAACTTTGGAGACTATATGGGAGGTAATGGTGGGACTCGGGACCTCCATGAATAGACTCGAAAGGAAAATGGATTCAGTTGCCCATAATTCCCAGCAGAAAATACATGAATTTCAGGAACATTTAACACAAATTTCCAATAAGGTCGACGTGGCAGAAAACAAGATCGAAGCAATACAGGACTTTAATGGGACTATACTTAGAGATCAGATATCCTGTCTAAGACCTTTAGAAGCAATTGAAAATAGTTCAAAACATTTAAATATAAGGATTTTAAACTTTCCTAAAATAGTGGGAAAAATCCCCTTTACGACATTAAAGAGATTCCGCACCGATGCCCTCTCTTTTTCGCCTGAAAATATGCCTTCTATAAATAGCTGTTACTTCGTCAATAAGAGAGCCTTGGTAAGAGGAACAAATCAAATTAATATTCCAGTAAACTTAACAAGTTTCTTAGAAAATTCCAGTATGGATGTTATAGAGAGGGGAACACTCTTGGAATCCTTTATATATAGATTTACATACAATATACCCGTATTCACAATTTAAATACTTTATTCCATATATTCATTTAAAAACATACATAAAACATCCTACATTCCATACACTCACTCATTCATTCAACTAAACATCATATTATAAACACACTTTTTCTTAAAACATCACTTTAACAATGTTACAATAACAATACAATGTAAACATATCCCTTCAACTACAATGTATCACCTTGTTGTTTCACACCTGTGCAGTTTTTATACCCTATTATTCTCAATTTATTTATTAACCCCTTTACCAGTATATTTTATTACACTGAATGAAACTCTTTTCAATTCAAATTCTTCCTCTGAGTCTCAGTTTAATCGATGTCCCGACAGGAAGCTCCTGTTTCACCCTTATGGTTTCTTCAGGGGATTAGTTTCACATTCACACTTTAAACCTCTTAAATGATATTATCTGTCACTGCCAATCCAGTGTAATTGAGGAACCTTCAATCCTCTTACTAAACTCATTAAACGCTTCCAG
Organism: Rhinatrema bivittatum; assembly: GCF_901001135.1. Classification (NCBI taxonomy): domain Eukaryota; kingdom Metazoa; phylum Chordata; class Amphibia; order Gymnophiona; family Rhinatrematidae; genus Rhinatrema; species Rhinatrema bivittatum. The sequence continues at coordinate 782,601,259 of NC_042616.1, read as the reverse complement.
TTTCTCCTTATTTTAAAACCATCTCGTTTTTCTTCTATCACTTTACCGCTTCTTAACTTTATCTTCTTTGTACCGCTTACCGAGCCATAGTTTTTCACCACACCATGTTATTGCAGCAACTCAGCTAGTCCATAACTTCTATCGACAAAAACGCCGCGGCTATGTTAATGCCCTAATCTGAATGTATAATAATTATTTTAGGAATTCTCTTCTAAGTTTTTCACTTGCCTTCCTTCCAAGTTTCTATATAAAATGCTTTGTTAAAATGCAAATAATAATATATGAACATGATGGTGATGTTTAGATTGAATGATGTATACTATATTTTGGTATATATATGAAATTTACATCATATGTTATTAATATGATTTTTTCTTGATTTGTAAACGAAAATCTGATAAATAAAGAATTAAAAAAAAAATGTTATTGGCATTTCATTGCCAATAAAAAGGAAGCATATTCTTCAATTTGCATGATGGAATCATATTCAGATTTAGATTTTACAAGAAACTCATCTATCCAAAAAAGAAAATGAAAAATTGAGGAGTGGGTGGGTGGGACAAATTCATTATGGGGTAGATTTTCAAAGGGTTACGCACATAACTTACGTGCGTAACCCCGAAAACCTGCGCCTGCAGGCGCTGAGCCTATTTTGCATAGGCTCGGCGGCGTGCACAAGCCCCGGGACGCGCGTATGTCCTGGGGCTTTGAAAAAGGGGTGGGGAGGGGGCGGGGGCATGGGCGTGGCGCTGGTCTGGGAGTGGGCCAGGGGCGGTCCGGGGGTGGGACCGAGTTCCCTCCGGGGCCGCTCTGATTTCGGCCTTGGAGGGAACGGGGAAAGCCATCGGGGCTCCCCTAGGGCTCGGCGCGCGCAAGGTTATAAAATCGGGTGTACATTTTTGCACGCCGGGTAGCACGCACAAATGTACCCTGCATGCGCCGATTTGAAAATCTGCCCCTATATGCACTACACCTCTAGAAGTTATGGGGTGTGTATATTGATTGACAATAACTTGCCATTAATAGTACATATGCACAATCAAACCCAGAGGGTAGGTATTCAATCCTAAACTGTACAATGTATTTCATCCCCATCACTCTGGTCAATGTATAAGAACATAAGAACATAAGAAATTGCCATGCTGGATCAGACCAAGGGTCCATCACGCCCAACATCCTGTTTCCAACAGAGGCCAAACCAGTCCACAAGAACCTGGCAATTACCCAAATGAGAATCAAAGTACCTTTTACATGAAATTGATGGAGGTCCTCCTGACATTCGATATGTCCCAACTTTATATTGGGGGGAATTGGAACATTTGCCTGGATTCCAAACTGGATATGCCTTCTCTATCCAGAACAGTGACAGGTTTGCTTAGAGGAGTCAAAGAAGTAATAGATGTATTCAATTTGGTTGATATTTGGATAACACAACATGGTGCGGACAGGGACCATACATATTTTTCATGTTGCCATCAAATGTATAGCAGCATTGATTACTTTGCTCTTCTAACATGGTGGCATCTACAATATGCAGTGATATTCTTTCTTGCTTTATCTCAGATCATCATTCAGTCTCAAAGCATTGGCACTTCAGGGGACCATTCCCCCAGTCCATACATGGCATTTGAATGCTTCTCTGTTGGGGTATAAAGACTTTCATGTTCAGGTGACAGCAGCAACTGCAGAGTAAAATCAATATAACCTAGCCACAGGCATTTAAAGCTTTTTTTGTGTGGTAAAAATCATAACATACTCCAGTTATTTACAGAAAAAACTTCAGGTGAAACATGATGCACTCATAGCAGAAATACACCGATTAGAACTAAAACATAAATTGGATTGTTTGAATAAAACATATCAGCAACTCGACATGGTGCGACAGGATTTAAAGACCTAGAGAATGACAAAGTGGAAAGGTGCCAACCTTTGTGCTTCTTTTAAAATAATGTTAGTTATGTTTTTCTTTTTAATTAACCTTTATTAAAGTTGTTTAGCGTTTTGCTTTGTTAACATTTGTTTCGTTTTAGATGTTCAATGTATTAGACTATGGAATTATATTTCCTGCTTATTCAGTTTCAATGTAAACCGGTCTGATCTGCATTGTATGCAAGAATGTTGGTATATAAAAATTAAAAATAAAATAAATAATAAACCCTTAAATATACGCGGTTGAATTTCTATGAACATGTGACAAGGCGGGGCTTTTGTCGCTAGGGCCTAAAAAAAAATGTCAAACCTAAATCTTGGGCATTAAAAATAGACAAGGTGAGGTGATATATCAATCTGCAGAAATCGAAAATACCTTACTTGAACACTTTTCTTCCCTTTTTGAAGAATGGTGGTGTGTGGCGCTTGAAGATATCAAAATTTAGCTAGATGACTTACAGCTGCCTTTGAAATCACCAACTCAGGCTGAACTGTTGGCTGTTCCCATCACCTTGTTGGAGATCCAGGCAGTAGTTAAAGCTTTACCGACTAGTACAGATGGATTTCACATGGATTTTTTCAAGAAATTTTTCCCGGATATGGACCCATATTTATTGCTTTTATTTAATGCTCTGGGAACCCCAGGGTTCTCGTTAGGCAATTTGACTGATGCCTCAATCTCTCTCACATATAAGAAAGGCAAAGATAGTCTTAACTGTGGTACATACCACTCAATTTCTCTGGTTAACTCTGACATCAAGATCTTGGCAAAAATTATTCAACTTAGATTAGAAGATGTTAGATCTGGATCAGACTGGGTTCATTAAAGGTCATATTTCAACCACTAATACACAGCAGCTTGTTAATATCTTGTACACTTGAGGTCATGGGAACAAAAGGAAAAGCGGTCTGATAAATTCCTTAGATGCGAATAAGACCTTTGATAGGCTTTTTCAGGCCTTTCTGTTTGTGGTGTTAGAGAAAGTTTGTTTCCCGCCTCAAATGATTGCCTGAATAAAAACAAAAATGGATCACTTAACCCTTTCTGTCCCCTTTGCTTTTTGATCTTGTGGTAGAGCCTTTAGTGACTGCGATCCCTACAGCTCCTGACATTAGCGGCATTAAAGTTTATTTATTTATTTATTTATTTATAGACTTTTATATACCGGTATTAGTAGGGACATCATACCGGTTTACATAAGAACAACAGGATTGAAATTACAATGTAACAGGGAGAAGGAACTGGGAGGGGGGAAAACTTAAGCACAGCGTAGAGGAAAGGTAAACAACCATGAGAGTTGAACTAAGAGGAGCCATAACCAGAAAATGGAGGAGGTATCACTAGATGGCTTAGCTTGAGGAAAACAGTTATGATACTCATGTGATAGGATATGATAGAAGTCTATCACATGTTATTCATGTGATAGGATATGATGGAGGCCTTTAAAATAATGAAGGGTCTTGAATGAGTAGATGTGAATTGGTTATTTACACTTTCAGATAATAGAAGGACTAGGGGGCATTTCATGAAGTTAGCAAGTAGCACATTTAAGACTAGTCGGAGAAAATTCTTTTTCACTCAACGCACAATTAAGCTCTGGAATTTGTTGCCAGAGGATGTGGTTAGTGCAGTTAGAAGCTGGGTTTAAAAAAGGTTTGGATAAGTTCTTGGAGGATAAGTCCATTAACTGCTATTAATCAAGTTGACTTAGGGAATGGCCTCTGCTATTACTCGCATCAGGAACATGGGATCTTCTTAGTGTTTGGGTACTTTCCAGCTTCTTGTTGCCTGGTTTGGCCTCTGTTGGAAACAGGATGTTGGGCTTGATGGACCCTTGGTCTGACCCAGCATGGCAATTTCTTATGTTCTCTGTATTACTGTCTACGATATTCAAAGTATTTACTTTGTATGCCTTTATAAAAATAAAAAGTTAAAAAAAAATCTGGCTCTTGGGAGAATGTTCCATGTTCTTTTGTACCCTGGGAAGGACTATCACAAATGGCTTTGAACAAATGAGAACTGTGCCATGAAAGGGTAGGGTCTACCTAGATTCTCTACTAGTGCCCACAAGTATTGATTCACTCAAGAACATGCGTATTTATTCACTTCTGGGAGCCTTCATAACCAAATGTATTTACTCCATTTAGAGTCAAAAGTAACACTGACTCAGATGCCTATAACTCCTACTCATTTCACAAGTTGCTTGACATTTAAACCTTCATTCTGCTTGTCTCATAAGTGTCAGATGTTTATAATATTATTTGTTTCTTAATTCATACAAAAGTAAAATCTCTTGAATTTTTTATATCCCTAGTTTTATAGATTGTCCTTCATCCTTTGTCTGTGACAGTACTGTGGTCTATGTGTTTGCTGCTTTCATCAATCCATGTAGTTTTCAGGTAGCATCACACTGTTATTCTTCCTCAATTTTATGTCAAAACACAACATACAACCTTCTCTGGACTCTTCCTAATTCTCTTGGGTCCAAATAGGACAACATGAAACAAGGACATCAGAAATACTGTAAGATAGCAGATGGACACACAAAGCTTATAAGTAATGCGCCTTTAATGATGCACATCATCTTTACCTATTGTTAGAGCTCATTACTAGAATTATTTATTTTGTTTATTTATTTCATTTATATTCCCGCTTTTCGACATTTCAAAGTGCATTACATTCAGGTAATGTAGGAATTTTCCTATCCCCAAAAGGCTTACAATCTAGGGGCGTCATTTACTAAGCGTTTTTTCCTTAGACACAGAATGGTAGAAAAGCCTTAGTAAATCAGACCCTAAGAGGTAGATTTTAAAAGAAACGTGCGGGCGTCCATTTGTGCGCGGTTCCTTGCGAGCATACATGGACGCGCCGATTTTATAACATGCACGCATTGCCGCACACGTTATAAAATACGATACCTGCATGTACATGCGCACCCAGTTTTGTATCGGCACATGCAAGTACGTGCGGGTCCCAACTCGCACATGCAAGGGGGAGAATCTTTTTTAAATTACTCGCGGCGATGCGATCGGGCCTTTGCCCAGTTCCCTCCCAGTCCACTCCAATTAAGAAGCGGACTGAGAGGGAGCTTCCCTATCCCCCTACCTACCCTTCCTCCCTTTTCTCCTCTCCTCTCCTTGCCACCCCAACCCCTAAACCCTACCTATCAACCCTATTTTTTTTTTTTTAACAACTTACCTGCTCTAAAAAGCAGAAGTAAGTTGTGCACGTCGGCCGGCTGGCCAAGACAGCAAAATGGTGCTGTCCCAGCTGGCTCCCGGCACACACACCCCCACTCCATCCCCGGCCCACCCCTTTTCCAAACCCCGGCTCTTCTGTGCATATTGTCAGATATGTGCGTGGCCAGACCATTTAGAAAATGCTCTCAGCATACACGCAGCCTGGCCACATGCGTATCTGCCGGGATTTACATGTGCAGAGTGTTATACTCCTGCCCTTACCTTCGCGGCACGGAGTCGCTGACGTTCTTCGCGGCAGGAGCCACAGCCAGACTGTTTTCTTCACCGCGGCAGGAGCCACGTACTTTGGGGTGTCTTTCCTGCACGGCAGGCCCTGCCGCTGTGCTCCAACGCGGCCGGAGTCACCGCCAACGTCTTCTTCTTCTTTGCGGCCCAGAGGCCATAGTCCCTGGGCTTTCCTGGTGGCTGCAGCCGCCCTCGGTCCTTCCTGCAGCGGCAGGAGCCGCTGCTGACATCGGGTCCTGCTCCTCAGCCCAGCCCTGCTTCTCTGTCATCAGCGTCTGTGCAGGGCCGCTGGCCAGGGTCCTGCACTTCCTGCTTCTTGTTCCTAAGGCGTGGGCCGCACCTCCTTCAGTGATTTAAAGGGCCAGCCTCCTGGCCCCACCTGGCCTCCTCCCAGGGCGTTTTTTGATCTTCAGTCCTATATAGGGCCCAGCTTCCAGTCCTTACTTGCTTTCGCAAGGAGTTAGTTCCTCTCCAGGACTTCTCATCTTCACTCCTGCTGGTATTTCCTGTTCTTCATGGGATCCCTCATCATTCTTCATGTTCCTGGTCTCTTCTGGATATCCCTTGCTTTCTCCTGATGTTCCGTGGTCTTTCTGATATTGTATGATTTTCCTGACGTTCCTTCCTGATGCCTTGTCTCCGCTTCTACTTCCTGGGCCCGTGGTTCCTCATTGCTACCTCTTCTGGCGTGCCATGTCATGTCTCATCACCTCGTGGCATGAGCCTGTCTTCGTCTGCAGCACAAGCCTCTGGAGGGTCATCTTCACCTGAAGCCAAGTCTCACCTTTGTCTCATGCCTGAAGCCAAGTCTTGTCTTGGTCCCCTATCTCATGTTTGAAGCCAAGTCTTGTCTTGGTCCCCTATTCTGAATCTTGTCTCGGCCCTCGGATGTTCTTGTGGCTGCTTGTCCATGCCTAAGACTCTGACTGAACCTGCTCCATTCCAGCATGGTCCATGACCAGCCATGGGCGGCTGTGTAGGGTACATCTCGGTGCAGGCTTCTACTGAATCTTTGCCATGTTCCGGCTTCATCTTCCGTGGTTTGTGACCAGTCCTGTGGGTCTGCCCTTATGGTGGGCTGTGTAGGGCACGCTGCATCGTAGCCTCAACCCAGTACTTGACTTTGTTCCTGAACCTTGATCCTGAGTCTTCATGCTCAAGCTTCTCTGAGTCTTCACGTCCCAAGCTTCTCATCTGTGTCTTCATTTCTCCAAGTTTCTCGTCTTGAGTCTTCATGTTCCAGAACCTTCATCTGCCCTCGTCTTTGTCAGGCCTGCTGCCTTTGCCGTTCCCAGTGCAGATCCAAAAGGGCTTAGAGTAGTCGGAGGACCACTCAGAGACCAACCTTGCGTGGTTGGTACTCAGGCTGTGCAGGTCAGCAGGGGCCTGGCTTCGGGGTCTCAGCCCAGGCTCATACATGTCCCACCTGCCTCGGTACCACCTTGGAGCCCTCTGGGATTGTGCCGTGGTCCAAGGGCACACAATCTCCTCGGAAATGGGACCACTCTCCTAGTGCTCCTTAACAGATTGTGAAAGCCTCTGAGCTTTCCCATGCTCAAGGTCTCCATCTTTCCTAATACAGAGTTTTTAAAATTAGCCCATACGTTTGTACATGGGGCAATGGAGTGTGAAGTGATTTGCCTATATAACCTGGGAAATACGACAAAAAATGTGGAAAAGTGAGCAGACACACTAAGTAGAACAACAAAAAAATGGATGTTTTGCAAAAGGAACTTGCATATGGTCCATGAAGCTGATAATATAGTAAACACAATGGATGGGAGGCGATGTTGCCTCCAAAATGTGTACATAGCAAATTTATTTGACACTCAGTCCCCCAACACGAAACCATGTTTCTCATGGGCTGCATCAGGAGGGACAGCATACATATGATGAAATGTCCATTTTGGGGTACATTTTAAAAGGCAGCGCGCATGCGTACTTTTGTTCGCGCATCAGGCACGAAAAAAAGTACACTGGATTTTATAAGATACGCGCATAGCCGCGTGTATCTTATAAAATCTGGGGTCGCCGCGCGCAAGGGGGTGCACATTTGTGCAACTTGCACGCGCTGAGCCCTGTGCGCGCTGCCCTTTCCTCCGAAGCCGCTCCGAAATCGGAGTGGCCTCGGAGGGAACTTTCTTTCCACCTCCCCCACGTTCCCCTCCCTTCCCCTACCTAACCCACCCCCCCCCCCCCCAGGCCCTATCTAAACCACCCCACCTCTGTTTCACAAGTTACGCCTGCTCGAAGCAGGCGTAACTTTGCACGCACTGGGCCGGCTGCCGCGCGCCATGTTCCGGTCCGGGGGCTGGTCCGGAGCCATGCCCCCGGAATGCCCCCGGGCCGAAACCACGCCCGCAGCACCGCCACCGGATGATACATCGACCGCATCATGCCCCCCTGACACGCCCCCGGATGACGCGCCGATCACGTCACGCCCCCCGACATGCCCACCCCAAGAAAGCCCCGGGACTTAAGCGCGTCCCGGGGATTTGCACGCGCCGGAAGCCTATGCAATATAGGCTCGGCGCGCGCAGGGCCATTTTAGAAGGGTTACGCACGTACCTTATGCGCGTAACCCTTTTAAAATCCGGCCCTTTATGTTTTAAAAAAGTTAAGGATCTACTGTAATGCCATGTACAACAATTTATTCCAAGGTGATACACAGATTCAAAGTAAAGTCAATAGTGTAAATCCAAACAAGGAAAGGGTAATCAGGCATTAACTAAGTTGAAAAAGCTCAATGATTGCTTCATGGATTATATGCAAGTTCCTTTTGCAAAACACCCATTTTTTTGTAGCCTATATAACCTGTCTTATATATCTGAATATGTTTTCAGTATACCATATCTCATTCAAGGAAGAGCAAGCAAATGAGAAGGATGATGAACATTCAGTACTACATATAATGATAAGAAGAGCAAAAGAAAACCCATTTTAACCCATGACACTTTAAAGAATGTCTAAACAGTGCTGGTTCCCATTATGGGATGTCCAACTCCAGCTGCTTCAAAATGATGTAGAGCACAGTAGTGTCAGGAGGATACACAGAATGAAGATCAATAACCTCCTGACAAGAAGTAGAAAACATGAGCAAGAATGATAAAGGACCAAGGAGGTTAGGTGTTTAAAAAGGGAGTGCATAGGAAATATTAGGATTATGGATAAGAGTTCCTGTACTTTCCTCAGTTCATATCTCCTCAACCTCTTGAGAAATTCTTGGTTCTTGGATTGGCTATAGAGTGGTTCTCATCCCTAAATTACAGGAGGTAGAATAGGATCTAGATAAAATTTTAGAGAGTGCTGGGGAGGAGCAGGCTGTCATGATACATGTGGGCACCAATGACATAGGAAGGTGCAGTAGTGAAGTTCTGGAGGCTACATTTAGGCTGTTAGGTAGGAAACTGAAATCCAGAACCTCCAGAATTTCATTCTTAGAAATGCTTCCCATTTCACGTGCAGGACCCCAGAGGCAGGCTGAGATCCAGAGTCTCAATGCATGGATGTGACATTGGTGCAGGGAAGAGTGCTTTAGATTTGTTAGGAACTGGGCAACATTCTGGGGAAGGGAGAGCCTATTCCAATGGGATGGGCTCCACTATAACCAGAATGGAATCAGGCTGCTGGCACTAACTTTTAAAAAGGAGAGAGAGCAGCTTTTAAGCTTGAACATGGAGGAAAGCCAACAGTTGCTCTGCAGCACATGATTCAGAGGGAGATACCTTCAAAGTAAGCAAACCAAGTAAGTTAGAATGTTGCAATAGAAAAGTGGTTGTAAAAGCTTGAAAAGTCCAGATGTATTTAAGTAAAAAGTATACAGATAAAGATGAATCCAAACTGCCTGTATCATCTGATGATAAGCAGGTTGTAGGTACATATAAACATGGAAATAGAAATAAACCTAATTTAAAATGTCTGTATGCAAATGCCAGAAGCCTGAAAAATAAGACTAGAAAGTTAAGATGTACAACTCTAACTGAAGATATAGTCATAATAGACATCTCAGAGACCTGTTGGAAGAATGATAACCAATGGGATACAGTGAAACCAGGGTAAAAATTATATCATGATAGGACAGTTAAATTGGGTGGAGGGGTACTACTATATGTTAAGGATGGCATAGAGTCAAGCAGGATAAAAGTCTTGCAAGGAATACATTGTACTTTGGAATCCCTATAGACAGAAATTCCAAGGACAAAAAGAAAGAGTATAGTAGTGGGGATATAGTACTGCCCACCTAGTCAGAATGAGGAAACAGACTGTAAAATGCTAACAAAGATTTGACTGGCTATAATAATAATAATGGCAGACCTCAATTAGTAAGGTATTGATTGGGTAAATGTCACATTGGGATATGCAAGGAAGCTAAAATATCTAGATCGCATCAATGACTGCGTTGATCATGGAAATAATCAAAGGGGGAATGACATAGTTCTTACTGGAAAGCAAGTTCTGGTGCAAGAGATAAAGGTGGTGGATCCACTTAGGAACAGTAGCCTCAATATATCTAAATTTGACATAATTACTGGAGGGAGAATATTAAGGAAAGCTACTACAGTAGCAATTAATTATAAAAAAAGGGAATTTGTTAGAAAAAAAAATTAAAAGGAGCAAGTCACAAGGTTAAAACTGCAGGAGGCATGGATATTAGAGATGTGAATCGTGTGCCAGATCATCTTAACGATCAGATTCGGCTGGGGGGGGGGGGGGGAAATCTGATCGTTAAGATATGTGAATTGGAATCGTTTCTGATTCCAATTCACATCGCTAATTTTTTTTTAGGGAGGCCCACGCCACTAAAAAAAAAAACCCACCCAACCCTTTAAATCGACCTCACCCTCCCGACCCCCCCAAAACCTTTTAAAATTACCTGGTGGTCCAGGGGGGCCTCTGGGAGAGATCCAGGGGTGCCTCGGCCATCTTTACTCATCAGCCCTTATTATACTATACTCTATAATAGGGGCTGATGAGTAAAGATGGCTGGCGCCATCCAGTGCTCCTACCATGGGACAGGGGCCAGCCAATGGCACGGATACCCTGTCACATGGTAAGGGCAAAGGGGCATCGGAGCCAATTTTTTTTAGAACAGCTGATGCCTGGGAACGGGAAATCTCTCCCCAAGGCCCCCCTGGATCTCTCCCCAAGGCCCCCCTGGACCACCAGGTAAATTTAAAAGGTTTTGGGAGGGTGGGGTCGATTTAAAGGGTCGGATGGTTTTGTTTTTTTTATCGGGCCATCGGCGCCATTTTAATTACTGGCAGCCAAAATGGTACCGATGGCCCGAGAGCGGGAGATCGAGCCGGGACACCCCCCCCCCCCCCCACTGGACCACCAGGTAATTTAACATTTTGGGGGGGTTCGGGAGGGTGGGGGAGGGTAAGGAATTGGTTTTAAAGGGTCAGGGTGGGTTTAGGGGATGTTTTGGTGTGCCGGTTTTCCCACCCTCCCCCAAATAATTCCCGTGCCCTATTTAAAGATACAATACAAATGCCCCTGATGATAAATCGGGGGCATTTGTATAGTATCGTGCACTCTAACGATTTAGGACGATTTTAAAATTATCTGATGATAATTTTAATCGTTCAAAAACGATTCACATCCCTAATAGATATAGTTTAAAATTACCTGACTTTAGAACCAAACAAAATATATTCCTTGTATTAAAAAAGATAGAAGGAAAGCCACAAAACTGCTGATTTGGTTGAATAGTGAAGTAAGAACATAAGAACATAAGAAATTGCCATGCTGGGTCAGACCAAGGGTCCATCAAGCCCAGCATCCTGTTTCCAACAGAGGCCAAACCAGGCCACAAGAACCTGGCAATTACCCAAACACTAAGAAGATCCCATGCTACTGATGCTAGTAATTGCAGTGGCTATTTTCTAAGTAAACTTGATTAATAGCTGTTAATGGACTTCTCCTCCAAGAACTTATCCAAACCTTTTTTTAACCCAGCTACACTAACTGCACTAACCACATCCTCTGGCAACAAATTCCAGAACTCAACTGTGCATTGAGTAAAAAAGAATTTTCTCAGATTAGTCTTAAATGTGTTACTTGCTAACTTCATGGAATGCCCCCTAGACCTTCTATTATTTGAGTGTAAATAACTGAGTCACATCTACTCTTTCAAGACCTCTCATGATCTTAAAGACCTCTATCATATCCCCCCTCAGTTGTCTCTTCTCCAAGCTGAACAGCCCTAACCTCTTTAGCCTTTCCTCATAGGAGAGCTGTTCCATCTCCTTTATCATTTTAGTTGCCCTTCTCTGTACCTTCTCCATCGCAACTATATCTTTTTTGAGATGCGGTGACCAGAATTGTACACAGTATTCAAGGTGCGGTCTCACCATGGAGCGATATAAAGGCATTATGACATTTTCCGTTTTATTAACCATTCCCTTCCTAATAATTCCTAACATTCTGTTAAGGCCAAAAGGCATCTTTCAAAATGGAAAGGAGGCCCAAATGAGGAAAATAGGCTCTTATACAACAAAGATTTCAAGATAAGTGGTTTTATTTACAAAATAAATTTGCAAAAAAAAAAAAAAGTTGTCCAAAGGCACATTTGCTGATAGACATGGATGTCTATTTATTGGATCAGAGAAACTGGTATATGATTATAACTTTATGCTATACAGTCAGTGTAATGACAGATAAGCCTCTCATATGATACCTGCATATTAATGTTATAGGGAATCAGGAACTGTTGTTGCTGTTCCTCTTTGTACTAATATAACTCCTACATCACCAGGAATCCTTTCACCTGATTCAGAGTTGTCCATCAGTTCAGGGAGGCAATAGCATGACTCCATTTTTAGTGATTGCATGCATTCTTCTGACTGACACTGTAACATGATGTCTGTGAAGCACTGTATTCAAAATTCTTTTAAGATATATTTTTAAAAAATCAGGGCAACACGGATGTTGAAAGTAGAAGCTGTGGCTCAGCAAAGCTATTTCATGAGAGCCACTGACTCCAGATGACCAAATATGAAGAACTTGGCCAGCCAGATGAAGTCGTCAGCTCTACTAAGCTATGAAATATCTGTTACCTGATTTTGCCTCTGATATTTGTGGTGTAGAAGATCATATTTTGATTTTTTGCTGTAGAAGTACTTTTCAAATTTTCAAAATGTTCCTTGAGCATTGTGAATTATGATGATATTTTTAGGGTATTATTAATCATGTTGCACATCCAGCTTTGACCTTTCATTCCCAAATTGTCATTAAGGTGCACAAAATATATTTTAAACCTTAAAATCTATCAAAGCACAGTAATTGTATGTTAATTCTGAATCATAACAAGAGTAATTACTTTCTTCTAGATCAATGATTCACATATAATCTCCTAGCAGGTCTGGTTTTCATGATTACCACAGTTATCATATGAGATATTTGAATACATTTTCTCTAATATCTAAGTTAATTGGTAAATCGTATTTACCTTTGAAAAAAGAATTTCTGGGTGTTCATGAGGTCCAGGTTCAAGAACTACAGTTGTAGATAAATCTGAACACTTTCATTCAGACCAGTTCACCCATCCATATTCAAAATAAATATCTATAAATGGAATAATTCTGTTGACGTCAAGGAAGGTTATTTTCAAAAGCATTTCTGTAGGTAAAACAGAAATGGGGGGGTTTATAACTGCCCACCCAACAGGCAAGTTTACTTATATGAGTAAGTCCTGTTCATGTCCAAGTTTACCTGGGCTGAATAGAAGCATTTCTGGGGACAGAGATGTGGAAGGATTTTCACGTATTTGCAAATGTTTGAAAATTCAAACATACGTGTGAACATTAAATAGTAGGTGTGAGTGAGTATGGGTAGATTTGTTGGGATCATTTTCAAAGCAAACTTAGGCACATAAATCTGCTTTGAAAATTGGTATGCATGTATTTGTGGGTTTGTTTCTGTGGAATGGTATAAACTTACCCCAAATATTTACAGTACAAATGCAATTAATATGATGAATCCTTGGGTTCTGGTGGCCAGCAGGGTTTAGAAGGGTCCCTAGGGTGGTCTTTTAAGCAAGAGTCCGGGGGCACTCTGGAGTCAGGGCAGGCAGCAGGCTGAAGGGATCAGAGAGACACCAAGGTCAGAGCAGATGGCAGATAGGGATGGTCAGGTTCAGGCAAGAGGTCAGGCTGGACATCAGGCCAAGTGAGAATGAAGACACACTGAAAACACTGGACAAGACGAATAGGATAAGACAAGGCTGGGCAAGGCAAAGCTAGACAAGGAAGGCTGGATGAGGCAAGGATGGGCAGACAAGGCAGAATGAGGCAAGGTTGGACAAAGCAAGAATCAGGAATGCAGAACAACAGGAACCAGGAACTCAAGGCAACACACCCACTGCTATGGCAGGAGATCTATTGCTGAGGCATTGAGGTAGTGTTCTGGGGAGCCTTATATGCTGAGAACCTGTGATGTCATCAAAGGACACTGCAGGGTCTTTTCCCATCATGACCACTTTAAGTACCAGTGTGCAGCACATATGCACACTTATGGGGTTTTGGAGGGGAGCAAGATAATGACAGCCTGCTGGTGGTGTCTGAGCCACATCAAAGGGGCTTGCATGGACATAGCATCATTAGGGGGTAACTGCAGCAGCTCATGGGACCCACTGTGAGCAGTGAATCTTAACACAGAGCCCATCCCACTCATGATGAAGTTCTGGCAGGCTCAGTGAGATGAGATCCTGTGTAAAGAAGTGTATTTATGAGAGAGAGAGAGTTAGTGGAGGGGGTGTGTGTATCTGTGTCTGTGTATATGTATATGAAAGAGAAAGAGGGAGGGAGCTAATATGTGTGTATGTGTGTGTGTGTGTGTATGTATGTATGTGAGTGTTTGTGTGTGTGTGAGAGAGAGAAGCCTGTGTGATGGTGCATGGGTGTGTGTGTGTGTGTGTATGAGAGAGAGAGGGGGGGAGCCTGTATGAGGGTGCATGCCATGGATGTGTGTGAATGTGAGGAGAGATTGTGAGAGAGAGTGTATATGAGTAAGAGATTGGGAGCTGGTGTATGTGTATAAGGGAGTAAGGGTGCATGTTTGTTTGTGAGAGAGGGAGTCTGTGTGCAAGGATGTATGTGTTTATGAGACAGAGAGAAAGGGAGCCTGTGTGAGGGTGCATGGGTGTGTATGCGAGAGACAGAGATGGAGTCCATGTGAGGGATGCATACCATGAGTGTGTATGAATGAAAGTAAAAATTCTGAGAGGATGTGCATATGTGTGAGGGATTGAGAGCTGGTATGAGAGAGTGAGAGTGCATGTTTGTTTATGAGAGAGGGAGCCTGTGTGTGAGAGAGCTATAGAGAGAGAGAATGAGTCTGTATGGGTGCATGTGCAAGTGAGAGAGAGCCCGTGTGAGGGTGTGTGGGTGTGTATATGAGAAAACGAGGGAGCTTGTGTGAAGGGATGTGTGTATGTGAGAGAGAGAGAGGGAACTTGTTTGAGGGGGAGGAGTGTATGAGAGAGGGAAGGAAAAAGGGAGTAAGAGAGGCATCAAACCATGGGAGTGGAGGACTGGGGAGTAAAAATAGAGTAGAAGAGATTGAGTCTAGAAGTGAAAGGGAAAGATAGTAGAGGATGAAGGATTTGGGGCTGTGAGGAGATAGCAGAAGTTTACTACTCTGCAACAATATATGAATACTGACTTCACAAGAAGGATGCTATCTTCACAAGATGGACACTGAGCTATATTTCAACAGAAATACAGAGGTGATGAACTTTGGCAAGAATAGCAATACATGGCTGAATTATTTGATCTGTCTGTTTAACAAACTCCTCTGAGGGAACAACAACTTCTCTCCATAAACAGAGGTCCTGAGACAAACAGGACAGGTGTGTGTACAAGGACAGTTCAGACCTGTAGCAGATCTCAAATCTGCCTGGAGACCAGAAACACCAATCCAAGAAAGTGGTTCTTATCAGGTAGGGGAACTCTATCACTGCCAGGACAGAACCCTAGTCAAGATGTCACATGGCCTGAAATCACAAGATCCAGAGAGCAGGGGTCACACAGTCTGAAATGAAGTTGAGACCCCATTTCATGCTCCTGTTGATTATGTATGAACTCCTTCATATGCATGACTTTGCTTTTAAAAGCAGCAGGGAACAGGGGCTAGAGAGGAAGGTGGCAGTGGAAGATGACCATTAACACCTGAAGATGACACTCAAGCCATCACTCCCTGCCCCTCCCTACAGCCCTGCAGACAAACATCAGGAGAACAAAGCATGTATGGAGCTGCAGCATTTCCTGGCTTTGCAAGCCAGACATCTACAATGGTGAGACTGATGGTAATCTTCTGGAAGTTTTGGGGCTACATTTAGTAGTTAACATCCTAAGCAAGTCAAGGATTCTGACATGTGCTGCAGATAATGCTTACTTTCGCTACCTATTTTATAAACTTACATGCATATATTTTAGACACGTAAAAACATATAACATGTCTGCCTAATAACTCTGATTTAAACTTGGGGCAGATAATTTATAAAGTATGAGCATATACCAAATTGAAAATAATTACTTGCGCATGCACTTGGACTCATGAGTTTGTCGATACCTCTGCAGAGTTCACCCAGTCCTCCACCAGTTCCCTTGTTCCCTGTAGGACTTCACCCTGAACCTCCACCAGTTCACCCAGACCTTTCACTCAAAAACTGCAGATAAAAGACAAATCCATAAACAGGTATAAAACTGTTTGGACAAGTTTAGTAATATATATGCATATGCCAGTGTTTCCCAGCCCTCTCCTGGAGGTGCACTTATCCAGTCGGGTTTTCAGGATTTCCACAATGAATATGCCTGAGCTAGATTTACATATAATGGATCTCCAATGTATGCAAATCTAGCTCATGCATATTCATTGTGGATATCCTGAAAACTCAACTGGTTTCGTGTGCCTCCAGGAAAGGGTTGGGAAACACTGGCATACACCACTTACAAAATAGCAACTTGTATGTGCACTTGTGAACCCTGACCCTGAATGCCCACCCCCAAACCACCCATGTTTTTCCCTGGAAAAATGTACACACCATAGTGCAAATACTTGCATGCTCTCAAGATTTATGAAATAGCAGATACGTGAATATATTCTACTTTACATGTATATGCTATTTTTACATATGAAACCCCTTTGAAAATACACTGATCGGATCATTCATGTCACTTTGTGCATCATTTTATTAGTATATTTTTCTGATCAAAACTGCCAATGTATTAAAAATATGTGTGTGAATGGCAATAAATGCACTTGTTCAGTGACTCCAACATTTTTTTAACTTTATTTTTATTAGAATATATAATTCAAACAAAGCCAGAACTTTGGAAACACAAACAGAAATAGCATGAAATTTACATATAAAACCAATAATAAGTAAGTCATACAAAAAGCTTCTGTTTTCTTAGTAAAGAAGGAAAAGGGGGAGACAAAAGTAATACAAGGAGAAAAATGAAAATAACATAGTAATAGCCTGAATTCCAGATACAATACACTATTATATAAATCTCAGGACTATTGATTCATAATAGGAAGAGACGGTGTTACAATAATTCTCCTAGCCTCTAAGAAAGTTTTAAGTTGGTTGGGAAAAAAGAAAACTTATGAATCACTGCAGTATTTGATGAAACATTTAGGGGGTAATGAAGCAAAAATGTTGCAATCAATGCTACAGTGTCTTGCTGCAAAGCAAGAAATGCACTGTTCTTCTCTTGCATTGCTCTACACAAGTCTTCATAGAATTTCATAGTCTGACTTTGGAAAAAATAAAACATTAATATTCCTAAAATAAGCAGATATAACTCTACTAAAATCAAAATCTGTGAAAAAAGAAACAAACAATGAAAGCAGATCTCTCAGTAATCTCTACCCCAGAACATTCCAAAATCTGAGCCAAATTAAGCAAAAGAGAAGAGGTAACTAAACCTTGAAGGTTTGAAGAAGTAGGAAAAGATGAAGGAAAATAAATCTTGTTAACAGAGGGAGTACTTTCCTGAGAAACATGTAAGCAGTCTACAAGGTATCTTTTGAAAGTATTTATTTATTTGTTTATTATTTATTTTTAATTTTTATATACCGGAATTCCTGTATACAATACAAATCAATCCGGTTTACAATAAACAATAAGTTAACCTGGTTGGGGCGGTCCAACCTGGGCTTATTACAAGGAACATTGAAAAGTAACTATAATATTTAACCTGGGCTTATTACAATGAACATTGAAAAGTAACCATAATATTTAACATTTAACAATTGGCATAATTTGTGTTTTGAAACAGTACGAGTGTTCAACTTTTTACAAAGAACTTTAGTAGCGACAACCGAGCTACCATACAGTATACAAGAATACAGATATATATTATATGATTTATGTTTGTTAAGATCAAATTGCGAATAGGAAAGTATAAAATTAAGGGGTAGATTTTAAAAGAAGCGCGATCAGCCTACTTTTGCTTGCGCATCAGACTCAAGCAAAAGTACGCTGGATTTTAGTAGATACGCGCGGAACCGCGCGTATCCACTAAAATCCTGGATCGGCGCGCGCAAGGCTATCGATTTGTATAGCCTGCGCGCGCCGAGCCGCGCTGCCTCCCCCGTTCCCTCCAAGGCCGCTCCGAAATCGGAGCGGCCTCGGAGGGAACTTTCCTTTGCCCTCCCCTCACCTTACCCTCCCTTCCCCTACCTAACCCACCCACCCGGCCCTGTCTACACCCCCCCCTTACCTTTGTCGGGGGATTTACGCCTCCCGGAGGGAGACGTAAATCCCCGCGCGCCAGCGGGCCTGCTGCGCGCCGGGCCGCGACCTGGGGGCGGGTACGGAGGGCACGGCCACGCCCCCAGGCCGTAGCCACGCCCCCGTACCCGCCCCCAAAACGCTGCCGACACGCCCCCGGAACGCCGCGACGACCGGGCCCGCCCCCCGACACGCCCCCGACACGCCCCCCTCCGAGAACCCCGGGACTTACGCGAGTCCCGGGGCTCTGCGCGCGCCGGGGGGGCCTATGTAAAATAGGCTTCCCGGCGCGCAGGGCCCTGCTCGCGTAAATCCGCCCGGTTTTGGGCGGATTTACGCGAGCAGGGCTCTGAAAATCCGCCCCTAAGTGTCTATGATGTCAGTGAACGCTGCAAAGAATGGATCTGAAAGTCAGGAGGAGGTGCTTAGTTACACTCTGGTAATTGGAAAGCTTGCCTGAAGAGCCAGGTTTTTAACTTTTTTTTTAACTCTGGTAGACTGGGTTCGAGGCGTAGGTCTGGTGGGAGAGCATTCCATTGGTGTGGTCCCGCAGATGAGAGTGCTCTTTTTCTTAGTGTTGATTTAACTGGAGCTGCGACTAATGTGCCTTTGTATAGATGCAATGGATATCTCCCCCTTAATTTTAGGGAAATTCAGGGCATGAAGGTTAAGACATCTAATAATAATAATTATAATAATAAGTAATAATAATAAATAATAAATAATAATAATAATAAATAATAATAAATAATAATAATAAGTAATGGATATCTCCACCATAATTTTAGGGAAATTCAGGGCATGAAGGTTAAGACATCTCGAAGCATTTTCCAATAACTCAATTGACATAAGGCACCTTGTTCCTGAATCATAGTAGTCTGCACTTCTTGCATTTTCTCAATCTCACATTTAGCAACATCAAGAATATTTCCATATTCCACAATAAAAAAATCATGTGCCCATAAACACGCTCAATCATATATAATTTAAAATATCCCTATTCTTTACGAGGGAGGGAAAGAGAGAATCTGACACTCTCTATATATCCCACAGGAAGAAGGGCACTTTCAACTCAGGGTGGATTTTTGGGGGTAGTGTTACAAGCATCTATAGACCCTTGTGCCAAGACAGACCAATGTAATATTCCCCCCCCCCCCTCAAAAAACCCCACCCTGAATTGAAAATGTCCCTCTTACAGTGAGATACATAGAGAGTGTCAGATCATCCCTTTGAAAGAGTCTCTCTTGCTTTCTCCAGACTTGTGCCTCATCAGAACCAGTAGTAAAGTTATGCATGTTGCCATGGCCAGTCTCACAAAATTATGGGGTTATATATATATCCATATCTTGGCCCCACCTCAGAATGCCCCTTTTCTTCCTCCTTAATCTTGACACGTGAACAAGTATGTACACACATATGTCTTAAAATTTGCGCTGCTTGTGCACAGCCCACATTCGCATGTATGGGACCTGTCAGGATCCATGTTAGAAATAAAGGAATCCAGCTTGAGAGAAGAGGCAATCAAAACTTGACCAAACTTTGATAAACATTTCCATAATGAATCAAGTGTACTAGCTGCCAGCTTACCCAGCATCTGTGGGATCTCATCTCATGATTGGGTTCCCTCAGATTGAATAGTCATGGCCCATCCACCAACGCTGAACCAAAAGTTGCAGAAGCACGAATCACCAGACTGACAACTTCCTCCATCCAGGGAGCAATATTGTGTACATGCGGTGACAATAAGGCAGAGACCAATCCTTCTGTTGCAAGTGCAGATGAGTGTGGTCACTCGCTTGAAAGGCCACAGTGCGACCCTTGAACAAGGCTACAGGGTACAAGCTGTGGGTAGACGAGATATTTCGAGCACGGGTTAGACAGGCTTGGAGACAGAGAACACTCGAACTTCTGCAGCCTATACACACTAAGATGAGACCCAGCAATGCAATGCCGGCCTCTGAGGTAGCCCTCCAGCCACTTGAAAGCCCTTTCAGACCTGCCATTTGGGAATGGCAAGTGCATCAGGACAGATGAAGGTCAAGGATGGAAGATGGCACTGGAACACATGCAAAGCTTGACAAAGCACTGAAGACCGAGACGAACTGAAAACTCAGATGAAGCACTGAAGACTTAGATGAGAGGGAAGCATAGGTTCAGGATGGAGCTCAGGTACCCGAGGCACTACCCCTCAGTGTGCCCTATCCCATGGGCTGGTCGCTGACCATGCTGTCCCACTGTACACCCTACACAACCTGAAACAGGCTGTTCACGGACCATGCGGAGAGCGGAAGAGGCTCAGGCCTGCAACTCAGAAGGGGTGAGGAATCCAGGCATCACTAGGAATAAGGATCAGGACCAGAAACAAGGCTTCAAAGACTGGGGACTGGACACAGGTTCAAGAAGTCAGATTCAGATTAAATAATTCAGGTTCAGATTCAGGCTTTAAAATAAAAGATGGTCTACAGGAGACTGGATCCGGCAACAAAGAACAAAGGCTGGAACATCCAGACACAGGAATTGAAGAGACGGGGACATCTGGATACAGGAATTGAAAAGCCTGGAACATCTAGATGCAGGGAACAGGCTGAAGACACAGGATCTGATGAGAGACCAGGAATACAGAACGAAGAACAAAGTTGCTCCCATGAAGAACAAAAGACCTTGAAGTGAAGATGGACCTCAGAAGCCTCCTGGATAGAAGAGATGGAATGAGAAAGCCAGGAGCAAGCAGCTCCTTGCAAAGGTCATGAGGAACTGGCAGAGAGCCCTTTTATAGTGCTGAAGATGTGACAAGAGGTGACATCATCAATTGGGGCTGTGGGGTTTTTCCGCTGCTGGCCCTTTAAGTCTTGGGAAAAGTCATGCACGCATGCATCTATACAGGAGCTGGGTGGTACAGAAGCCGCAGTGTCAGCAGCACTTCCAGACAGTGAGGTGAAGAACAGCAGCGTCGGTGGTGCCCAGGCCGCAAAGCAGGAGAGGCATGGGCGGACCGTGCCCCCGTCATGAAGCCAGAGCAAGACGGCAGTCAAGCACCAGCCCAAATGGCATGGCACAGGCCAGAGTGGGAGGTGAGAGGCTGCTCGCAGGCCCAATCACGAGCAGCATCGCAACACCTTCCTGCACACCCACAATCATCGTCCTGCAACTCCGACGTGGGAGGGGTCAAGCCTGAAAGCCGGCAGCACGTCCTGATGACAGGGGCTGAGCGACACCTCGTCCCCCAGGGAAGCCAGTGCCTCTTCATTGGAATTTGCAACAGGGACATGTCCACCCATTGTCTGAGCCAAGGACATGAAGCATGAAATTAACAGCTGACCAACAGGGTAGTAGGATTCAGTGGGTAAAATCCTAACCTTTCACTTGTATTTCAGAGGCATATTAACCAACAAAGAAACCAAAAATCAGGAGAGCCTATAAGTAACAGCCTCCTTCAGGCAGCCATCTTTGAGTCTTCCCTGCCCCAACATTTGTTTTGCTTAAGTTTTGAAAACAGTGCTCAGTGGGCCTATGTGCTATAGTCCTCACTAAAATATATTTTAGCTTGTCGTTGCTTAAAAATGTAACATGCTTCCTCAAATGTCCCTTAGTTGGTGGCACACTCATTTTTAGTGCACCCGCATGAAAGAATAGCCTCAACACTATGTTCATCATAGTGCAGAAGCTAACATCAGAAAAGTATTTCTGACTGAGAGCTAAATAGCTTCTATCTAGCACAACATGAAATATCTTACATTGTGCAATCCAACTTGTCTTCATATCTTTCCCTCCTTTCTGTAAAGTTACAAAAAAAGTAAACCTGGCATATGCAACGCTTTGTCAGTGGTGAAAGAAGAAACAGGAAAGCATCTAGTCCCTAGGAGAGGTGGTGAAAGAGGAGAAGACATTTCCAGGAAAAAAAAAAAAAAACCCCGGCCAAAAGCACCTGTTGTCTGACGAGGGTGAGGATTTAGAGGAGAAGGAGATAAGTACAGAGAAATTAGAAAAGGAAGGAAAGGGCATCATCCTGAAGGATTGCCACACCCACCCAGGATGCTGGGTGCGATACAGTCAGGAGAGTGTTCAAGGAGCAGAAAGACTTGTATCAGATGGTGCCTTGGGCAGCTCCCACATATCCATCACATTCAGACCAGGAAAGAAAATCTGCCAGCCCTGACACCAGAGGGCACTGCATATATGACCATCCCTTCTCTATAAAGCTCCTGTAGTGTTTGGGCCAAGGCCAGCCTTTGCCCTGGTGTCTGCAAAGAGCCCATCTAAAGACATTGGGAATGTGCTTGCTGTTGCAATCTTGGCTGAGGCAGCAACTACAGGACATAGTCCAGGAAGATCTGAAAGCTCTGCAGTAAGACCAGAAAATGACTTCAAAGAATCAGTCTTCCCAGACAATAAATTCAGTGTGCCTTATACACTGCGGCATGTACAGCGTTTGAAAAATGGCTGTTTTGTGTTAACCTTATTTTGAAAAGACATAAATAAATGTGTATTTGTGCTGAAAATTATTTAAAAAAAAAATCATGTATTGGTGACTTTTTCTTTTCTTACTAGAAGTGCAGAAATATGTATTATAGATCAAAAGTCTGTGGGAAAACTATTAGAGTGCATTCTCTTGTAGTTTGCTCTGGCCAGAAACACAATTGCTGTTGGCTAAGTCTGTTCTATAGCATGGGTGCTAAAAAGTCCTGGAACAAATGTGCGTGTGCAAAATATGAGTGAAGAACATATCATGGTATTTCATGCATGTGCTCTAAAACCTATTTTTCATCTGATGTTCCCTCATTTACATATGCACGCACATATGCACCAATGTCCTTTGAACCTGCTTTGGTGTGCATGCTAGCATCCTAGCACATGATCCATCTTTCCATGTACATGCTTAATAGCCGGAGCTTCCATGCTAACCTTTAATCCATAGGCCCCACCATCTTGATGGATTTCTTCCCTCATCAAAAAATAATTTTAGTTGGATTACAATGGGTAGAGCAAATCTGAAAAAAAAAAAAACTCGCAGACATTTATCTTCTCCTGTGGTCACCTACAGTACCTTTCCAAATAGCAGCTGTGCCAAATTCTCAGGAAATAATTCAGACCAGCAAATCTGCTCAGCTGGTGAATAATACAGCCAAGTACTCATGCAGAGTCCACTTTTAAAAATCATTTTCAAAAGGATGAGCATGCCTAGAATCTTCCTTTGTAACTTTCACAGTGCTTTGTGATTAATCTTCTCCTCTGGAATCCCTTTTTAGAGGCTAGCCATGTTTTGATTGTACCTACTCAGACCATTAATCAGAAATGGTTTGAAACCATATATTCATTCAAAGCAGATGCATTGCTATAGTCACCAAAATTTATATAACTGGGTCCACTTTGAAACAACTGCAATCCGATGTCAGACATCCACATGTGCTCAAAAAGATCAAAAGACAGAAAATGGGAGAGCTATTGGAAGGCCTGAGGGCGGGAGCCGAAATTTTAACGCCTAGACCGCAGAATAAAAGTAAGAACATAGAGGACGAGAAGGATTGAAAGTCTTGAATGGAAAGGTGAGAGGTCTGAAAGAAGGTACTGGAAGGTTTGAAATGGGTAGAGGAAAGAGGACATGAGAAATTGATAGCCTGAGGGGATTTACTGAGATTGAAAGAAAAGGGCTAAAATACAACAGAGGAATTTTAGTGGAACTTAGATTGAGATCATTATATTGGGGGCAGGGGCAATTAGCGAGCCCAAAGAGGTATGGAGGAGTCATCCCAGAAGGAGTCCCATGTAGGCCGTCATGCAGGAAATCTACCTGGGACCTTTCTGTCACCTTTTAGGCCAGCAGACCCATCAAGACCCAGTCTCTGGGGCTGACATCAACTCCCCCCTTTTGTCTCGGGGATCATTGACCTCTTCATGGGAGGTATCTATCCTTTTCTGGGGAGCATCAGGAAGGGGCTGCAGCAGGTTAACTACCACAACGCATGCAACAAAATTTACTCTCCCTCGCACTTTTCCTCCTTGCTCTCTTTTTTTCTTTATTTCATGATGCCAATTGGTTCTGCCCTGTAGGAGTTCGAGCCCCTCCTCCATATTTTTTGGCGTTACTTTTTCTCCCCAAGGGGGCCTGGATGACCTACCTCTCCCCCTCTGGCTTCCGGCTCCCTGTTGATCAGAGCTGCCAGAGGGCGGATGGTCCCATCCCAAAGGGAAACCGTAAAATCCAGAGCTGCTAGGACCTGCCAAGCCGCAGCTGAGGGTTCAAGCAATGGGACATCCATTCAAACTTTGGCAACACCACTGGCTAACATGCTTGCCAACTCCACTGGCCTGCCTGTGCTGCAGCCTTGGTTCAAATAAATGCCAAGTAAGGTTTTTTTTTTTTGAGGGACAGAAGCACAGGTAAACCCAGCAGGCCTTACTCTGAGGGGGCTGTAGTATCAAGGAACCCAATTCAGGCCAGGGCTATCTTATATATGGCTCTATATGGCCCCACTATATATACATATATATATTTTTTTAACTCTTCTTTTGCCTCCAATTTGGCTGACCTTTAAATGTGGCCCTTCCCTCCAACAGTGCTGCACAGCAGAAGATGGCAGGCTCAGACTGGCTGCCCTCCCCATTGACCAGTTAATGCCCTGAATTATTATTATTATTTTTATATATAAATATATAAGTAAAAGACAGGAGTCTGCTAAGTGCTCACCACAATACCGCTGTGCCACGAAGCTTGAAGAGGAGAAGGAGAAGCCACCAGTCTGCAGAGGGGAATCGCTGAGGAAGAAGAGGAAGCGACGGGGAGCTTAGCGGGATTTAAATTTCCCGCTGGACTGCCTACCTCTCCAACGTCATCATACGGCCCCTCTCAGCAAATTGCATGGTCCATCGCTGAGTCATGTAAAGATGATGTCATCGCGCCCAATGCCAGACCAATCGAAAGGGGGCCATTGTCATTCGCCACCCACTGTGGATGTTCGTCTGTCTCCCCCCAATGCCTCTATGCCGCCACCATGTCTAGGAGGTTACTGCCATCCAGATAAATATCCAGTGGGGAGTGGGAGGGGGCAGCCGTCAAGACTGCACGAGTGCTTGCGGCACACGCTCATCCGTACTGGGGGAGCCATCCATTAGCTTCAATACAGGAGGAGGCAAAATTCATCAATAAATATGGATAAAAGTTTGAGTAACAACCCTTTAGGAGAGATTATCATCCACCACAGTGGATATTGTAGTGATCTGTGAAATTTTGGTAATACATAAATACAGTATATCACACGCATTACCAAATAGTCATCTTTGAAAAGCACATGGTTTTTGTTTTGTATGTGTATGATAAAACCAAGCATGCTAGCTTTATGAAAAAGAACATATACTCTTGCTTTATTGTTAGAGTAAGATTATCTTGTAATGGATGGTAAGAGTGAGATAAGACAACTCCTTTGAATCTCATTAACTTAGTCTACAAAATTTAATGCAATAGTATCACTATAGCCTTTATTACAATATTAGTATTGTCTGTTAATGACTGCAAAGCCTGTCATTCACTGTGTGTGTAATGTTCCAATAATCTAGAGAATGCTGTTGTGCGATATTGGCTAAACCTTTATGGCCAGTGCCAAAAATGTAGAGATCATAGGATCCAATGGGCCTGGAGGGAGCCAATTAGCTAGTTTGGATACCAAAGCTGCATCCATGCCTAGCTGTCACTTCTAAGGAAAATAACCTCAGCATAATATTCTAATAAACTTCTGTAAACATAAATCTATATTGAAAATGTCAAAGGTATTAGTAGGAATAAAAGACAAATCCTTACCCACTACTGACTGCTGGTCTACTGATAAAGTCTTGCTGGACAAATTAACCATTATTGATTCTAGAGCGTTTGTATCCTGACTGGGGAATATTCTCTCTATAAGGTAGATTTATTTATTTATTTTATTTATTTAAAAGTTTTTATATACCGCAACAATAAGACATTTGCATGTCCTTCTAGGCAGTTTACAAATATACATACATAATATTAAAACAAAAATGATACAATATAAATTTAAACAAATAAAAGTATGTTGGATTTAACAAATTATTAAAGTTGTGTTATACTGTACGCATCATTAAATAAGTATGTTTTTAACATTTTTTTTAATTCTTTGCTGTTTGATATAAGTCGGAGGCTTTCGGGGAGAGAGTTCCATAAGATTGGTCCTGCTACTGAAAAAGTTCTTTTTCGGATTAAGGCTAGGCTAACAGTTTTGACTGTTGGTATTTCTAATAGACATTTGTTCATAGATCGTAATTGTCTTGGGGGTTTATATATACGTAACATGGAGCAAAGCCATACTGAGTCAACATTGTAGAGTAGGTTATGGATGGTAGACAAAATTTTATATCTAATACAGTGAGTTATGGGAAGCCAATGTAAATGATGTAAAGTAGGTGTTATGTGTTCTTTGCGAGGTAAATTATATATTATTCTTGCAGTGGCATTTTGCACGAGTTGTAATGGATGAATTGAAGATAGTGGTAAACCTAGGTATAATGTATTGCAGTAATCTAAATTTGTCAATATCAGAGCTTGAACAATTGTCCGGAAGTCAGATCGTATTAGAAGTAGTTTAAGCTTTTTAAGCATATGCAGTTTGAAAAAAGACTTTTTAACAGTCTGAGATATGTGCTTGGAGAGGGATAGTTTCGAATCAATGGTTATTCCTAAATTCCTTGTATAGGATTTTATGGGTATATGTTGATCATCAAATGAAAAGGTTTGAGGAGGTTGATAAGTGGAATCTGGTACTGTTGAGAGATAGACTAGCTCAGTTTTGGCTGCATTTAGTTTTAATCTATTATGAGATAGCCAAGTTTTTATAGCTGTTAGATATATTTGCAACAAGATTTTAAGAGTTGCGCACTTGTGCACATGCACACGTGTTTGCCGGCGTGTGAACACGGATGCACCTGTTTTATAACATGCGCGCATGTTTTATAACACGTTCGCATGCACGGGTGCGCACGATTTTACATCGACGCACACATATGCATGCGAACACCATCATGAATGCATAAGGGGGGAATTTTAGTAGGGATGTGTGCCTATGCAATAGGCCTATTTCCCAGTTCCCTCCCAGTTCGCCTCAGTAAAGGAGTGGACTTCCAAACCCCCTACTTAACTTGCCTCCCTTTTAGCCTACTAGCCCCAACCCCTAAAACCCTGCTGAATACCCTTTTTTTTCAATTTAAATATTTACACGCTGTCCATAGCAGAAGCAAGTTGCACAGTTGTGGGATCCCGGCACACTAGTGCGCGTAACTGACTTCATAGGTAAAGTCCCAGCCCGCCCATGCTCCGCCCATTCCCCATCCCGCCCCACCCCTTTTTTGCCAAACCTTTTTTTATCCGCTTACTGGGAGATATGCATGTGGCTGCGGGCCTCTTAAAATACATGCGGCCCACGTGCGGCCCAGTCTCGTGCATATCTCCCAGATTTGCCGCACATAGAGCTTTTACAATTTTCCCTTAAGTGAGGTTGAATGCGACATTATGAGAGGCAAGACTGCAAAGGCGTTCCCCTTGAATATGAGGTGATCCGCTGTGGTGACTATATTAGTTCAAAAATGCCCCTAAAAAAGTCTGGTAAGAACTGGCATCCCTCCCAATTTCTTCACCCAATAACTCATCGGCAGATGCGTCAAATGCAAGTTTTTATTCCTGCAATGGAAACCCAGATTCAAATTCACCCACATTTATAATCTGTCTAGTCTCTTAAGAATTTATTCAACTTCAGTTCCTTAATGTCACTCCTAAAAAAGATCTTACTCTAGTATCTTTATACTTAGACAGTTGTAAAGTGTAAGGGTCCACAGCTTCTTTAGAATTAACAGTTCTCCAACATTATATTCAATTCAGACATTAATGGTTCTGCAACTGCTTTGGCTTTTTAAATTATGAGACTCAGATCCAAGGAGTGCTTATTCAAGATTGCATTCCAATTATCCACAAAAGACAAATTTTCATTACACAACTTAAGCTTTTTATAGATACGGAGGCTCCAGGGTATCCATTAAATCCTATAAGAGTACTAGCATGTAACTCTATTCTAATTAATCTCTTGTGTAGTTGTGTGGAGCCTGCCCAACGGAAAATGTTCAAGGTACGATCTCTGTATCTTTATTGGGACACACACAATGTGATAAAAGTGTATACTCAGTATACTCATTCACTGCCATATAAATGTATGTTTCTATTCCATAGATTTAAGCCAATTTGAAATCCATATTTCAGTTCCAGGAAGGACTAAATTTTGTTATCTATTGAATATTCTTTACCTGTGTGTGTACAACATTGGAACACTCCCACAGCAAAAAAGGAAAATAAATAAATAAAGCATTGAAACTTTATTGGTTCTATACCTACCAGTGGTGACAATTTTGACATAAAATTTAAGGGGCAGATTTTTAAAGGGGTACACGTGTAGGATACGCGCGTAACCCCTGAAAAGCTGCCCCTTCCACCCCCTGCGCGTGAGCCAATGTTGCATAGGCTCAGCGGTGCATGCAAGCCCCGGGACGCGCGTAAGTCCCGGGGCTTTCCTGGGGGGGGGGGGGGGGCGTGTCGCGGCGGCTCGTCATCCGGGAGCGGGGCCGCGGGCATGGTTCGGGCCTGGGGCCATGGCCGAGGCCTCCGAAACTGCTCCTGGGCCGGGGAATAGCGCGCCGGCCTTGGGCAGGCGTAACTTTTATAATAAAGGTAGGGTGGTTTAGATAGGGCTGGGGGGTGGGTTAGGTAGGTGAAGGGAGGGGAAGGTTGGGAGAGGTGGAGGGAACGGGCAGTGTGCACAGGGCACAAATGTTCACCCCCTTGCGTGCGCCGACCCCGTATTTTAAAAGATACGCACAGTGTACTCTTGTTTACGCCGGGTGCGCCAACAAAAGTACGCGCTTGCATATTTTTTCAAATCTGCCCCTATATGTACTTGATAATGAACAATAATACTTTTACCGAAAACACTGCAAATATAATTTAAAGATTATATAAAACACAATACAAAATATAGTCTCTGAAACTTCCAATTAAAGATGGACAATAAAGGACTAATTAATGCAAATAATTAAGAAAAATAGTAACAATTATAATTATTTTTTCCAGATGCTGCGATTTTATTAGTCCCCTAGTAATTCTGGATCAGGATTATTCCAATTGGTTTGGGGTAGACAGAGCTGGTAACTGTAAGATTTGCAGCTCCCCCATGAGGCAGCTAGCAATGGAACTGTCCTCAGTTTCACTAGAGAGATCACAATTTTACTCTCATGGAACCTTTCTGTTTATAAAGAAGCAGCATGTCCTAAGCCGTGTTCTCATTTTCTTGCGTCTTTACTTTAAGCTCCTTGGAGACTTTTGTTTTGAATGAGAGTTTCTTTCCACCCTCTCTTACCACCTTTAACTTATTTGAATGTGGAGTGCCAAATCCTTTTGGACTCAATTAAGTTATTTTTGAGTTTTCTTTTCTAACCAATGGAAGAGGTTCCCTTCTTGCAAGTTTGGACCTGAGATCACCAGAATCCAAGGAGAGGATGATTTCCAGCTATTCTGTGAGAAGGAGGAAGGAGAGAAGTGAGACAGACCACATCTATTGACCATGAATATCTTCTGAAGGTGAGGAGAAGGAGAAAAAGGTATTCTTCCCTCCCTTGATTCTACAAGAGGAGATAGGAGATAAGAAATTTCAGGCCAATGCAATATCCACTTGGGAAAAATGGGCACTCATGATTGAGCCCATCCACCTCTCCCAGGCACGCAATGCAGTAGGCTAATGATCCGCTGTATTAAAAAGGAGGCCCTAGGGAAACTGTGCGTCCCTAGCACCTCTTCAGCATCGGGCACCCAGGAGAAGTGGTTGTGCACGGGGTTAGGAAAACGGAAGCTCAATTTTACAAGCGTCCATTTTCCTAATTTAAAAAAATGTCTTCACAGCAGTGAGGTTAGGAAAATGGACACTCAGTGGCTTTGCACGGGTTAGGAAAATGGATGCTTGTAAAATTAGTCTTAAATGTGTTACTTGCTAACTTCATGGAATGCCCCCTAGTTCTTCTATTATTCAAAAGTGTAAATAACTGAGTCACATCTACTCGTTCAAGACCTCTCATGATCTTAAAGACCTCTATCATATCCCACCTCAGCCATCTCTTCTCCAAACTGAACATCCCTACTCTCTTCAGCCTTTTCTCATAGGGCAGCTGTTCCATCCCCTTTATCATTTTGGTTGCCCTTCTCTGTACCTTCTCTATTGCAACTATATATTTTTTGAGATGTGGCGACCAGAACTGTACACAGTATTCAAGGTGCGGTCTCACCATGGAGCGATATAGAGGCATTATGACATTTTCCGTTTTATTAACCATTCCATTCCTAATAATTCCTAACATTCTGTTTGCTTTTTTGACTGCTGCAAGCACACTGAGCCGATGATTTTAAAGTATTATCCATTATGATGCCTAGATCTTTTTCCTGCGTGGTAGCTCCTAATATGGAACCTAACATTGTGTAAGGGTTATTTTTCCCTATATGCAACACCTTGCATTTGTCCACATTAAATTTCATCTGCCATTTGGATGCCCAATCTTCCAGTCTTGCAAGGTCCTCCTGTAATGTATCACAATCCACTTGTGATTTAACTACTCTGAAAAATTTTGTAACATCCACAAATTTGATAACCTATATATATATATATATATATATATATATATTGAAAAGCACTGGTCCAAGTACAGATCCTTGAGGCACTCCATTGTTTACCCTTTTCCACTGAGAAAATTTTCCATTTAATCCTTCTCTCTGTTTCCTGTCTTTTAACCAGTTTGTAATCCACGAAAGGACATCGCCTCCTATCCCATGACTTTTTAGTTTTCTTAGAAGTCTCTCATGAGGGACTTTGTCAAATGTCTTCTGAAAATCCAAAAAAATACATCTACCAGTTCACCTTTATCCACATGTTTATTAACCTCTTCAAAAAATGAAGTAGATTTGTTAGGCAAGACTTCCCTTGGGTAAATCCATGTTGACTGTGTTCCATTAAACCATGTCTTTCTATATGCTCTACAATTTTGATCTTGAGAATTGTTTCCACTATTTTTCCTGGCACTGAAATCAGACTCACTGGTCTATAGTTACCTGGATCACCCCTGGAACCTTTTTTAAATATTGGGGTTATATTGGCCACCCTCCAGTCTTCAGGTCAATGGATGATTTTATTGATAGGTTACAAATTTTAACTAATAAATCAGAAATTTCATTTTTTAGTTCCTTCAGTACCCTAGGAAGCATACTATCCTTTTCTCCAGCCTCTACACAATCTCAGTTTGGTTCTCCCATCATGTATAATGGTTGATTACACTGGGGTGGTTTATCCATAAACATCCTCATTCAGAGGAAGAAATACCGACACAAGACAAAAGATACTTGAGATAAACCAATTACTGTACAGACGGTCATAAGAGGTTAGAGTTCTAAGAGAACTCATGCAAAACAAAACAAACAAAAAAAATCAGGAAATGCAACAACCACACAGATCAACTACAGAATATAGGAAACATTTTCAATAAAAGAGCAAACTTCACAACTATAAACCCCCTGTCATTGTGAAACCATTTACATGTACTACATGGAATATCATTTTATTTGGAAACCCATTTCACAGAAAATCAAAATTCCATCCTGCACCTTGGGGATCTTTGTGCCACTCAGTCTTGCTTCCATGCCCAGACCATGCACCTCGAGTTCTCCTTGCCACTGGGCCTTATTATCATACTCCAGACCTTACACTCTGCCAGTTTGGGGGGGAGGGGGAACTGCTTTGCAACTCTCATGTTCGGAGTCTTGAAGCCACTCTTTGTGCTGCTTGGACCATTTATCAGTGCCTGCCATTTTTTCTGTTTTGTTCTCCCTCCATGCTGCTTTAGGATGCTGGTGCCACTAAAGATGCAATCAAGGCTTCATGTCACTATAGCCAGATAAATAATGATATTCAAACTTTCACTCAACATACAATTAAACTCTGGAATTTGTTGTCAAAGGATGTGGTTAAGGCAGTTAGCTTAGCTGGGTTTAAAAAAGATTTGGACAAGTTGCTGGAGGAGAAGTCCATAAACTTCTATTAGTCAAGTTGATTTAGGTAATAGCCACTGCTTATTACCGACATTAGTAGCATGGGATCTATTTAATGTTTGGGCACTTGCCAGGTACTTGTATCCTGGATTGGCCACTGTTGGAAAAAGGATGCTGGACTTGTCTGACCCAGTATGGCAACTTCTTATCTGGCTACGCTAACCGCATAAGTTAGACCTACTCAAGTCTAAGTTAGATGGATAAGACTTATCCAGCTAACTAGTGATTTATTCGGGGATATTCTGCAGCATAGCTATGCTGCTGAATAGCCCGTGTGATAAGCCCGATATGTTTAATGATAATAGGCAATTTTGAAAAAAGATTCTACCTGGGTAATTAAGCAGATGCCCGGGTAAAATCAGGGCTCAAAATTGCTTTCTCCTTTGGCGAAGTAAAATTACCACTGCTATGAAACAGTGCAGGTCCTTTTACCCACGTCATAAAGAGAGGGGGGCAGGGAGAGCTGGAAGAGAATGCACAGGGATTTCATTTTAAAATGTAGTATATGGTGTGCAAAGTCCACAGGTGCTGAAGTACCCACAGCGTTGGGATTTTCCCTTTGAAAATGTGCTTTCAGGCCTGCAGGGACCCGCAGCCTCCCTGGGTACTTTGATTATTACCCCCTATAAAGTATATGCTGTAGAATATATACTAATATATATATCATATATTTGAAATATGTATACACACACACATACTACAGCCAGTTCCAGAATAACTGAGTTAATCCTTTTTTTTATTTACTTATCTTTGCCAATATTTCTTGCCAATGATTTAGAGTATTCTTTTGTCTTTTTGTATACAGTTTCTTCTTTAACATGGACCGTGTGTGCATGTGTGTGTGTGTGTGTGTGTGTGTGCGTGTGTGCGTGCGTGCGTGCGGGCTTCAAGATAATCAACCTATATGATTTTGAGTTCTGTAGGGCTGACAATAGCCCTCTGAATGTATTTATTGCACTTGATTTTGTCTGTGGGCATCAATTCCTTCCAAACTCTGATGCCTTTAATTAGACCAGAGAAGTTCTTCTGTATTAGCATTCCAAACAGCAGAGGTTCCTTCTTCACTTGTGGAAGTGTAACTCTTTCACCATCAAAGGCTAAGCATTGCTTTTTTTTATTTTGTCTTTGTATTTGATAGAATTTGCATTATTTCTCCTTGCTGTGTCTAACAAAGTGATGCCAAGTAGCTAAAAGGCACTGCCATCTGCCATGTGATAATGCTGGCTGGGAGAGTCCCAGTCTTCATAGCTAGCAGCCACCAGCGTGAGCTCAGTTCATCAGCTGTTCTGTAATTTAAGCTTTCATACAACAAACTAGCAGCGGCAGGCACGTTTCTAATCAAATGCGTTTCTTCCAACATTGCCCAGCTTTATATCAGAGATCAATGAGATTAAAAATGTTGATTGAGTTAAGCTAACTGCAGCAAAAGTTATATCGCTTTCACGTTAAATAAGGAAAACAAAGAGATTTGTCGCAAAGATGTCTTAGGCAAGAAGAGAACAGTGGGGCCAAAAGCAAAGAGGCTGGATTTCTCACTCGTGAATTTTTCCAATCAAACTTTAAAAGAACAGACCATATAATTAATTACTAAAGGTTAATCACCATTAACATTCCAAAATAATGTGCAGTCGGATCCCTAATCTGAATAAGTTATGTAACTGTTTCAGTTTATCAGTCTGAAGCCACCAAAGATGACACAAGAAATAAGGGTTAACTTTCAAATCAGCATCTAAAGCTAGAAGTTATTGCGCCAGTGCTTTTTTTGGGCCCGATTCCCAAGATTCAGGTGAGAGTGTTTTCCCTTTTGTCCCAGATGAGGCATTGGGCAGGGGACCTGACCCAGAGGCTGGGTTCCAATGCCGGGACCTAGGCCCAGACCCAGGCCAGAGACTGGGGCCTCAGCCAGGAGGCCAGGTCCTAACACCTGGGCCTCAGACCAGAGTCAAGGTCCAGGCATCAAGGCCCAGTCTCTGGGCTGGGTCATGGTGTTGGGCCTGGGCCCAGGCCCCAGCCTAGGCTGAGGCCCCGACATCGGGACCCAGCCTCCGGGTCACAGCGTCAGGCCTGGTCCGGGCCAAGGCCTCGACAACGGGAACCCGGCCCCTGGTCCAGGCCTTGGTGTCAGGCCAGAGTTTGAGGGCTAGGTGTCGAGCCTAGGCTTAGGTCAAAGCCTTAGCTTAAGCAAGTCCGAAGCTTTGACCTAGTCTGAGATGGCATATCCCCACTGGCCCTGGTAAGTGGGGGCCGGAGGGGATCCTGGCCCTGGCGTTTTTCTGGGAGGGCCGGCTCATTTTGGGTTTTGGCCATTTTGAGGGGTATTTTTTAAATTGCTTGATTCGTTTTCTTCACACAAATGAATCAAATCCAGCAATCCATGAACTGAAATTCGTGGGAAATAAACATCCCGAAAACGAACCGAAAACCAAAAATATTTTTTTTCCCTGCACATCCCTAATCATCTGTAGTGCTTGTGCTATGTACTCTTGAATTTCATTATCATTTTTGCCCCAGCACCTCCCGTAGGAAACTGCTGTATACATTCACACAGGTTTCTGTGAATAACTGATTTCTTGTGTTACTTTTGAGTCTCCCTCCTTTAGGCGTCTTGCATGGACTCTTGTTCTGGAACATGTTTTCAACAGAAAAATGCTTGACTTTCCTATATTATTTATACCTTTGATGCACTTCAATGTCTCTGTTTTATCTCCCTTCCCATTTCTCTCTTTTCTGTACATGCTCAGAAAGCATGCTTCATTTCAGCAAAGAAGGTCATAGGGATAGTTATTTTTATCCCTCAGCGATAATCCTAGCATGTTTCTTAATGCAGGTTCTTTGCACACAACATGATTGTACAAGCTAAGCCTAAGGAACATCTCATTTTTCTAAAAAAAAAAAAAAGAGAGAGATACAATAATGTAGCATATTCTCATGCGCAAATTGAATTTAAAATATGGGTCTGTGATATTTACTGCAATCAAGTAGTGACTGAGTTCTCTTCAGCTCCTTTGACAGCTCTATATTTAGAGACAAATGAATGCCCAGTGAAAAATGAGCTAATTACTTTAAACTCAGGAAACAAGAAATGGTCAGGATAACCCTGAGGCAGCTTGTCTTAAGGGAACATAGAACCAGAGGCAAAGCACAATTAACTGCTAACCTGAGTCATTTCCATTTCACATCTTACATTTTCTATGCCCATGCTGAGCTCGCTAAGGAACAACAGGGTAAAGTGACATTCCAGTACAATAAGCAAGCTCAGTTCCAGTGCCCTCGAAAAGACTCAAATGTCTCTTCCTCGTGAAATGGCAGACAAAGACACCCCCTTTTTTTGGCCTGCAAAGCCAGGCCTGCGGGACCATTAGGCAGACTAGGCGGCTGCCTAGGGAACCATAAGTGGGCGGGGAGCCATAGCCCAACATGAGGGCGGCAGGTTTCAAATCGAACGCAGGTGAAGAGGCGAGCACGGGGACGAGATCGCGTATGCATGCAGAGGTCAGGTAGGCTGTGAGTTATGATGGGTCAGGTCATCCCGCAGTGACTAAGTCGCCACCTAGGGCAGCTGGACACCCACCATCCCTGGTCCAAAGCTCCTGTACGGCATCGTCTCGGGATTCATTGTTATGATGGTCCAAAGAATTGTTAGCCCAGCCTGCAAAGAACTCTCTTACAGATAATAATTATTCTGTAGTAGAGTATACACTCAGTCATGAGGCATCACAATGTCTGTTCCGTCAGCAAGATTTTAATTCTGTCTACGTTGACACCAGAGCAGCAGCATCCATTTAAAAGAGTGATTCCCAGACAGTCCCCAAAAATCGGTTGAGCCAGCTGCAAACGCCATGTGTCTGGTCATTGTAATCAGCCTTTTTTTCTTTCATTTAGAACACTGTACATGGGTTGTCATTAAATAATCTTTTATGTTAGATTATTACTTAATATTTAAAAATATGGGGAATTCAAAGCAGAATTTCAACATGGCATATCCATAAGTCAGGGCTGACCTTCCCGTTATGCATAGTCGGCACCCGCCTAGGTAAGCCTGCTGTCTGGAGGGCATCATGCATCTTTAAAGGGGCACATGCAAGAAAAGACAGAGCGCTACCATCAATGGAAGAGATGTCAGACATTCATCACAGCATATCTCTTTTGTTCTAATCAAGCACCTTCCGATTGGGACCCGCTCCCATGCAGCCTTCGGAAGGGACCCTTGGCCCTCTCCCTTCCCTCTCACAATCCCACACGCACACACAATCTTACGCCTAGGAGCATGCAAGAAGTAAATCTGGCCCTGATTATACTGGCGATGTCTCGGTGTGACATGATAACTGTTATGTGCGAAAAGTGTTTCAGTACTCAGAATCTTCAAGATCTAGGAAAGCGTTGAAGGTGTCTGGCAAATTACAATCTGCGAGCATTCACATAAAATAGGCAATGTTGCAATAATACTGGGAGTCGGGTACTTATTTGACTTTCTTTAGGAAGCATTTGGCTTCTTTAGAATATATGAAGACATATAAAATAAAAATTAGACGGTGCAACTAGTTCATGTCCAAGTACCTGCTTTATAGTATTTGTATTAATTTCTTTGTGACTTCAAAAATAGCAGCTTATTTCCAAATTTGAATGAATGGAATTTTTTTGCTTTTGCTTTCCTTCTATCGCTAGTTTCTTTGTAGTACTCCTTCATGTGAAATGTTGCTTTTCTAATTTGACATTCAAATATGTAACTGCTTACTCTGGCTAATGAAATGTGACTTAAAACAGAATATAACAAGCATACAATAATGACAAGGTTCATCTAGACTACACTGTCCCTTCCTACTGCAGTACCACAAACCCTACTTGATTTCTGGCATTTATCATGATCTCCTACAATGAAGTTTCGACTGTGCTTTTTAAATTCTGGGGAATCATGCCTTGTTTGTCCCTCCTGTTAGTAAATTTGATACTACTGACTCCTGGTGCTTTCTGTTGTTAAACTGAGGTAGGGAGAGAAAATGGAAGAGTGCTAGAGTCGGGCTGGGTAGAGAGTGTTGGTGTCAAACTGGTGAAGGTTGGGGTGGAAGGGCTGAGGTGAAGGAAGGAAGGGAAGAAGAAAGCTGAGGAGGAGGAGACCTGGAAAGACAGAGAGAGAACATTTGTGCATGTGAGAGTTCATCCCTCTCCCCCCTGGAGTCTGGTACATGCACTGGGGTCCAGACTTCATCCCAGTGGCAGCGGCAGTTAGAGTGCTCAAAGAGGGATAATCCTCAATCCCCAAACTTAAGCAATGATCTTTGGGCTTGGATTTTAAATGTAATTACTTACCAAATCCTAGCTCAAGGCAGGTTATAAATTCAGGTGCAATAGGTAGGTCGCCAACTAAGAGAGGGTTACAATCTAAGAGGGGTCACTTACTAAGCTGTGTTAGAGCTGTAATATGAGGTAAACAGCCTAACAGTGATAATGTGTGATATTTCATATACCACATGTTATCTTCACCCCTAAAACCTGGCACAACCTGGGTATAGTAGTATGCTGATTTGCATATAAATGTATGTAAATCAGTTCATTACTAGGTGATTCTATGCAAATAGCAGGGCTTGCATCAAAATTGGCAAGGAGCATTATTTTAAGGACGCATATTAGAAACACGATGGCAGAGAAGGACCCTTACGGCTTATCTAGTTTGCCCCATCCACACCACTTACCTAGCTTTATGTTCCCTACGACTCTTTCACTTGTACAAAAAAAAAAGTTCTAAATCTCACACAGGCAGGCACAAGATTCCAAAATGCCAGGGCCCCCACTGCAATGATTGGACTACATGTAAGGAGCGAGGTGATATATATATATAAAAAAAAGGAAGAACATTTCTCAGGTGGTTTTGAATGAAGGCTTATAGCACCAATGCTAGCCCTGGTATAGACTGAGCTGGGAGTGCAAAGGATCATGAAGAAACTGCCAGGGCAAAAAAAAAAAAAAAGAAAGAGAAGAAAAGTAGTAATAGGGAAGAGGCTGGAAAGTGCTCTCAGTGATGGGGAAACTAATGGAGACTCTCTGCTAGAACCTGACAGGTTATTGGATCCAAAGCAGCATGGTCTTACAAACAGGAGACTGTGTCAAACTAGTCTGATCAATTTTTCTTTGACTGAGCAAGCAGAGGTTTCGATCAGGAGCCTGTCCTGGATGTCATGTACATGAATTTCCTCAAAGGTTTAAGGATACTCCCCTGCAAAGGAGACTCGTGCATAAACTGAGCAGCAGCAGCAGAAGGTTTTCCCATCAAGAACTTCCTGGTCTCCCGCTGCTCTTCCCTCCCTCTCCTCCACCCCAGCGAGGAGAACACGTTTCTTCCACAAACACTGCTGCCAGTCCTGCCCGGGCTATCGGTGCAGTGTTCGAGGAAGCGAGCAGCTTGGGTTATGGATGTGCTGATGAGGTTCCCACCCCCCCCCCCTCCACCAGTAATAAAATGATGACACAGTTTATCAAGATGCCAGTGAGGCTCCCACCCCCACCGGCAAGAAGAGGACAGCACGGTTTAGCGATGTGCCGGAGAGGTTTCCACCCCCACCGGCAGGACGAGGACTGTGTGATTTCTCCACAGCCCGGCAGGCAGAGAGTTCTGCGCGGCTGCGGCAGCCCAACTTGATGACATACCAGTGGGGGGGAGGGGGGATTCCCAGGCCCCTCCGGCAAAAAAGAAAAATGGTGCGCTGGCTGGGTTACCACCAGCTGTCTGCAGAGCGAAAGCTTGCCAGGAAAAAGAGGAGGTGGAGGAGGGCTGAGGGAGAGGGAAGGGGTTGTGGATGAGGTGAGAGGGGAAGGAAAGAAAAGGGAAAAGGATGTGAGTGAGCAAGTGGGAAGGGTAAGAGTCAGTTCTGTGTGTGTGTGTGAGACTGAGGTGAGGTATTGATCTAGCATGTAGGCTAGTAAAGAACCTCACCTTATTTGTTGTGTTTTCTCAATAGGACGCGCATTGGGGGTGAACTGCTATCTATTTATAAGTAGAGCTATAGCGCCTGGTAGTACATAAGAACATAAGAAAATGCCATCCTGGGTCAGACCAAGGGTCCATCAAGCCCAGCATCCTGTTTCCAACAGTGGCCAATCCAGGCCATAAGAACCTGGCAATTACCCAAAAACTAAGTCTATTCCATGTTACCATTGCTAATGGCAGTGGCTATTCTCTAAGTGAACTTAATAGCAGGTAATGGACTTCTCCTCCAAGAACGTATCCAATCCTTTTTTAAACACAGCTATACTAACTGCACTAACCACATCCTCTGGCAACAAATTCCAGAGTTTAATTGTGCGTTGAGTAAAAAAGAACTTTCTCCGATTAGTTTTAAATGTGCCCCATGCTAACTTCATGGAGTGCCCCCTAGTCTTTCTACTATCCGAAAGAGTAAATAACCGATTCACATCTACCCGTTCTAGACCTCTCATGATTTTAAACACCTCTAGTAGAGGGAGTTTGTGTTGCTATTATTCAGATGACACCATAATATCTTTTTTTGTATGGTGAGTTGTATGGGGAATATTCTACTTCTGCTTTATAGCCATTGCAGAGGGGCTTCCTGTGGATGCAGAGTGTACATTTACATTTAGCCTTGTGACTGTTATGTGTTCAGTGCGCTAGGTATGTGAGAAACATATATCAGGTGAGAGAAGGCTGAGAACCACTGTATCAGATCCACACTCTCTATGATGCTCCTGAGGGTTGGGAGGAGAGGCTGAGAGGTAATAAAATAAATTATGCTGCTCTAGTTAGGTTGGAAAGCATTAGATATCTGTCTAAACAATCAGACAATTTAAAAAAACGGCATTTCTCTCTTCTACAGGACAGTAAATGATGTTCACTGCAGGAAATGGATTATCATTCAGGGAATAGGTAAATTAAGACAAGTTACTGTTTACAATCCAACATTAATACAGACATATATGCTAACATTGTCTCCTTTCCTTTCTCTTCACGCAGGTTCACCTTGTTCAACAGAAACGTTTCTCTCATTATCCCTTTCACCTTTTTATTTCTACTTAAGTCTGTGGCCTATTTAAGGTCTATAGGCTCTCACTTCTTGTATCTATTTTCTTAGAGGTAAATAACACAAACCAAAAACAATATTTCTTGATTTTTCTTGATAGGGGAATGCATTACTCTGTAACCAAAGTGATGTAAGATTTATTTTGTGTATCTCTTTATCAATGGTTAATGCATCTCATTTTCTGTAAGTAAGTTGGATAACTTGCTGTATAATTTAAAATGATTAAAAATAAAATTAAAAAAAACAATATTTCTTTATGGTTCTCTATTTCACTTTCTTACTTTAACTTCTGCTGTTTGCCAAAAGAGCACTTCAGTATCAGAAATTACTTGAAATTCACACGTGTTTTTTTATACTGACCGGGATGACTGCTTGTAAGAACATAAGAACATAAGAAAATGCCATACTGGGTCAGACCAAGGGTCCATCAAGCCCAGCATCTTGTTTCCAACAGAGGCCAAACCAGGCCACAAGAACCTGGCAAGTACCCAAACACCAAGAAGATCCCAAGTTACTGATGCAATTAAAATCAGTGGCTATTCCCTAGTCAACTTGATTAATAGCAGTTAATGGACTTCTCCTCCAAGAACTTATCCAATCCTTTTTTAAACACAGCTATACTAACTGCACTAACCACATCCTCTGGCAACAAATTCCAGAGTTTAATTGTGCGTTGAGTAAAAAAGAACTTTCTCCGATTAGTTTTAAATGTGCCCCATGCTAACTTCATGGAGTGCCCCCTAGTCTTTCTACTATCCGAAAGAGTAAATAACCGATTCACATCTACCCGTTCTAGACCTCTCATGATTTTAAACATCTCTATCATATCCCCCCTCAGTCATCTCTTCTCCAAGCTGAAAAGACCTAACCTCTTTAGTCTTTCCTCATAGGGGAGTTGTTCCATTCCCCTTATCATTTTGGTAGCCCTTCTCTGTACCTTCTCCATCACAATTATATCTTTTTTGAGATGCGGCGACCAGAATTGTACACAGTATTCAAGGTGCGCTCTCACCATGGAGCGATACAGAGGCATTATGACATTTTCAGTTTTATTCACCATTCCCTTTCTAATAATTCCCAACATTCTGTTTGCTTTTTTGACTGCCGCAGCACACTGAACCGACAATTTCAATGTGTTATCCACTATGACACCTAGATCTCTTTCTTGGGTTGTAGCACCTAATATGGAACCCAACATTGTGTAATTATAGCATGAGTTATTTTTCCCTATATGCATCACCTTGCATTTATCCACATTAAATTTCATCTGCCATTTGGATTTCCAATTTTCCAGTCTCACAAAGTCTTCCTGCAATTTATCACAATCTGCTTTTGATTTAACTACTCTGAACAATTTTGTGTCATCTGCAAATTTGATTATCTCACTCATCGTATTTCTTTCCAGATCATTTATAAATATATTGAAAAGTAAGGGTCCCAATACAGATCCCTGAGGCACTCCACTGTCCACTCCCTTCCACTGAGAAAATTGTCCATTTAATCCTACTCTCTGTTTCCTGTCTTTTAGCCAGTTTGCAATCCACGAAAGGACATCGCCACCTATCCCATGACTTTTTACTTTTCCTAGAAGCCTTGTGGTGTACAATTTTCTTTCCTGAAAGTTCCTTCACTTTGGGTTCCAGATTCTCTAATTCCATTCTATCAGATCTGTTTCTCTACAAATATTCTGATCAGAATAATAAGGTAACCCTGAATGTACAACCCATGAGCGCACAATTACTGCCGTCCGATGGGGACCTGAAGCAGGTGCTCTGAAGGCTGATCCCATTGAGCTAAACTGGTCCCAGGTTTTCTTGGCCTCCACTCACCACATCCCTCAGGCCTTTCCCAGTCACACCTATGCTCCTTTTGCTTAAAAATTCTCAAGTTAAAGCATGTGGAAGGGGCTGTGGCCTGGGTCCTGGGCCTGGAAGAAGAATTTTTCGTCTCGATTGAATACTCCTAAGAAGCTTCATTTTCTGCGCTTCAACAGGGGGGTTGCACAGGTTGCTCTTCTAGCCTCAGACCGTCAGGAATTAATTGTGCCTGATGGAAGACTTCTGCCATTTCTAGGCTCTTTCCAATGTGAGGCCTGTATGACAGCAGACCCAGTTCCACATGGGGTGGTCAAGCCCATCCAAGACCTGCTCCAGAAGCACCTATTGGGCTACTAGTCCGGTCTTTGCTTCCAGATGCAAGCATTTCCAGCTGGCATCTTTTAGGTGGTGAAAGAGATTTCAGGGGCTCTCCCTGGGCTGCAGGGTGTAAACTGCCTCTCTCATGGGATAAGGAGACCGTCGTGGCCGGTATTGATGTGAATGGTATTAAAAATGTACTCGTCAAATTAGGCAGCAAATTCTCTGATGTTGCCCACAAGAGAATACAGAACAAGGTCTTCCTCCCTACTAGGTCTCCCTTAGGAATGGGGTGCGTAGGGATTTGAATTGCTACCACTCACCCAGTGCAGTTTCTTGCCGGTAAGAGGAGAGGCAAGGATAAATAAGATGATATTATATATATATATATATTTTTTTTTTTTATTTAAAACAATTCTTAAACAAAATAATTAATATTATTAAACATTAAAACAACCATTCTCTTAATAAACTTTAATATATATATTTCCTTTTTCCTACCACAGATTATCAAGTATAAACAAACAAGCAATTATAAAAGAATATATTCAAGTTACTTCCAACTCATCTATTTATCAGATAAGTATTACAGTTCTTATTCTTTCTTGTATATTAACTTTAATCTTATATTATTTATTTTAAATGAAAGAAAATTGATTCTTTGTTTTTTCTTTTCTTTCTCCTATTTAGGTTCAGTATCTCTGCTCCTTGGTGTATTCAGGTAAGTAAGCTTTACTTTTGTTATAGTCTTTTACTTTCCCTTTATATTTTGTGTCTTTTATTACTTATTGTTTGTAGTTATTCTCTAAAGCACATGTGTATAAACAAGCTCAGGCCTGGCAATAGTAGCTTTAGCTTCTCTTATTAAACTTATCTGTTTTTCCTCTTCTTTTCATTGCTGGCCAGATGAAGATATGTCGTCCTCTCGTACTTTAGCCTTCTTCTTTTCTCTTCTTTTTCTCTGTATGCTGCTTCTTTCTTGTACCTACTAACTTACGCTTTAAATAAACCAATAACAAATACTAACTCCCAACAACCGCTCCAGTTCTTCCGTGTACTAGTCAGTGTGTTCCCTTCATGTAAGTATCTTTGAAAGCTTATTGTTACTGAATATCTAACTCAATTAAATTAAAAGATAATTATAACCATCCTATCTTTCTTTTTATATGAAAGAACAAGTTCACTCTTTACTAAAACAATCAATGCTGTCACACAATCATTCACTCTTTCTTCTTTATACTCAAATATTTTTAACTGTTCTTCAAATTCTATATCAAATTATGTTTCTTCATATAATATATAGTTGTAGACAGACAGGCGTCTCTGATTTCTTTATAGAGACAGCATTTTATATATTGTTCTCATTTATATATATCAGACTCTTATATCTCATATTTCATCTGATATTGATGTAGTTGATGATGTTATTTATATCTTTATATAAAGCACTGTTCTCATATGTATCAGAGCTCACAAAACCCACTTCACCAGATATCCCTGATGACCAAGCTCAATCCAGATGCTCTGAACTTGCACAATTCTTCAAAAACAAAATACTCAAGCTAATAGCACCTCTGGCTACGTGCAATATAGAACTGCCTCCTCTCTACTCTCCCCCCTTCAGCCAGAAAGCAAACCTAGAATCCTTCGAACTCACTTCCTCACTCGAAATCAAATCGATTCTCAAAAAGATGAAACCTTCCACTCATCCGATAGATGCCATTCCATCTAAATTACTACTCACCATCCCAAACATCATTGCGAAGCCCTTAGCAGAGATCATCAACCGCTCGCTAACACAAGGACTTGTACCAGACACACTGAAACTAGCCTCTCCTCAAGAAACCCAATCTGAACCCTGCAGACCCGGCCAATTTCCGCCCCATCGCTAACCTACCATTTGTCACCAAACTTATGGAGAGAATAGTTAACAAACAGTTGTCGGAATTCCTAGAAGACCACAAGATTCTCACAACAGCCCAATTCGGATTCCGCAAATCCCTCAGCACGGAATCACTCTTAATCTCATTGACGGACAGGGTCCTCTCCGGCTTGGAGAAAAAGACCCCCTACCTCCTGGCACTTCTCAATATATCTGCAGCTTTCGACACTGTAAAGCATTCTATCCTCATCAACCGGCTCTCAGACATAGGCATCTCAGGATCAGCCCTTGAATGGTTCAGATCATTCCTTAACAATAGGACATACAAGGTCAGAATAAGCAACATGGAATCACACCTGGTCAAGTCCACTCTTGGAGTCCGACAAGGATCCTCCCTCTCCCCAACCCTGTTTAACATTTATCTTCTCCCACTATGTCATCTGCTCTCAAGTCTAAAGATCACACACTTCATATACGCCGACGACGTCCAGATCCTGTTGCCTATCACTGAATCTATCTCCAACACCATCAATTTCTGGAACAATTGTCTACAGTCCATAAATTCCCTCCTCACTAGCCTTAACTTAGTTCTCAATACTGCAAAAATGGAACTTAT
The DNA here is from genome assembly GCF_901001135.1 of Rhinatrema bivittatum. Taxonomy (NCBI): domain Eukaryota; kingdom Metazoa; phylum Chordata; class Amphibia; order Gymnophiona; family Rhinatrematidae; genus Rhinatrema; species Rhinatrema bivittatum. The sequence continues at coordinate 782,556,305 of NC_042616.1, read as the reverse complement.
GCTGATCACCCTGGATGACAACTGTCAGGCTGCCAACAATCTAATTACACCGCTAATGATCTCCCCCACTCACGTAAGAGACCTTGGCTTTACTATCGACAATAGGCTAAATCTCAAAAAATTTGTCACAAACACTATGAAAGAATGTTTTCACAAGCTACACATATTGAAAAAGCTAAAACCTCTCCTCCACTTTCAGGACTTTAGAACAGTCCTCCAAACTATTCTATTTTCAAAAATTGACTATTGCAACTCTCTACTAATTGGCCTCCCAGCTATCACCACCAAACCATTACAAATGCTGCAGATCTCGGCTGCCAGGATCCTAACCAACTCTAGTAGAGGAGAACACATCACACCTATTCTAAAGAACCTACACTGCCTCCCTATTAAATTTAGAATCATATTCAAATTACTAACCATAACCCACAAGACCATTCATTCCCAAACTTCGCTAAATCTAAGTGACCCACTTCGTCCCCACACATCATCGAGACCAATCAGAACCAGCTACTTAGGCACCTTATATGCACCTCCAGCCAAGTCATTGCTCAAGAAACGTACATTCTCGACCGCCAGCCCCTCTCACTGGAATGCCCTCCCCACAGACCTTCGGCTAGAAACTTGTAGTCGGACATTCAAAAAGAAGCTCAAAACTTGGCTTTTCACAAAAGCCTTCACTTAAAGGTCTCTCCCTCACGGTCAGAGTCACGCATTTCATAACCCAATATGCGAGATGCCCGACGCCGTAACCATTTAATCTTATAAGTTAATCTCATTATTTCCCCGCTAGCTGTATGTTATAATGCATTCATGCTTTTCAAGTCTGCTGTAAATCCAAGTTTGTTGATTGTTTATGTTTATGTTTATTTATATTTTGTATATTTATAATTATATTTATAATAATTTTATTTTATTTTAAGTCGTTCGCTGCTTTATCTATAAGTTCATACGAAGTTAGCCCTGTTATCTGTACCCTCTTGTTTGATGTAATTTCCAACTTTGGTTCTATGTAAACCGACGTGATGTGTACTAGTACAGGAACATCGGTATATAAAAGCCTTAAATAAATAAATAAATAAATAAATAAATAAATATCTTTCTCTGCGAAATGTGTCTCTTCTGTGTGATCTCACACTGGTCTATAGTGTTTTGCTATGAATTCTCATTTCTTGTCCTTCAATATTAATAGGATTCAGAAATGTACACACTCCAACTTTAATTCTACTATTGCTGTTATAACACGTGGTACAGCAAATACCTTTATAAATTAACTTTGCTACCTGTTCTCTTACCTTGACAGGAACTTTACAAACACTCATTCATTCATACACTCTTACTTTTGTATCTATGTGAATGTTCTTTCATTTACTTTAATGTTTATAAATTTTTTATAGGCCTCGAAGTCAGAGGATATCATCAGCACCTCTGTTCTGTTTGACTTCAGGCTCTCAGCTGACTTTTTCTCTAACTGCTTTTCTCTTTTTCTGCTCTCAGCAGATCACTGCTTTTGCTGATGTCATTAACTTATATAGTGCTTAGTACTGTCTATTATATATGGTCTATTTTCCTTTTTGTATAAATTTATATCTGTGTTTATTATTTTTAATTCAAGAAAAATTTTAATACATTTTTTATTATCCAAACTTCCTTTTATCCTTTACTTTTATATTACACTGAGTCTCAAGATTGTACACCTGCGCTTACTTCTTTACTGGTAATCAGGGAAGCTATTGACCTCACTACTTGGTTACCGCATTATTTTTCAAAGGTGTTGCGGTTCATACTACTCCTAATAGGGGTGCTCGGATTACACCAATTATCTTATTATTTTATTTCTTAAACTTTCTCAGACTTCTACTTTTTCCCTAAATACCATCAAAATATTCTACATATTTTCTCCCAACATTTGTAGTAATTTTCTTCCTGCTAAGACCTTTAACATCCATACAATTATAATCTAAACTATCACTCCATTAAGATCCCTGTTCAATCACATCAGCAAGAATTCTCCTCCAACTGCTTTCTTCCCCTCAAAAACTCACCCATCAGTTCTCTGATACAGTTCCTGTCAGCTTCGATGCTCTCATCATTAAAGGGGAAAGCCATCAGCAACAACCGAGATTCAAATCAGCCGATTGCTGCTGACCAGCGTATTCCTCTCATGATGTTCTCCTTCAATCTGGTGCCATCCTGAAGGCCTTCTTCCTCCCAGCTTCAGCAGTAGCAGGTTTCCTCCTAGCAACAGCGACAGCACTGCCCAACACAGCACAATTCTCCTTCACTGTTTACAAAACTTCTCTCTCTCTCTGGTCTGGATCACGGCTCCTCCCCCCAAATTGCTGTCCTGCCTACTTCCTGATTGCATCCTGCTCAGGGCTCAACTCTGTTCCCTGTCTCTCTGATTCTATCAGACCTGACTCAGCACTGCCTATCAGGTCCTGAGGCAGTGACAAGCAACAGAAACAAAAAGCAACAGAAACAAAAAGCAGCAGAAACAAAATGAATTCACTGGTTCTCCCAGAGCATCAGCTCTCAATTTTGTCTCCCCTTCTTTTTCTCTCGTGGTGACCCCAGCTCTGAATCAGCACTGCCCAAAACAGAGGGACAAAACAAACAAAATAAAACCCTGGTTCCCAGCTTTTCTTGCTTCCAGGTAACTCTCTTTTTAATTTATTTGTTTATACTATTTACAAGGGCAACCTGCCGTAACTGCTGCTGGTATGTTTCTGAGGTATACCCAGCTCTGTCCAGGATAGCAGCCTTGACCTCTGCATAGGTAGCCCTCCCTTCTGGGTTGGTTGCTTGGAAAACTACTTGACTCCTGCTCATGAGCAAGTTCACCAGGTAGGTTGTCCAACTCATTTTGGGCCAAGCCTTCAAAGTTTTTTATTAAGACCTCAGGGTCTTCGCCAGCCTTCATTTTAAATGGGATGTGCAGAGTTGAGGTTGCCAGTGGCATCCTGTCCAAAGCAGTCTGTACAGCCTTTGCTATCTAAAGAAGTAGTGTGCTTTGCTGCATCATAAGCACTTGAAGCGCCTGCTGCTGGTCAATCTGGGCCTGCAGGGCATTTTGCAACTGGCCCATGAATTTGAATCACCTGCTCCATCTTCCTTACTTGCTGAGCTGCCTTCCAACTCTGTATCTCTCTGGGGATAGGAGACTATGGACAAAACAAAAAACAAATCTGCTGACCTGTCCAACTCTTCCTTATTCCTTGACCTTTGGCTGAGCGCACTGTATTGCATCGGCCCCTTAGCCTTTCAAAAATGAGATAGAACATTGGCCTGGAGAAAGTCAAGAGCCTGGATGGGAGCCTTAGAGGGTATTGTGGAGGAACTGTGAGCAATGTTTGGAGAGTTTCTGTGAGTGGTCTAAGAATTGTCTTGTTTTTAGCATTTTGGACTGTGCTGACATTTTTTTTTTCCTTTCCTGCCGTATACTGAACTTTGATTTTGTGGAATTCCAATCCATTTCCCCTTCTATTTGGCACAAAATCTTGGGTGTGGACTAATATTTTTTGCTCTGTGACTCCCCTTGGACCTTATAGCAGAAGCTATCTCCCGCTGGATGAATCTGGATCCGGGCCTGCAGTCCATGTTTCCCAACTCTGCAGCGCCCAAAGCTGACCCTTTGGAAAAGGAGGTGAGGGGGCAGGGGGAGTTACATTATCACATTTGCAGTATTGATTTACACACGGACTTCCAGTCTTTTAGGTAAATCTGGTTTCTGCACTCAGTGGCCAAATCCTTTAGTTGAGGTACTTAAGCCACAGGACAATTTTCCAGCAGCAGTTAGTTACCATATTTGGGTCTAAAGTTGTTTTCCTTCCAGTCTCAGGAGATTTTCTTCTCTGAAATATTCTTTCTTCCCAGCCTCTCCCTGGCACAGTTTTAAAACTGATTCTCCCTGTAGTTCATCTTTCCAAACCCCCTTCCCAGACATGGTAGTCTCACTTTTATTCTATGTGTTCAGAGCTGGTTCATCCTGCTTTTTTTCCTCACTTTATCCCTTTATCTCTCACAGATCTGACTAAAGTCAAGTGTTTCCCAGAAAATGGGTGCACCTTTCTTACACATTCGTTTGGTGCTTTGGCCTCTGCTCTCGGGCATTCAAAGCTTTTCCCTCTGCATTCACCAGATTCTTCTCTCTCAGCCAGGCTCAGAAACCTGTCTCTAAAATCATTCATAGGGGCCGCTGCTGCCTCTCTCTGCATCCCACATCCTCTTCTCACTTTACACCAAGCCCTCTGCTCTGCCTTTGGTGGCTGATGACTTCACTCTCTCAGGCATGGGCTGGCACTGTACCTCTGTATACAATCCCAGAAGAAACTCCATGCTGCTGTATTTACTCAGAACCCTGTGGCTACTGCCAGTAAAACTTGTTTTCAATTTCCTCTGGGGAACCATTTCACTATGAGGCTAGCTGGCAGCTGCTAATGTTCCCTGTAGCTTTCTGGAAACAAACAAACAAACAAACAAGAGCTGCTGAATCTTGGCCAGGACTACTACAGCTTTCGGTGTTTTCATAAAGGGACAGTACTACACACTACCCAGTCACTCATTTCCATGTAAAAGTACAAAGAGAGAGAGGAAGCTGGTCAGCTGCATGCAAGACGGCAGCTTGAGAGTTCCGCTTCTGAGAACTTCTCATAGTTTTGAGCACTCTGACGTCACTTTTTTTCAGCTCCAGAGGTGTTACAAATAGCAGCAAGTAAATCTACTAAAGGAGACCCTAATATATGACTGCAGCATAGAGTGAAAAGGGTTAAACAGCCCCTGCTTAGCTTCTGGTCAGGAAGGAATCTGAAGTCTCTCTACATCATGAATGGGATCTATGAGTCAAGTGCCTCATAAAGGAGAACTGAAACTATGTCTGTAATGCAACTGGATCTTTCCAGTCTCAAAGATTGAATTAGGTCTTCACTGCTAATTTCCTTTCCTTGAGTCCTGAAAGACCAGTCCAGACATATGGGATTTGTTTCTCCCAAACAGCAGAAGAAGGCAGCGTGCCACCTTTGATCTGCCATCTCTCTTCCTTATATATCCCAGTACAGCGGGGGAGGTGTCAGTAGACTCTTGCTCAAGCCAAAATATACCTTCTTCCTACAAACCTCTAAACTAGCAATTTCATTAGATCCCCACCCCCAAAAAAAGTAAAAAAAAAAGAAGTAAAATTGAAAGGGGCAGCTTTTAAATGTTACGCTCGCGGGGTACATTTGTGCGCGCTACCCGGCGCGCACAAATGTACATCCGATTTTATAACATGCACTCGCTGCCGCGTGCATGTTATTAAATCCGGGATCGGCGCACGCAAGGCGGTACACACATAGAAACATAGAAACATAGAAATGACGGCAGAAGAAGACCAAACGGCCCATCCAGTCTGCCCAGCAAGCTTCACACATTTTTTCTCTCATACTTATCTGTTTCTCTTAGCTCTTGGTTCTATTTACCTTCCACCCCCACCATTGAAATATCTTGGGCCAAGCCCAAGGGGAGCCCCGATGGCTTTCCCCGTTCCCTCCAAGGCCGCTCCGAAATCGGAGCGGCCTTGGAGGGAACTTTTTTTTTTTCGGCCACCTCCACCTTCCCCTCCCTTCCCCTATCTAACCCACCCCCCAGCCCTAACTAAATCCCCCCTACCTTTGTTTAAAAAGTTACGCCTGCCTGAGGCAGGCGTAACTTGCGCGTGCCGTCCGGCTGCCATTGCGCCATCCCCTGGCACAGGCCGCTGTGCCGGAGGACTCGGGACCACCCCCGGACCACCGCCACGCCACAAGAATTATTGAGCATCGCTCCTGTTGCAATCCGGTCATCAGGAGGCTCCATTAGTATCTAACTAGCAGGTAACTTGGACATGGCATTTCTGATTTATATTTCTTTGCAATTGAACAGGTCCTCTTTTCGAGTTGCGGAGGAAATTTTTCTTCTTCCCTCATTCGGAGAGAACATTGTATTTTTGAGTTCAGCTCATTAACTCCATTCAGGTTTAATCGTGAAATAGCGAGACCTTCCTTTTAAATATCTCACTGGTTTATCAAGTCTTTGGGCAATCTGATTGCGGCCCTTCATCACTTTGCTTGATATTACCCCTTCACCCCTGATTGTTTTTTCAATTATGTGATCTACTGTGACTGGCTATGTTTCTTTTGTTGGGCTTAACAGACTTACAAGATGCTGGCTACTACTATTCGGCTTTTGTACATGATCCACAGAAGTTATTATGAATGCAGCAGCATCCGTTTTATATATCTATAAAACTCTTTTAAGGTATGTCTAGTGTCTTGTCCTCTTTTTCTTAGGTCCTCAGTTATGTGGAAAACTATGCAGTAATGCTGTGGTTTATTTGTTGTTTTTCCCACAGTCCTGTGTACCATATAAATCAAAAAATGTTCCTCCCAACATAATGGTATGTGTTCATTTTTGCTTTCAGAACTTGATTTATTCAGTCTTCTGTATTTGCCGCTATTCTAATGTTTAAATTTGTTCATTTGTAGATATGAGATTCTTCTGTGTGTTCCTCCCAATGCAAAGACCGCCGTGTCAAGGAACCGTACAATTTACTATTACTCAATTGAGGACTTGTATTGCCATTTACTAAATAAACTGATTATCTGAGATTACCAAACAATTTAAAGTGCTACCACACATTCTCTTTTATTGTATAACACTGCATGAGTGTGTCCTATACCCCACTCTTTGTTTGTGCATTGATTGGGGAAAAACCAGGGGTTAATAAAGGGTTTAGAGTTATAGGGTTTCCAGCTTCATCCCTTTAAGCTATAGGGGAGTGAAATTGGTTGCGGGGGTGATAGGTGGCCAGAGAAGGAGCCATTACTAAAGGCATATCCCAGGGCTTTAGAAAAGGAAATCGGGTATGACGGACCTACTGCCCTCATGCCTCTACACTGTCAAACCCACTAGTTATCATAAGTCTCCCATATAGAATCCAGCTGAAGACACAGGCATCTGACTACACTATCATTTCAATATAATTTGTATAAAAATATTTTTTTACTTTCTCACTGGTTGGTATTTGATCACCTGGAGGCACTTCCTGTGCTTCAGTACCCTCTGGTAAGCATGTTCTTCTTAGCTGAGTGGACTGGTCACTGCAGACATCTCCATCTTGGGTCTCCATTTCCATGTATTCCCTCCCTCCGATTCACTTTAGAATGCTGGAACTTGTCTTTTGAATAACATTTCTTAAGAAGCACATTCTTAAATACTGCCAATTACCCAAAAACTTAAGTGTGACTCCTCCACAACAAAATAAAATAAGAATGACTGTAGTAAGACTTTTCATTTCCCTTCCACAAAAATTGTTTCACAAGATTTCAAACATTAATAAATCAAATGATCTGATGTTCAGGAAAATCATTTGAGGATTCAGAAGCCAGTGCAACATATTTTACATCAGACACATAAAAGGAAATACATGACTACAAACATCTCATCATTTTAACTCCTGAAGAAAGTTGCAATACAGTCTGACACAAATGTATATACTATATTCTTAAATGCAAAATCACCAAGAGAAAAAATCATACCAGAAGGCATCAACAACTCAAATTCTGTTTCAAACACTGTTTATTTTTTATTTGTTTAGCTTCTCAGAATATAGGGCACAGTAAGTTAGAGGAAAGAGAAACAAAGGCAATAAAAATTCGTGCCAGGTCAGCTCTAACTGCAACAGGCAGGAGGATAGCCAATGGGACATATGATACCAGGGTACAAATTATATCAATATGACCAAGCAAAGTGGAGGGGTGGCATGTATGTTAAGAATGGCATAGAGTCAAGCAGGGTAAACGTTTTGCAGGACACAAATTGCACTCTGGAAGCCTTATGTATACAAATTCCAAGTGTGATAGGGTGGCAGTATTTAACTGCCCACCTGTCCAGGTTGAGGAAACAGCATTAAGAGAGGTGGAAGAAAGGCCATGCCAGCATGGTTAAGAAGTGAGGTGAAAGAGACTATTTTAGCCAATAGATCTTCATTCAAAAATTGGAAGAAGGACCCATCAGAGGGAAAATAAGATAAAGTATAAGCATTTGGCAATTTAAATGTAATACAATAAGACAGGCAATTTGCAAATAAGTTGTCTGTAGAGGCAAAAACTCATAATAAAAACTTTTTTAAATATATTCGAAGCAGAAAGCCTGCAAGGGAGTTGGTTGGACCATTAGATGATCAAGGGGTTAAAGAGGCACTTAGAGAATATAAGGCCATTGTGGAAAGACTGAACACATTTTTGTCTTTGGTGTTTACTGAAGAGGATGTTGGGCAAATACCTGTTCCGGAGACGGTTTTCAAGGGTGATGATTTAGATGAACTGAACCAAATTATGGTTAACCTGGAAGATGAAGTAGACCAGATTGACAAACTGAAAAGTAGTAAATCACCTGGACCAGATGGTATACACCCCAAGGTCTGAAAGTACTCAAAAATGAAATTTCAGACCTATTAGTAAAAATGTATAACCTATCATTGAAATCATCCATTGTACCAGAAGCCTAGAGGGTGGCCAATGTAACCCCGATATTTAAAAAGGGCTCCAGGGGCAATCCAGGAAACTATATTAGACCAGTGCCAGGAAAAATTGTGAAAACAATTAAAAAGAATAAAATTATAGAACATCTAGATAGACATGGTTTAATTTATTTATTTTATTTATTTAACGCTTTTATATACCGACATTCATTTGCACATCACATCGTTTACAGTGGAACACAGGAAATATGAAAGGAAATTACATCTTAACAATTTGAACAACTATGGAGTTCGAAGGTCGCAAAGGAGGTAGGAACATAAGAGACCAAAAGCAGAGAGGAACAAGTAGCTATAATTATTGTAACAGTAAAAGTCAACATGTTGTAGGGGGGGATAACAGTTTCAGGAAACATGCTTGCAGAGGGGAGGATTTTGTGTGGCTGAGTGCAAGTGCATGAGAGAGTTATTGGTAGGCTTGCTTAAAGAGCCAGGTTTTCAGTTGGTTTTTTTTAAGTTTTGCGTGTTAGGTTCAAGCCTTAAGTCAAGGGGCATTGTGTTCCAAATGGTGGGACCGGCAAGGGAAAGTGCACGTTCCCGCATTGAGGATAGGTTAGTGAGTTTGGGAAGGGTTATTGGTAAAGTGCTGCTATTGGCAGATCTTGTGGATCTTCGGGGGGGGGGGGGGGGGGTTGAAAGTGGAAGGAGGTGTTGACTCAATTTATATTGTGGTTGTATAGTGTTTTGTGAACAAGCATGAGGCTCTTAAAGCGTATTCTGAGGTGTATAGGGAGCCAGTGCAGGTTTTTTAGTATAGGGGTGATGTGTTCGTTTCTTCTGGTGTTTGTGAGGATTCAGGCGGTGGCATTTTGAAGCATTTGCAGGGGCTTGAGGTTGCTGGGAGTCCTAAAAATATGGAATTGCAATAGTCTATTTTGGATAAGATGAGTGCCTGAAGGACTGTTCTGAAGTCGTTTTGATGGAGGAGGGGCCTTAGTTTTTTTAGTACATGGAGTTTATAAAAGCAGTCTTTTATAGTTGAGTTTATGTTTTTTTTTAGGTTTAACTCATTGTCTATTGTGCTGCCAAGGTTTCTGACCTCTTTTGTAATTGGGGGTTTTACTTGGTGGGGGGAAGTTTCAGGGAGGATTATATCATTGTATTTATGGCTTATTATTAAGAGTTCAGTTTTGTTGGTATTAAGTGCGAGGTTCATTTGATTGAGGACTTGCTTAATGGAGGTGAAGTGGTTGTCCCAGAGATGTAAGGCTTTGGAAATGGATTCAGGGATGGGAATGAGGATTTGGACATCATCAGCATATATGAAGAAGGTGAGTCCTAGGTCAGTTAGGAGTTTGCATAGGGGAAGCATATACATGTTGAAGAGCGTGGCTGATAGGGAGGAGCCTTGTGGGATGCCTTGAGTTAGTTTGATGGGCTCGGATTCATTCTTGCCAATTTAGACTTTGTACTGTCTGTTTTCTAGGTAATGGAACACAACCAGCATGGATTTACCCAAGGGAAGTCTTATCTCACAAATCTCTTACATTTTTGTGAAGGGGTGAATACACATGTGGGCAAAGGTGAACTTGTAGATGTAGTGTATTTGGATTTTCATAAGGCATTCGACAAAGTCCCTCATGAGAGGCTTCTAAGAAAACTAAAAAGTCATGGGAGAGCAGGTGAAATCCGTTTCTGGATTGCAAACTGGTTAAAAGACAGGAAACAGATACCCGGGCAAGATGGCCGCCGAGGAATGAATGGATAACGCTGAGCTCCGGGGCTGCTCTAAACTTTTCTTTATTTGCTTGAATTTCCTCGGAACTTTTCACTGAGTAAACTACTATGCCACATACAAAAAGAAAAGCAATAATTAGAGAGAGTACCTCTACTCCAAATCTTGCCATGAGACAAGACGTTTTTTCCGGATCAGTGCTGCAAACGCCTGAGGGAGGGGCCGCTGGGGGAGTCGGTGCAGAGCAGACGCTGAGCCCTCTGGCCGTGGAGTCATCGTTAAGCCCAGGCGCACCAACCACCCCGGACCCACCACTCGGTAGCTTGAGCTCCGAGCTGTTAGCAACTGCTCTCCTGGAAAGAAGAACAGCTTTTGAGACAGTGAATACCCAGAGAGGGAGTGCAAATGGAGCACAACCCCCAGTGAGCCCAGGTTTAGAGGGCTCCAGGAGTATCACCGAAGAAGCACAGGATCGAGCTCGAGATGGAAGGAAACCTTCACAGGACGGAGTCTGTGAGTCAGATATTCATGTGGTATGTGAAGTTTCAAAAATTAATTCCTCTAAAGTGACTTTAGAAGAAATATTAAAAGCTATAGCATCTATGGAAAGAGCGATTGTTTCTTTGACCTCTATGGTTAAAGAAAGTATTACTAAAAATCAAAATATGGAAAACAAAATTCTGAAAATTGAAATGGAAATGGATGGTTTTGGTAAGAAGGTGGAAGAAATACAAGTAAACTTGATTAAGTCAGAAAATATCCAGATGGTGAAAATGGAAAATTTGGAAAACCATTTGAGGAGAAATAACTTAAGAATTTTAAATTTTCCAAAGATGAGACTTTTAGCCCACCGTGAACTTTTTCAAAGTTATGTGCTTAATATTCTAAAGATACCTGAGCGAGATCTTCCTGCAATTGAAAAAATGTATTATTTGCCTTCAGCCCAACTGTCAGACAATTTAAGTCAAGAGGAAAAAGAAAATTACTCTTTTGATTTAACATCCATTTTGGAGAAATCACATGAGTTGGTGGTTGAGGAAAGAGCAACGTTGTTTATACAGTTTTCCTCTGCTCAGGGAAGAGACTTAGTTCTGAGAACTTTCTTTCGAAACCAATCCCAAAAGTTTTATGGATATACAATAAAGATATTTCCTGATATCACAAAAACATCTCAAATAAAGAGGAAAACATTTTTAACAATGCGAGAAGAAGTTCAAACGAGGGGAGCTAGATTTATACTAAGATTTCCCTGTTATTGTATTATTATATATCAAAATTCTCGTTATATATTTAGGGAACCTGAGCAACTTCGTGCGTATCTAGACTCACACTCCAATTAGCCTATGAAGGGGGTTGGTATAAGGGAAAATCACTGGTTAATTCCTAATGCAAGTCTATTTTGATCATTATTTCCTATGTTTTTCTGTTCAATAATACATCTTGCCCCTCAGTTTCTAGGCGAAATTTATGTTCTGTTTCAATGTAAACCGATGTGATATGTATTTCATACAGGAACACCGGTATATAAAAATCTAAAAATAAATAAATAAATAAATAAATAATGTTGATGTATACAGGGGGAAGTATTTGGTTTGTTTCTTGATTTACTATATTTCCTTTTATGTAAGAACTGATTAATCCTGACATGTATATTGTCGTTATCTGAACTATTGTTCTGTAAAATATTTTTAAAAATTCAATAAATAAATAATTTTTAAAAAGACAGGAAACAAAGAGTAGGATTAAACAGTCTGTTTTCACAGTGGAAATAGGTAAACAATGGAGTGCATCAGTGATCTATACTAGGACTGGTGCTTTTTAATATATAAATGATTTGGAAAGGGGCATGACAAATGAGGTGCTTAAATTTGCAGATGATACAAAATTATGCAGTTTAATTAAATCTCAATCAGATTGTAATAAATTGCAGGAGGACCATGTGAGACTGGAAGATTGGCATCCAAATGGCAGATTAAATTTAATGTGGAAAAATGCAAGGTGATGCATATAGGTAAAAATAACTCTTGCTGTGGTTACACGATATTAGGTTCTATATTAGAAGTTACCACCCAGGAAAGAAATCTAGGCATCATAGTGGATAATACATTGAAATCGTCAGTTTACTGTGCTGTGGCGGTCAAAAAAGCAAACAAAATGTTAAGAATTAGTAGGAAGAGATTGGTGAATAAAATGGTGGATGTCATAATGCCTCTGTAAAGTGAGACTGTACCTTGAATACTGTGTGCAGTTCTGGTCACCGCATCTAAAAAAGATATAGTTGCACTGGAGAAGGTACAGAGAAGGGCGACCAAAATGATAAAGGGGATGGAACGATTCCCCTATGAAGAAAGGCTAAAGAGATTAAGGCTGTTAAGCATTTTTTGAAACCATATCCAGGCTATTGGAAGATTTACTTAGAGATCATTTTAATGTATAAATAGCCAGGTATATGTGAATTATCCTGACGCAGCTATGCGAAACATGTGGACCAATTTCGAAGTTGTTTTTGTAAACAGTATATAAGAGAGATCACATTAAGGATTCCATGTATTCTTTTCTATGTTTCTATTGGCCATCCAGTGCTCCCTCCATGTGACAGGGGCCAGCCAATGGCACGGATACCCTGTCACATGGTAAGGGCAAAGGACCATCGGCGCCATTTTGATTAGTGGCAGCCGATGGCCCGGGAGCAGGAGATCACTCCCGGGACCCCACTGGAGGGTGGGGGAAGCTAAGGGATTAGTTTTAAAGGTTCGGGGTGGGTTTAGGGGTTATTTTTGTGTGCCATTTTTCCTGCCCTTCCCCAAAACGATAAGAGAACACCCACGAACAATTTCATGGGGTTTTCCTATCGGTTTCGGGGAGCCCCCAATTTCTGACGATTTTGAAAATATCGTACGATATTTTCAATCATCAGAAATACGATTCACATCCCTACTCTTCAGTTCCTGGTTTTCATTCTTCAGTTTCTGGCCTTCGTTTTCATCCTGTGGTCAGTCTTCAGTTCTTAAGCAGTTCTTTTTCTTGTGGTCAGTCTTTAGTTCTTCAGTATCTTCTGTGTCATTGCCTGCCCGCCTATACTATTCCATGCTTACCTGCCTGCCTATCCATCCCACCTTCCCTTGGACAGATCTTTAGTCATGTATCAAACTAAACTTTAGTTTAGTTTGATACATGACTATGCCTGAACTCTGTTTGCCTCTGACCATTGTCTGACTCATGATTATGCCTGAACTCTGCCTGCCACTGACCACTGCCTGACCCATGAACATGTCTGAACACTGCATGCCTTGACTATTGCCTGCCTCCTTCTATGTCTGAACCCAGCCTGCTCTGAACCCTGGCCTGTGACCCAACCATCTCCACAGACATCCAGCTCATCAGCACACAATAGAGGAGCAATAACTGTAGCACTGCGGATGGAAGGGAGCACCAGGGAGTGCTCCCCAGCGCAGAATGAGCGATGTGTGCCCTTGCAGTGAAATGTCCTTACCCTGAGCCTTGACCAGGCCTGCACGCTTCCTTGAGACCACCAACACAATGGTGGTCTCTGAATGGTCCTCCAACCATTCCAAGTCCTTTTGGACTGCTGCTAGGGAGCGGTGGGAAGCAGCAGGCTGGACAGAGGACAAGACAGATGAAGACATCAGGCGTGGCAAGGCAGACGAAGACATCGAACGTGGCAAGGCAGACGAAGACATTGGATGTGGTAATACAGACAAAGACATCGGACGTGGCAGGGCAGACGTGGCAAGGCAAGACAGGCATGGCAAGACAAGGCATGACAAGGCAAGACTAAAACGAATGGTTAAAAATCCAGAACCTCCAGGCAGACAATGTCCATTCTGGCACCCTACTCAGCCCAGCCAGGCAGAGTCGTGGACCACACAAGAAGGCATCAGAGCCACGGAAATCCAAGGACAGGAACAGGCAGGCAACCCGGTCCCTCAGGCACCCTACACAGTCCAGCCGGACTGGTCGCGGACCACACTGCAGGACAGGACCTGTTCAGGGAAGGACATATTAGGCAAGAACATCAAGGCAAGGCAGATTTCAGGGATACAGACATCAAGGCAGACTGATGAGGGAAGAGATGACTCCTCGGCGCCATCTGATGGAAAGGCCCACTAGCGCCCTACACATCCCAGCCGGGGTGGTTGCAGACCATTGGGCCACTATGCGCCCTACCAGCCCAGCTGGCCTGGTCATGGACCACGAGGGATGGGTCAGACGGAGCTGAAGACATCTGGAACAGGCGGACATCTAGACATCAGGATTGGATGGACAACTGAACATCAGGAACAGGCAGACAACTGGACATCATGGACATCAAAGAAATGCAGAGACCGGAACATGGAATGAAGACACGGGATCCCACTCGGAACAGAGTGCCTAGGAGGAGAAGCAGACATGAAGTCCTAAGGAGGACATACTCCTTTCGAAGACGAGGAAGGACTGACGAAGGAAGCCTTTTGTAGGCTGAAGCAGGAAACACCCAGGGAGGAGTCAGAAGAGGACCCCACCTGCACTGGCCCTTTAAAGGACGCCGAGAGGGTTGGCCCCGTGCCTAAGGAAGAGGAAGCAGGACTGCAGGACCATGACAGGGACCCTGGTGAAACATTGAAGGCTACAGGAGAAGAACTAGGCCTCAAGCAGGCCCCGGGATGATAGGTGGCCTCCCTGCCGCAAAGATTGGAACTGCTGGCGGCTCTCTCCACAGGAGAGCCCGGGGATGCAGGCCCTCTTCCCCGGGGGACCGGAGGTAAGGTTGGTGGCCTCCAGGCCACATGGGAATCAGCAGCGCAGCTCCGGCCATTCAGAGAGAAAGCTGGCAGCCTCCGGGCCGCAAGGAATGCAGCAACACGGCTCCAGCCGCAAGGGACTGCATCAGCAGCCTCCGGGCCGCCCAGGATAACACAGTGTGGCTCTAGCTGCAGAAGGAAGCCCCGGCGCAGCTCCTGCCACACCGGCACAAGAGCGGCCTCCTGCCGCTGCAGGGAACCCCAGCACGGCAGGAGCCATGCCGGAAGGATGACGACAGGGGTCAGGCTGGCTCGCCTGAGAAAAGGTGAGAGCCTGCTAGCGGCGCTTCCACGAGCACGATCGCAAAAATAACTTATGTAAACAAGTGGAGGAGGGGCTAAAAAAAGCAGAATGATAAATTGGCAAACAAACAGAGTCTGTGGCTTGGTTTGAAAAATTTCCTCTAGATTCAGCTTTATGCAATACTGGGGCAAATACAGCTGACTACTAATTAAAAGTCATTCAGGAGCAGGGACTGTAAATGCAGAAATATTTTCATGGATTTGTTTCACATTCGGAGTTCCACAAGTAGATCTGTTAGCAATTTGAAGAAACAGGAAAATGCAACAAATCATAACTAGAGCTCCCAGTCATAAGCCTTGGTAAATGATGATAGATTGCTTCTCAATACCATAGAATTTTCAACTGGCATGTATTTCTTTCCTTCCCTATGATACCTGTTCAAATGTACTAGTTCAGAGGTCTGAACATTCATAATTGTTTTCACAAATTGGCCTTGTCCAGCTTGGTATGCAAAACTGGTAGCCTGTCCATTGCCAGGCCAATTTCCCTGCATCTTGCTGGATTGTAGACCCTTGGACCAAGGTGGACTTGGCTCTACCTGCAGGGAGGAGCTCTGTAGGGCCCCGCCATCAGCTGGCGGATCCGGATGAGGCAGAGGCCCAGTTGGAGCTTCATCTATACCAGCCCATGTTGCTCTCAAATTGAGCCTTTTGATTCCAGGACCAGCAGGTCTTAGGTGAGGGCCTCTGTTGATGAGGTGGAAATATGTCAAGAGTAGAGCAGATAAGGCACAGGCAAATTCAGAAACAGGCCAGGTCAGTGATTGGTGACGTTCGAGGTGGACCAGTAAGCATTATGTAGTCAGTGGCAGGAGACGTTCAGGGAGGTCCAAGAGATAAGCTGAGGTCAATACCAGGTATCCATCTGAAGGGAAGGCAGGCAGATAGGCAGGGCAGGAAGGTGAGGAGCAGAACAGGCAGGCAGATGACTTAGAAAATAGCCACTGCTATTACTAGCATCAGTAGCATGGGATAGACTTAGTTTTTTGGGTACTTGCCAGGTACTTATAGCCTGGATTGGCCACTGTTGGAAACAGGATGCTGGACTTGATGGACCCTTGGTCTGACCCAGTATGGCATGTTCTTATGTTCTTATGAGAACACTGAAGAACTGAAGGACTGACCATGAGGTATTGACCTCAGCTTATCTCTTGGATCTGTTCTTATGTTCTTATGTTCTTATGAGGAAATGTTAAGGGTGTGCATTCGGTCCCTTCGTATTGGCAATCTGCACCGGATGTGGCCATATTCATTGTATTCGTGGGGAAGTGAAATGTATCGCGATTCCCCACAAATACACGAATCTTCGCTGAATTATTCGGCCGCCTAAAGAAACTAATTTAAACAAACCCCCCACCCTCCTGACCCTCCCCCAAGACTTACCAAAACTCCCTGGTGGTCCAGCGGGGGGTCTGGGAGCCATCCCCTGCACTCACACCCTCGGAGCCGGTTTCAAAAAGGCGCCGATAGCCTTTGACCTACTATGTCACAGGGGCTACCGGTGCCATTGGTCAGCCCCTGTCACATGGCCATCAGCGCCATCTTGTGCTCCTACCATGTGACAGGGGCTGACCAATGGCACCGGTAGCCCCTGTGACATAGTATGATTACTGGCAGCCGACGGTCCGAGTGCAGGAGGTCTCTCCCGGACCCCCGCTGGACCACCAGGGATTTTTGGCAAGTCTTGGGGGACCCTCCTGATCCGCACAAGACTTCCCAAAAGTCCAGCGGGGGTCTGGGAATGACCTCCTGCACTCCGGCCGTTGATGGTCGGCCCCTGTGACATAGTGAGGGCAAAGGCGATCGGCGCCATTTTGAATACTGGCAGGCGATTCGCCTTTGCCCTCACTATGTCACAGGGGCCGTTGATTTTGAAGGCCTCTTATCGTGACCCGATACATGCATAAAATGGAGGCAGTGCATGTAAATTTTTCTGGTGCATATTTATTGTAGATATCCTGAAAACCTGGCCTCTTTTGGGGCACTCGAGCCTTGCCCCGGAATGCCCGTGGCCCTTTTTTTCCACTGTAAAATGTACGCACAAATAGGCAAATACTCTTGACATTTATTAGGTAGCACATACATGAGTATATGCTATTTTGATGTGCGAACTCCTTTGAAAATGTACTCCCAAGTGTTTGAGCCCCTTGTAGCAAAGAGAGGTATAATTATGTTTTTCAACTGAGGGATGTATTGCAGGTGAGGCAAATGGAGCACATGCACCCTTTCTGCAAGAAGGAGGCCTCTGCCTCCAACAAGCGGAGGGGAGGCCAAGCCAGGGTCTGGTCCGTAAGGGCAAAACTACAAGAAACCTCATTAACGGGAAGGAAAATGGCCTTTTCTAAACAGGAAGGCTTTATAAATAAGAAATAATGCTGCATTTTGTTCATTATTTCCTGAGCACAGATAGATTTCAGGTAAAATGTAAAATTGCCTCCAACTGTTTGCCAGGTAGCCTGTGAAATTTGGTTTGGATGCTCTTATTTTCCATCTGATGCCTTTTGCCACACAGCCTTTTGTCCTTGTGCCTTTTTTTGGTTTCACTTCTTTGTTTGAGGGCTGGACAATTTGCTTCTGCTTCAGTCTCTTGTTTTATGGAAGTAGCGAGCATAGGACCAAGCAGAGGTAGCAACACATTTATGCTGAGAATAGAAAGCAGCAGGCGCTACAGAACATACTGAAATTAGCAATAATCTGACCCATCTGGCCCTTTAAGAGACACTGCCCAATATAATATATTGTAACATAGTAACCTGGTAAATGATTGCTGATGAAGGTCAAAATGGCTCATCCAGCCTGCCCAGCACACTAGAGATTCATCCAATTCAGGTTTATACACATGCAAAATCCCTTATGCAATCCCTAGTTTGGAAGGTTACAAGAAAGCTTTAGCTGACATTTTTTGCGCTAAAAATCCAAACTGATTGTTTAAGAAAATGAACAGCTGAACTGCCAGCATGGATAAATTTTAGGTTTTACTGCCAATCAGGCAATGAATGAACATACATTGAATAGAACAGTCGCTGCATGACCCCCTTGACAGCCCCCCCCCCCCCCCCCCCCACACACACACACACACACACTCACAACGGAGAAGACTTTAGAGATAATATATTGAAGCGTTGTGATACGTTTACTGCACACAGTAAAGGAATATTCTTCATGGTAAATACTATGCCCTGTGCACAAAGCATTTACCATGCCTGGTAGCACTTCCCTTGGCTATGTATTCAAATCTGGTAATGGACATTTAAATGAAGGGTAATGAGTTGGTTAGGATTTTTGCATGCTTTGTACTAAATTAGGGAAATTGGTGTGGTATTTACAGCAGTGAAATTAAGGGAAAAATAAAATTGCCACCTAGAGGGTAGTATTAAGTTAGAAAAAAAAAAGACACAGGTCATTCAGTTTAGAAAAGCCAGGGCTATTTCTTTCACTAACCTGGCAGCAGCAGTAGAAGCAATGGGAAAATGGAGAAAGAGAGACAGAAAAAGGGAAAATGTAAGAACAAATGAATGCCATATTGGGTCAAACCAATGGTCCAAGGAGTCTAGCATCCTCTCTCTGACGGTGGCCAATCTGAGTTTCTTGCAAGAAACACCTCACAGATCCTAGCGGGGAGATCTATTCCCAATCCCCGTTGTTCATTCTCAGCAGTAGATTCCCCAAGCCCACCGGGTTAATAATTGCTAATGGACCTGTCTTCCAGAAATTTGTCCAAACCTTTTTTAAACCCAGTTATGTTACTGGCTTTGACTGTGGCCTCCAGCAACAAATTTGACAGCTTGTGATTTGACTGAAAAACTCTTTTCTTAAATGTGTTTGAAATCTATTACCAGCTACTTTCACGGAGTATCCCCTATCCTAGAATTATTTGAAAGCATCTAACTCCTTGCGAAGGCAAAGATGGACTAGCAAAGGGCCCTTTTTATAGGGCTGAAGCAGGGGTAGTTGATGACATCATCTCTGAGGGCCGCGGGGCCTTTTCCCGCTGCTGTCCCTTTAAATGTTGAGCAGAGGCACCCGCCCGTGCCTGTGAGGGAGGAGGAGAAGAGCAGGGTCATTGGTGGCATCCCTCCCACGTGGAAGGCCCGAAGAGGAGGGGCTCCGGCAGAAGCAGGCATCAGCAGGGGCGGCTTCCCTGCCGTCTGAAGTTGGAGAAGAGGCAGGCAAGGCAAGGACGGCCTCCCAGCCATCCAAGGACCCTGGCAGCGGCTCCTGCTGCGAAGAGGATGCAAGAGCGGCAGCGGTGGTCTCAGCCGCAGAGGGAGGCTTCCAATGGCTCAGCCCTGCCACGCAGGGTGGGGAATGGCCACGGGAGAGCCTGAACACAGCGGCCTGGTCTGCTGCGAGGGGACAGCGTCAGTGGCCTGACTGGCTGCGAGAGGTAGGGGACCTGCCGGAGCTCAACTTGGGCAGGTTCACACCAGCAAGGCAGAGCAAGGAACACAAAGGCAGGGCAATAGACGGCAAGAAGAGAGACAAGGCAAGGCAAACACAAGACAGCAAAATAGCAACATGCACTGCAGTAGCACGAGGACCTGTTGCTGAGGCAACTGCTGTAGCATGGCTGGGGCTTAAGTACGGAGCCCCATGATGTCATCACTGAGCATCGGCAGACGTATGTCCTGCTATGGGACCTTAAAAGTGTGGTGTACCCAGGGCAGGAGCAGCATGGTGACAACACCATCATGTCAGAGGCACTCAAGATAATTGTGACCAGTTGTAAACTCTTACCCTAAGAGTAGTGAGTAGTGTTCCAGGAAATGATTAACATGAAGGTAATTGTCCTCGACCTTGAAAAGATTAAGAATATTGTGGATCTGGCCACTGGTGACCTTGTACTGTTCATCACCTGTGATTCCTCTTCCATATCCAGGAGCTCAGGATAAGGTGAGAGCTTCTTCTCTGTCTACCATATCCTTCCTCTTACTTCCTTGTTTGCTCTTGTTTGCTCTTGTACACATCTCTTCTGTTTTCTCTTTTGACTTCTACCCTCATCTCTCTGATCCATATCTCCTTCTTATCCCCTTTTCCACTTCTTCCAACTGCTCACCCTACTTCACTAGCAGTCAGTAGCTCTCTAACATCATCTCACAGAGCTCTGCACAGTAGCTCTCTAACATCATCTCACAGAACTCTGCACAAGTGACATTCATCCTTGGCTAGAAGTGCTGTGTCTGCTGAGGCTTGTCAAAATTGCCAAAGGATCATTTTTGAATGTATAGATTTAGAGCTTGCTAAGTCTCATAACAAGCATTACATCAGAGATTTTACTGTGTAGTATTTCCGAACCCTGGGGTGCATACCATCCAGTCCAGGTGATTTGCTACTCTTTAGTTTGACAATCTGGCCTACTACATCATCCAGGTTCATAGTAATTTTTTCAGTTCATCTGACTCATCAACCTTGAAAACCATCTCCGGAACCGGTATCGCCCCAATATCCTCATTAGTAAACACAGAAGCAAAGAATTAATTTAGTCTTTCTGCAATGGCCTTATCTTCCCTAAAAGCTCCTTTAACCCCTGGTCATCTAACGGTCCAACCGACTCCCTCACAGGTTTCTTGCTTCAGATATATTTTTAAAAGTTTTTATTATGAGTTTTTGCCTCTATGGCCATCTTCATTTCAAATTCTCTCTTAGCCTGCCTTATCAATGTTTTACACTTAACTTGACAATGCTTATGCTTTTTCCTATTTTCTTCAGATGGATCCTTCTTCCAATTTTTGAAAGATTTTTTTTGGCTAAAATAGCCTCTTTCATCTCACTTTTTAACTATGCCAATAATTGTTTTGCCTTCCTTCCATCTTTCTTAATGTGTGGAATACATCTGGAGTGCGCCTCTAGGATTGTATTTTTAAACAATGTCCATGCTTTTGAACACTTTTAACTTTTGCAGCTGCACTTTTCAGTTTTTTCTATTTTCCTCATTTTATCAAAATTTTCCTTTTGAAAATTTAGTGTTAGAGCTGTAGATTTACTTATTGTCCCCCTTCCAGTTATTAAACATAGAAATGACAGCAGAAGAAGACCAAATGGCCCATCCAGTCTGCCCAAAAAGCTTTCACACTTTTTTTTTTCTCCTCGCTCATACTTATCTGTTACTCTTGGCATTTAGTAACCTTTTGGTTCTATTTCCCATCCACCCCCGCCATTAATGTAGAGAGCAGTGCAGGAACTGCTTCTAAGTGAAGTACCTAGCTTAATTGGTTAGGGGTAGTAACCGCAGTAACAAGCAAGCTACACCCATGCTTATTTTTACCCAGACTGTGTCCTTGTTGGTTGTCATCTGAATATAAAATCATCTTTTCTTCATTCATCGCTTCCGTTGAAGCAGAGATCTACACTGGATATGCATTGAAAGTGAAGTATCAGGCTTGTTTGGTTTGGGGTAGTACCTGCTGTAACAAGCAAGCTACTCCCCGCTTTTTTCTGAATGCAAATCCTTTTATCCTCATTTTCTCTTCCGTTGAAGCATAGAGCAAAAATTCAAATAAATAAATAAATATGTATTGAAAGTGATCAAGCTTAATTGATTCGGGGTAGTAACCGCAGTAACAAGCAAGCTACACCCATGCTTATTTTTACCCAGACTGTGTCCTTGTTGGTTGTCGTCTGAATATAAAATCATCTTTTCTTCATTCACCGCTTCCGTTGAAGCAGAGATCTACACTGGATATGCATTGAAAGTGAAGTATCAGGCTTGTTTGGTTTGGGGTAGTACCCGCTGTAACAAGCAAGCTACTCCCCGCTTTTTTCTGAATGCAAATCCTTTTATCCTCATTTTCTCTTCCGTTGAAGCATAGAGCACTGTTGTAGTCACATTAACCAAGTGTATGTCTATTGAATAAGGGTATTATCTCCAGGTATTAGCTGTCTTTCCCACAAGCCACCCTCTCTTCATTCACATCCTCTAGACTTTATGAATCTACAGTATTTATCCCACGCCCCTTTGAAGTCCTTCACAGTTTTGGTCTTCACCACTTTCTCTAGAAGGGCATTCCAGGCATCCACCACCCTCTCCGTGAAGAAATACTTCCTGACATTGGTTCTGAGTCTTCCTCCTTAGAGCTTCAAATCGTGTCCCCTAGTTCTGCTGATTTTTTTCCAACGGAAAAGGTTTGTCGCTGTCTTTGGATCATTAAAACCTTTCAAGTATCTGAAAGTCTGTATCATATCACCTCTGTTCCTCCTTTCCTCCAGGGTGTACATATTTAGATTCTTCAATTCTCCTCATAAGTCATTCGATGAAGAGACAGCCTCCATCCTGTCTCTGTCCCTTCGGAGATACGGGCTCCAGAACTGAGTACAGTACTCGAGGTGAGGCCTCACCAAGGACCTGTACAAGGGGATAATCACTTTCCTTTTCTTATTCAAAATTCCTCTCTCTATACAGCCCAGCATTCTTCTGGCTTTAGCTATCGCCTTGTCACATTGTTTCCCCAACTTCAGATCGTTTGACACTATCACCCCAAAGTCTCTCTCGTGCTCCATGCACATCAGCCCTTCACCCCCCATCGAATATAGTTCTTTCAGATTTCTGCACCCCATATGCATGACTCTGCACTTCTTGGCATTGAATCTCAGCTGCCATATCTTCGACCACTCTTCCAGCTTCCTTAAATTCCATCTCATTCTCTCCACTCCTTTGGCGTGTCCACTCTGTTGCAGATCTTAGTGTCATCTGCAAAAAGACAAACCTTACCTTCTATCTTGCCCGCTATGTCGCTCACATAGATATTGAACAGGATTGGTCCCAACACCGATCCTTGCGGCACTCCGCTTAACACTGCTCTCTCTTCAGAGTAAGTTACATTTACCATCACACATTGCCTTCTGTCTGTCAACCAGTTTGCAATCCAGGTCACCACCTCGGCACTCACTCCTAAGCTTCTCATTTTACTCACCAGCCTCCTGTGCGGGACCGTATCAAAAGCTTTACTGAAATCCAAGTAGATGACATTGAGCGCTCTTCTTCTATCCAAGTCCCTAGTCACCCAGTCAAAAAAGTCAATCAATTTGTCTGACAGGATCTTCCCCTGGTGAATCCATGCTTCCTCTGGTCCAGCAATTTTCTCAACTGTAGATAGTTCACTATTCTTTCTTTCAGCAGTGACTCCATTACTTTTCCCACCACCGAGGTGAGGCTAATCGGTCTGTAGTTACCAGCCTCCTCTCTGCTCCCACTCTTGTGAGGCGGGACCACCACCACTCTTCTCCAATCTCTCGGCACCACTCCCGTTTCCAGGGATCTATTGAACAGGTCACTCAGTGGAGCCACCAGCACATCTCTGAGCTCTTTCAGTAACCTGGAATGAACCTCATCAGGCCCCATGGCTTTTTCCAATTTCAGTTTCCCCAGATCTTCCCATACATACTCTACTGTAAATAGAGCTACATCTACTCCACTCCCCTCCGGTTTCTTGTTAACTAGTGACGGTCCTTCTCCAGAGTCCTCTTTAGTGAACACCGAACTGAAGTATTTGTTTAATATTTCTGCCATTTCTT
Organism: Rhinatrema bivittatum; assembly: GCF_901001135.1. Taxonomy (NCBI): domain Eukaryota; kingdom Metazoa; phylum Chordata; class Amphibia; order Gymnophiona; family Rhinatrematidae; genus Rhinatrema; species Rhinatrema bivittatum. The sequence continues at coordinate 782,532,460 of NC_042616.1, read as the reverse complement.
CGTCTCTCTCCACACATTGATCTTTTCCACCTTTCAATTTCACTATACCACGTTGGACTTTTCTCCTTTCTCTGATGTATCTGAAAAATGTTTTGTCACCTCGCTTTACCTCTTTGGCAATCCTTTCTTCCGCTTGACTTTTTGCCTTCTTGATTGCTTTCTTCATCTCCCTCTGTTCCACCAGATATTCTTCTTTGTGTTCCTCCCTTTGGGATCCTTTATATTTCTTGAACGCTTTTCTTTTAGCCTTTATTTTGTCAGCCAACTCCTTTGAGAACCAGATAGGTTTCATTTTTCTTTTGCTTTTCTTTACTTTTCTAACATATAGATCAGTTGCCTTGGTAATTGCTCCTTTTAGTTTGGTCCACTGTTGTTCCACATCTCTCTTGTTCTCCCAGCCTTCTAGTTCTTCCTCCAGGTACTTCCCCATTTCATCAAAGTCCGTGTTTTTGAACTGCAAAACTCGGTTCTTCATGCTTCTTCTCTGTATCCTTTGTGTGATATGAAACCATACCATTTGATGATCACTGGTTCTGAGGTGGGCTCCCACCTGGACATCAGAGACATTATCTCCATTAGTGAGCACTAAATCGAGTATAGCTCCCTCTCTTGTGAATTCCATTATCATTTGTTTGAACAAAGCACCTTGCAGGGCATCCACTATTTCTCTACTATTTTAAAAGAAATAAAAACTTCAATAAAACATAAATCACCATGGTTTAATATCGATTTAAAAAATAAAAAACGTCAGTTAAGACATGCTGAGAAAGCTTGGAGAAAAAATCCCACAAGTCAACTACATGATAGATACAAAACTCTACTTTACATCTATTCTACAGACATTAATACGGCCAAAAGAAATTATTATTCTAAAAGAATACACGAATATCAATTTAATCCAAAAATTCTTCGTGATTATGTATCCAAACTGACCCTCCCTATTAATTACGACCCACATAATAATAAACCTTCAATATCTTGTCATGAATTTGCTATCTTAAAGACAAAATATCGAAGCTTGCCCCAATAAATTCTCCTTGTAATTCTGATTTGTCATCACCCTCATCTTCTATTACTCCAATTTGGTCTCAACTGGAGACCATTGCCTCTTCTGAAGTAGAATCCAACCTCCATAAAATTAATCCAGCGGCACACCCATTAGATCCTATTCCTATAAAATCCCTAAAGCTAATTCCTAACTGTCTAGCTAGACCCATCACAGATATTGTCAATCTTTCTCTCGTACAAGATTTCCTCCCAAATTCACTTAAGTGTGCAGTTGTTAAACCAATTCTAAAAAAGCCTCATTTAGATCCATCAATTTTAGCTAATTACAGACCCATTTCCATTTTACCTTTCCTTAGTAAAATTATGGAAAAAGTAGTTAATTTACAACTTACGGAATTCTTAAAAAATAATAATACTCTACTACCGGCCCAACATGGCTTCAAGAAAGGACATAACACTGAAACACTTTTAGCTAATCTGGTTGATAAAATCCATCATGGTTTTGACAACGGAACCTCTTTTATCTTGATTCTCTTAGACATCTCTGCTGCATTTGACTCAGTCGACCATAAGTTACTACTTCATAGATTAATAGAGATTGGTATAAATGGTAATGTACTGAAATGGTTTCAGTCTTTTCTTTCTAATCGTTCCTTCAAGGTATCGTACAACAACAATACTTCGGATCTCTCACCTCTCCCACTATGTGTCCCTCAAGGTTCATCCCTTTCTCCTACCCTTTTCAACATTTACATGCTTCCATTATGTCACTATCTGAATAAATTAGGCCTCTCATTCTTCCTTTATGCGGATGATGTCCAAATTTTGTTACCTATTAAAGATAACATCAACAGTACATTGTCACAATGGGAACTATATCTATTTGATATTAATAATATCTTATCTGAAATGGCACTATCACTCAATCATAACAAAACAGAGTTTCTTCTTCTCTCCAAGAAGTTATCACCACCACCTATAGATCCATCAGAATCCCCTAATTATAGAATATCCACGTCAGTTAGGGACCTTGGAATTACCTTAGATAAAGAACTTAATTTCAAAGTTCACATCAAAAATCTAATTAAAGAAGGTTTTTATAAACTTCAAATTATGAGAAAACTGAAGCCTTTACTGCGTTCCCCAGATTTTAGAACAGTACTGCAATCCTTAATTTTTGCAAAATTGGACTATTGCAACTCCATCTTAATAGGATTGCCTGCTTCCACAATTAAACCTCTTCAACTGCTTCAAAATGCTGCTGCTAGATCCTTTGCAAATTGTAGAAAATTTGAACACATCAGTCCAATCTTGCACCAATTACATTGGTTTCCCATCACTTTTAGATCACAGTATAAGATAATTATGCTTATTCAGAAAGCATTATACAATGATTACTCATCTTGGTTACAGAAACCACTATATCAATGTATTTCTACTAGAAAACTTCATTCAACAGACACTGGGTTACTCACTATTCCCACCAGCAAAAAAATTCTCAAAACAGCTACTATAAACTGGATCCCTTCTATAATTGGTCCTACTCTATGGAACTCTCTACCATCACCACTAAGGACCGACCCTTCTACACCTACCTTTAGAAAAAATCTCAAAACATGGCTTTTTATCAAAGCTTTCCCCCAACAAATACAATAGATTACATCCGCTTATCTATGGTTTTTTCCTTTTATTTTTGCGATATATTGAAATTATTGCTTTATATAGATCTATTTTTAATCTATAGGGGTTTTTTGGGGTTTTTTTGGTTTGTTTGTTTTTTTACGATGTTTCTTAGTTCCATATGTTATCTTTTTGAACTGTTTTACTGTATTATGTCCTCAATAATATTTGATGACAATTTGTTTCAATGTAAACCGATGTGATATTTTGAATTGAATGTTGGTATAAAAAAGCAAATAAATAAATAATAAATATTGTTAGATTCTGCAGAAGTGATATTCCAGTCTACATCCGGCATATTAAAGCCTTCAACGATCACCTCCCTTCTTTCCTATCTTTTGGATGTCTTCAACCAGATCTCTGTCATGCTCTTCCTTTTGATTTGGAGGCCTGTAAACCACTCCAATATAAATGGATGCCCCATCATCTTTTTTTAGGTCGGCCCATAGTGCTTCTTCATTGCCCCATCTTCCTTGCAGCTCAGATGCTTGGATATTGTTTCTGACATAAAGAGCCACTCCTCCCCCTTTCCTATCCTCTCTGTCTTTCCTTAACAAGTTATAGGCCGGTATTGCCGTATCCCAATCATGTGATTCCATGAACCACGTCTCTGTGACAGCAACAACGTCTAAGTCCGCCTTTATTATTAGAGCTTGCAGATCTGGGATTTTATTGCACAAACTACAAGCATTTGTGCTCATAGCTTTCCAGCTTTTCTCGTTCAGGTTACTGCTTTTCCTGGACTCCGTTTGTGACTTTAGTTGAGTTTTGTTATCCACTTCACCCATCACAATGAGCTTTTTCCTTTGGTTATTGATCTGAAATTTCTGTATGCATTGGGATTCTTCTCTCTTTTCAGATAACACTTCAATCTTTTTTTCAAGAACTTCGTCAGTAATACAGAGTAGGCTTTTTGTACTTTTTGCACTTGATACAGTGTGTGTCTCCGCAACACAGGTCTAATTCTACCAGAGCCCACTGTAATCCTGTTGTTTTTTTGAGTTCCTTAATGCCCTGTGTGAGTGGGGGGGGGGGGGGGGGGTAGACGTGGTTTAAATTATGATCACTATTGCCAAGTGACTCCACCACTATTACTTCTCTCACCAAATCATGCATTCCACTAAGAATTTAATCTAAAATAGCTCCCTCTCTCATTGGTTCCTGAACCAATTGCTCCATGAAGCAGTCATTTATTCCATCCAGGAATTTTTTGTCTCTAGCATGTCCTGATGTTACATTTATGCAGTCAGTATTGGGGTAATTGAAACATAAGAACATGCCATACTGGGTCAGACCAAGGGTCCATCAAGCCCAGCAACCTGTTTCCAACAGTGGCCAATCCAGGCCATACAGTGGCCATTCCCATTATTACTGCACTGTCAAATTGGTTAGCTTCCCGGATCTCTCTTAGCATTTCATCATGTGTCTAATCATTTTAGCCAGGTGGACAGTAGTATACTATTATCACTATACTCTTACCCAGCACATATGGGATTTCTACCCATGTAGATTCTTCTGAGCCTTTAGTCTCTTCTATGATTTTTATCCTGTTGAACTCTCTACTCTCCCGGACATAAAGTGCTACACACCCACCAAGTTGATCCTTCCTATCATTGCAATATAATTTGTACCTTGATATAGCACCGTCCCATTGTTATCCTCCCTCCACCAGGTCTCTGAGATGCCAATTATGTCTATCTCATCATTCACTGCTATACATTCTAACTCTCACATCTTACTTCTTAGACTTCTGGCATTGACATATAGACATTTCAAAGTGTGTTTTTTGTTTGTATTAACAACCTGCTTTTTAGTTGATATGGATAATTTGGAATTCTTTACCTCTAGTGATTCTTTACTTATGGGCACATGGACTACTTTTGCTTTTATTGGAACCTCTCTGTTGGGATGTCTTAACTCCTGTTTCATTAGTATCCTTCAAAGATACACTCCTCCGAACCAAGCACTGCTGAGTGATTGTCAGCTTTCCCCCTTGTTCTAGTTTAAAAGCTGTTCTTTCTCCTTTTTGAGAGTTTGTGCCAGCAGCCATTCTGCTTAAGTTGGAGCCTGTCTTTTCAGAAAAGTCTCCCCCTTCCCCAAAAGGTTGTCCCTGCACCATCATCTCATCAATGCATTGAGACTCTGGAGCTCTGCCTGCCTCTGGGGACTTGCATGTGGAACAGGGAGCATTTCAGAAAATGCCACCCTGGAGGTTCTGGATTTCAGCTTTCTATGTAAAACCCTAAATTTGGCTTCCAGAACATCCCTCCCACATTTTCCTAAGTCGTTGGTGCCCACTTGTACCATGACAGCCGGCTCCTCCCCAGCACTGTCTAAAATCCTATCTAGATGATTTGTGAGGTCCGCTACCTTCACACCAGGCAGGCAAGTTAATAGGCGCTCCTCACATCCACCAGCCACTCTGCTATCTACATTTCTAATAATCGAATCACCAACTATAATGGCCTACCTAACCCTTCCATCCTTGTCAGTAGCCCTGGTAGTCTTGTCCTCAGTGTGAGAGGACAATGAATCAATTGGAGAGCAGGTCCTTGCTACAGGATCACTTTCTGCTACTCCAAGGTGATGCCATTGCTCTCCATCTGAGAGACCGTTCTGATCCAAGGCAGCATCAGGGCTGCCAGACTGGATTTGAACTTGGCTACTATATCCTGAATGTCTCATCAATGTAGCTCTCTGTCTGCCTCAGCACCTCCAGATCTAACACTCTAGCCTCCAGAGATCAGACTCATTCTCTGAGAGCCAGGAGCTCTTTTCACCGAGTGCACACATACAATCTCTCACCACTGAGTAAAAATATCATACATGTGACAGTTGATGGAAAAGATTGGAAAGCCTCCTGAGCTTAATCTTTTGAAATTATTAATTAGCCATTGCTCAATTATGCTGAAGAACCAGTAAATGACATTATATTTACACATCCCATTGATTCATTTCTATGCACCATCACAATATTTTTGTCACCTCAAATTTAAGACATATTCCTACTGGTTTAGAGCTCTGCACTTTGATATTTATCTTTCATTTTGAATCTGAACACTAACACATTAGTAATGCAGAGCGGTTACAATTACTTTCAATAACATTTTTTTTTCATATTTCCATAAGATTACATTTTCATCACGATACTTTAAAAGATAAAAATCTTGCACTACCATTAAGAAAAAGCATTTAAGATTCCTGCCTTTATAGACTTGTCATAACATATCATAAATCATCCAAGTTATATAACTTTTCCATGCACTGAATTTCATGTCCTTCCTTACAGCTGTTTCAGTCAAATTACCTGTATGGGTAGATTTTTTAAAAATCATTGCATTTTCATAACATGAAACTTGTCACCATTTGCCCCAACAATGCTGAATTGTGCCAATATATAAATCATTTCTTGGAAGAAAATGTTAAAGTATAAATCTGGGTGAAGTGCAAGTTCCATATCTTTCTACGTAGCAAGCTCCAAAATATACAGCACATATATTGATTAACTAGGCAAGCTCACTATGGAAAATGGCAGCCAATACACAGATTCTCCACAACCACTAGATAGCTTTGTTAAATGGAAACCACAGTGATACTGTTTGTGTCCTAATTAATGTGTATGGACTAGGGATGTGCAGGGAAATGTTCTTCCATTTTGATTTTCTTTTTTTTTTTTTTTTTTTTTAGATAACTTTCTATTTGTTTTATTTTTCATTTTACAGGCTTTTATTTTTCTGCCTTTATTTGTTTTGGAAAATAGCTTGCACTATTTGCAAATAGTACATCTGAAACAAATGAACCTGAAAATGTTCAGGATATTCAAGGGGATTGTCCATTCTTTTTGAGGTGTAATAAACCAAAATGAAAATGCCTGATTTGGTTCAGATTACCATTCATTTTAAAACAAATGCCCATCTCTAGCAAGAATATACAGGATTATTTTACTACATCTGAACAATGCCCCCTTTTGGTGAAGGCCTCTCCAGCTGTCATCTCACAAGATGTGCAGTTTGATGCCCTCTCCCTAACTGGATATCCTGCAAAGGAAAGAGGTCCACAACCCACCAACAATCGGGACAATTCAGTAAAGTCCACGGGAGAGTGGGCAAACGCCCGCTCTCCCCGCGCACGCACAGGCCACTCGACTGTGCGCGCGATTCAGTATTTAAATTAGGTCCGGCGGTCGAAACGGGCGAAAGGAGGTGCTAGGGACACTAGCGCGTCCCTAGCACCTCCTTTTGGCCCGGAGCGGCGGCTGTCAGCGGGTTTGACAGCCGACGCTCAATTTTGCCGGCATCGGTTCTCGAGCCCACTGACAGCCACGGGCTCGGAAACCGGACGCCGGCAAAATTGAGCGTCCAGTTTTCAACCCGACAGCCGCCGGCCGACTTCAAAATTTTTTTTTTATTTTTTTTTTTACTTTTTTTACCCTTCGAGACCTCCAACTTAATATTGCCATGATATTAAGTCGGAGGGTGCACAGAAAAGCAGTTTTTACTGCTTTTCTGTGCACTTTCCCGGTGCCCGAAAAAATTAGCGCCTACCTTTGGGAAGGCGCTAATTTCTGAAAGTAAAATGTGCGGCTTGGCTGCACATTTTACTTACTGAATCGCGCGCGAATACCTAATAGCGCCATCAACATACATTTGCATGTTGAGGGCGCTATTAGGTTCGGCGGGTTGGACGCGCGTTTTCCTCCCCTTACTGAATAAGGGATAAGGGAAAACACGCATCCAATGGCAGGTTAATAGTGTGCGCCGTCGGAACACACTGTACTGTATCGGCCCGAATGTTTGCTGCAGGTTTGGAGATGAAAAATGGTTAGTGTAAAGGATTAAACTCTCCTTTTGAGTTAAGCTGATTTGAATCAACTTTATTTAAGACTTCTTTTCTTAGCGACAAGTTTATCTTTAAAATAAACTAAATTTTTTAAAAATATTAACATCAACAAATTAATAATTAATTTTTCTGTTTTTCTTTTTTGTAGAACTCTTATATCATTGAACCAGTTCCCTCAATAAATTAAAGGATTGCTTACAGATAAGTTTAACTTTAAAACCTAGCAATGACTTTGCTCACTATGGGGCCGATGCAAAAAAAAATGTGCCGAAAGCGGGCACTGAGTGTTCAGCGCCCACTTTCTAAACGCGTACCCAGGCACCTGTCTTGAGGGCGCCATGCAATATTTAAATTAGGGGGTCATGCTGCCAAGGAGGCACTAGGTTTGATTGTGTGCCCCTAGCACCTCCTTGGTAGCAGGCGCCCAGGAGAGGTCGGCTATCTGTGGGTTAAGAAAACAGATGCTGAATTTATCGGTGTCCGTTTTCCTAATTGGCGGACAGCCATGAGTTAGGGAAATGGACGCCGGTTAACTGAACGTCCGTTTCCCTAACCTGACAGCCAGCACTCTTTTTTTTCATTGCTGTTTATTTTATTTTTTTTATCTTTTAAACTTTTCATTCCTCTGACTTAATATCACACCACGATATTAAATCAGAGGATGTACAGAAAAGTGGAAACAAGAGGTGCTCCAGGATGCAATTTGAAGAGTTTCCCAGTTGATCACCGGGGAATGTTTTTGAAGCCAGGGTAGGCCCAACACAACCGGGTGGATAGATCTCTCTAGAATAAGGAACAATATGTCAATGGCTTGGTGCTGCTGGAAATACTTCCCAGAAGACGGGTTCCCTGAATGGAGGAAACTCGGAATGGTACGTGGAGTGGCTGAACTCCCAACTGCTGGACCAGACCATGGAGAATAAAATTCCCTGAAATTTGTCTGAACGTAGCCACAAATTGTTCCAGGTCCCCCAAGATGGGGTCTTTACGTTACCATAATGGCAAAGCCCAGACAAGAGCCCAGCCTTCCAACAGGGAGATGTAGCTGGTCTTGACTAGGTCAGACGGGGACTGTGATGGAAGCAGGGTAAAACGAACAAAGCACTGGTTGAGAAAACCACGGCACTGTTTAGCGTCCCCTAAATACTGAGATGGGGGTGGAAGCTGTGTTGTTCAAGGCTAGGCATCTGAGCAGGCACCGGCTGTGGTAATGGAGGCGTAGCATCCATTCAGGTTAACAGCCTTTCCACAGTGTCTGTCAGGACATCCAGACAATGTTGTTGTTGTTGTAGTCACTGGGCAATGCCAGGAATGGCCTGGAGGCCAGCAAGGTCCACCGGGTCCATGGCCTTGCAAACTATTGAGTTCTTGGACTCTTGAGCCGGATGTAACAGATGGTGACACACTGGGGAGAGGCCCCCAGCGGAGGTTGCAACTGGTAGGCGGCCCGAGGCAGGAGACCAGAAGGATCTTCACCACTGGAAGCCTGAGATCCCCCCAGGAGAAGCCCGTGAGGACCCAAGCCGCTTGGGCTTAGGTGAGTCCTCCTGGATGGAAGCGCAGGACACAGAGGGTCAAACTGGAGTCCAGAAGCCCCAGATCAAGCTGGAGTCAGAGGCCAGGAACAAGCCAAAGTCAGAAGCCAGGAACAAGCCGAAGTCAGGACTGCAACTAGAAACTCAGGAGCGAGTGAACCTCGTTGCAAGGCAAGGTATAGGCCTAGCTGTGGGGTTTAAATACCCCTGCAGCATCTGACATGATCTGGAGGCTGTCCTGCATCTTCCCAAGCTGAGCCCTTTAAATCTTGAGCCCCTACATGCGCGCGCGCGCCTAGGGGGCGGGGCCCGATGTGGTGGATCGATGGCGTCTCCCTCAAGGAGGGAGCGCCGCGGAAGAGGCCAGGACAGGCCTTGCCAGACGGAGAGGCTTTTCAGCAGACTGGGCCGGCCCCGAGGTAGGTGGAGGAATAGGGGCACGGCCTGGCACCGTAACATTAAGTTTGAAAGGGTTTGAGATCTGTAATCTCAAAACACTGATCATTTCACCTAGATTCATTATCTATATAAATAAAAATGTAAAATAGTTTGGATGTAATCGATAATCTCAGAAACTACTGCACCAATTGCTTTCAAATTTGGACACAACCTTGCTTTCACTTTCGGCAAGGTTCTTCTCTATCTAGATTACATAGATGTCACACGGTTACAGAGAAAAACATGTTTTTACATGTGTGTGGGGAAAACAGCGACATCTGTTGGACAGACATGCAATACATGCTAACTACCTTGGCAAATGAAGCTGCTGTACTGCGCATGCGCGGGCAGGAGCGCATGTCGGGCACAGCAGGACCAACATGGCGCTGGGAGGAGCAGCAGCGGCAGACCGGTGGCAATATCGGGCATGGTGATGTCCGCCGGCCAAACTTCGACACCTGGGAGGAGCTGCGGCGGCGATCTGGTACGGTTCACGTGCACAACAGGGAGGGATCCTTGCTGACCTCGCGTCTTTGGGAGCGGGCCACGCAGAACCGCACAAGAGGGAGAGGGACGGGAGGTGGGGATCAGCTGGGAGGGCATTGCGAGTGGGAGGGAAGGAGATTCAGAGAGGGTGTGCTGTCACTGACGAAAGGGTAGGGAGTAGGCGGGGAGAGGTGACAGTGAAGGTAGGGAGAATGAAGGGGGCGGTGAGTGTCAGGGGAGAGACACAGAGGGGAGAGGTGAGTGTGAGTGGTGAGAGTTGGAGTGGGGACAGGGGAGTGAAGGGGGGGTTAGTGACCAAAGGGGGAGGGGTGAGTGTGAGGGGAGAGAGTTGGAGTGGGGACAGGGGAGGAAAGGGGGAGGGAGTGACCAAGGGGGAGGACGATGTGTGACTGAGGTATATGAGCAAGGGGAAGGGGGAGGGGGGAAAAAGAACCTGACTCTGTCACTGCAACGCATGGCGGGCCACCGCTAGTTTAGTAATATAGTAAAGACAGGAGAAAAAGACCAAATAGTCCATCCATTCTGCCCAGCAAACTGCTTATTGTTGTAATTGCTGCTCTATGCAGTTTACCCTCAAGCCTTCTGTTAAGGGTAGTAACTGCTTCTCCAAGCAGGTTAGCCCCATGCCACCTGTTAAGGGTGGTAACTGCCACTCTGTGCAGGTTACCTTCATGCTGTCAGGTAAGGGTAGTAACTGCCACTCTGTGCAGGTTACCTTCATGCTGTCAGGTAAGGGTAGTAACTGCCACTCTGTGCAGGTTACCTTCATGCTGTCAGGTAAGGGTAGTAACTGCCACTCTGTGCAGGTTACCTTCAAGTTGTCAGGTAAGAGTAGTAACTGCCATTCTGTGCAGGTTACCTTCATGCTGTCAGGTAAGGGTAGTAACTGCCACTCTGTGCAGGTTACCTTCATGCTGTCAGGTAAGGGTAGTAACTGCCACTCTGTGCAGGTTACCTTCAAGCTGTCAGGTAAGGGTAGTAACTGCCACTCTGTGCAGGTTACCTTCAAGCTGTCAGATAAGGGTAATAACTGCTATTCTGTACAGGTTACCTTCAAGCTGTCAGATAAGCGTAGTAACTGCCATTCTGTACAGGTTACCTTTATGCTGTCAGGTAAGGGTAGTAACTGCCATTCTGTGCAGGTTACCTTCAAGCTGTCAGGTAAGAGTAGTAACTGCCATTCTGTACAGGTTACCTTCAAGCTGTCAGATAAGGGTAGTAACTGCCATTCTGTACAGGTTACCTTCAAGCTGTCAGGTAAGAGTAGTAACTGCCATTCTGTACAGGTTACCTTTATGCTGTCAGGTAAGAGTAGTAACTGCCATTCTGTGCAGGTTACCTTCATGCTGTCAGGTAAGGGTAGTAACTGCCATTCTGTGCAGGTTACCTTCATGCTGTCAGGTAAGGGTAATAACTGCCACTCTGTGCAGGTTACCTTCAAGCTGTCAGGTAAGGGTAGTAACTGCCACTCTGTGCAGGTTACCCCCATGCCTTCTTTTAATGGTAGTAACTGATGTTCCATGCAGTTTACACCTATTCACCATTTCCAACCTCTAACCTTTAAGGATCTACAGTTTTTATCCCATGCCCTTTTGAATTAGTTTAGTGCTTTCGTCCTCACAACTTCTTCTGGGAGGGCATACCAGGCATCCACCACCTTGTCCATGAAGAAATATTTCCTGATGTTGGTTCTAAGTCATGCCCCTGGAGTTTCAGTTTGTGACTTCTAGCTCCACAGTTTCCTTTACAACAGAAAAGGTTCAAAGTTTGTGCATCATTAAAATCTTGTGGGTATTGTCACGATCAGGTCCCTCCGCTCAGCGTGCTGTGGGGCTTTGCTGGGCTTCAGGCCTCTGGCTTCGCTCCTAGGACACGTCTTGTCCCCTTGCACAGCTCAAGCATAGCGCTGCTATGGACTCCTCACAGCCTCTAGTCAGAGTGCCAGGCCCAGTCCTGGCACTCCCAAGCAGTACACAGAAAAAGGATCTTAATCAATAAGGAGTTTAATGTGGTGCTGTAGCTCAGTGGCTGCAGCCTTATATTAATGCGGGGTTGTCCTTACAAGCCCCAGGGTACACAGCATTTAAAACACAATTCCCTTCCCGCCTGTCTCATACATCCATACAGCAATACAGGATTTACCATCCCCCAACCTCCTGGTTATTCCACCTCCATAGAGGAACAGCTGGAGCTTTCCTCTCCCCAGCTTACCTCCATCTCCTCCTCCAGAGACTCCGAGGAGCCGGGCTTTTGTGGCCAGGTCCACCACGGGGGCACGCCCTCTTCTTCAGCCTCCATAGAGCATGCTGAGTCATAGGGATCAGTCCCAATTTCCTCCACCTGTTCCTGCTCAGGCTCCAGCCAGGGGTCAGGTGTTGGTTCGGGGAACCTGGGAAGTGTAGTCTTTGCTACCTTCCTCAGCGCCCTCCGGTGGCTAAGTTTGGTACCACTAGCTTCTGCTCGGCTGTGTCTCAGCTGTTTCTGCCCCGGGCCAGGTCGTACTGCATCACACACCCCCCCCCTTTTAAAAACCCTGGAACTCCACACCCGAGTTCCAGTCTTCTCCCCCAACCGGGAAAGGAAATCAGCATTAACATGATCCCTACCAGCTCTGTGTCTAACCTCAAAGCGATAGGTTTGGAGGGTAAGATACCACCTGGTTAATCGGGCATTGGCCTCTTTCATGACGTGCAACCATTTTAAGGGTGCATGGTCCGTCACTAACACAAAGGGGCGTCCCGCCAGGTAATATTTTAGTGTTTCAATAGCCCACTTAACGGCTAGACATTCTTTCTCAATAGTGGCATATTTTTCCTCATGGGGGTGAAGTCTCCTGCTAAGGTACAAGACCGGGTGTTCCTCCCCTTTGTCCACTTGGGAGAGAACTGCCCCCAACCCACACCCTGAGGCATCCGTCTGTAACAGAAATGGTAACGTGAAGTCAACCGCCTTCAACACGGGATCTCGGCACAAGGCCCGTTTAAGTCTCTCCACCCTCTCTACCTCCAGTGGGCCCCACCGCAACTTGTTTGGGGTCCCCTTCCTTAACATGTCATTTAAAGGGGTGGCCAGATCTGCAAAGTGTGGTATGAACCGTCTGTAATATCCAATGAGCCCTAAAAAGGCTCGGAGCTGCTTCTGGGTCTCGGGCAGCGGGTAATCCCGAATGCACTCCACCTTATCCAGCAAGGGTTTCACCTACCCTCGCCCCACCAGATGTCCTAGGTATTTAACCTCTCGTTGGGCAATCCTACATTTAGCCGGGTTGGCCGTCAACCCCGCATCCCTAAGCGACTGCAGTACTGCTCTAACCCTTTTTAGATGTGATTCCCACTCAGTGGAGTATATAATGACGTCGTCCATATAGGCCGCTGTATATGCTATATGGGGGCGTAACACCAGGTTTAGGAGGCGCTGACAAGAAGCCGCAGCTCCTTGCAGTCCAAACGGCATACGCACGAACTGAAACAGCCCTGCTGGGGTAGCAAACGCTGTTTTCTCTCGCGAGGACTTGGCCAAGGGAATCTGCCAATATCCCTTGGTCAGGTCCAGGGTGGTTAAATACTGAGCCCGTCCCAGCCTCTCTACTAGTTCGTCAACTCGTGGCATGGGGTAGGCATCAAAAGTGGATATCGCGTTAACCAACCGGAAATCTATACAGAAACGTAAAGTTCCATCTGGCTTAGGCACCAGGACAATGGGGCTACACCAGGCGCTACTGGACTCTTCGATGACCCCCAGTTGCAACATCTCCTCAACCTGCCTTCTAACCTCATCCTGCATGGCTTCAGGGAGGCGATAGGGCCTCCTCCTAACCACCTGTCCTGGCGGTGTTGTTATCTCATGCGTGATTAGCGTGGTTCGTCCTGGCAACGGGGAGAACACGTCCTTGGCCTGTTCAACTATCTCCTGTATTTGGGCTCTTTGCCTGGGAGTTAGCTCCTCTCCTATCGGGACCTCGACTTTTTTACTAAGTTCCCTTACTTGTGGACCTAAATCCACCTCTTCCTCGGATATCGTATCCGCGGACATACTTTGCCTCTCTACCCAAGGTTTCAGCAAATTGACGTGATACACCTGGGGTCGCTTAAGTCCTACCTTGACTTGATAATTTAGGGGCCCCAGGCGCCTTAAAATTGTCCCTGGGCCCTTCCACTTGGCCAAAAGTTTGTTAGGGGACGTAGGCACCAATATTAAGACCTGATCTCCCTCTTGAAATTCCCGGTCCCTAGCCCCGCGGTCGTAGTAGGTCTTCTGCCTTTCTTGAGCCTGCTCGAGATTTTCCTTGGCCAAACCCAGGGTAGTCTCAGCATGCTGCCTAATACCCCCAATGTAACTTATGATGTCCTGAGGTTCCGCCTCAGCCCCTGTCCACTGCTCGTGTATGACATCGAGCAGACCCCGGGGTTGTCTCCCAAAAATAAGTTCAAAAGGTGAGAACCCTGTGGAAGCTTGGGGCACCTCCCTGGAGGCAAACAACAAGAATGGGATGAGGCGATCCCAATTACTAGCATCTTTTTCTAGACAACTGCGCATCATGGACTTCAGGGTTTGATTATAGCGCTCCACTAACCCATCAGTCTGGGGGTGGTACGCTGAAGTTCGTATATGTTTAATACCGAACTGGGCCCATAGGCCTGCTAATTCCCGGGACATAAAATTGGTACCCCTGTCTGTCAGTAGTTCACGTGGAAAGCCGAACTGGCAAAATATCCTTATCAACTCCGGGGCTACCACCCTTGCCCCAGTAGACCTCAAAGGGACGGCCCACGGAAATCTGGTCGCGTAGTCTAATACCACGAGAATATACTGATGACCGCGTTTACTTTTTTCTATCGGTCCAATGATGTCTACCGCTACCCGATCCATTGGTTCATGTACTACCGGCACGGGTACCAGGGGTGCCTTAGGGGGGGCCCTTGGGGCGACCAACTGACAGTTGGGGCACGAGCTGCAAAACTTCTTAACTGTGCTGTAAATACCTGGCCAGAAGAATCGCCGCTTGACACGGGCTAAGGTGCTATGCAGGCCCAAGTGTCCGGCCAGGGGATGGTCATGCGCCAGTGACATAACTTCGGGTTGAAACCGTAGGGGCACTAACAGTTGTTTATGCGGTCCCTGTCCCTGCAATCCTTCCTCTACCCTGTACAGTAATCCCTTCTGGACCATAAAGTAGGGGTATATCATAGCCTCTTTATTAGCAAGCTGTTGTATAGATACTTTAGCCTTTTCCCAGGCCACCTTCAAGGCTGGGTCCTTAACCTGCTCCTCTTTAAACTCTGGGAACTGTGCTAGCAGGGAGCCTATCATTTCTTTAGTGGACCCCTCGTCCTCACCTTCCTCTGGGCCAGTCTGTCTCCTCTTCTCCCTCTTTCTCTCCGCTCGGGGCTTACGACTAACCCCGGGAGTTTCCACCACCTCCCCCTCCTCAAAGGGAAAAATCTCTCCTAGAGGGGGTTCATGCTCACGTACCTCTTGTGTCTGGGCTTGGGCTCTTGTGGTTATCAAAGTTTGCCTGCCCGCCAACACCTCCGCGAGGTGCCTCCACTCTCTCCCCAAAATGAGGGGCACCGGCAATCCTTCCACTATGGCTATCTCTACGATGTCCTCATGGGTTCTCCAACGTACCAGTACCTCATGTACCGGGTACCTAACGGCCGTACCATGTACACATCGTATCACCACCTCCCCTTTTTGGGCTTGGGGCATCTTGAGTCCCAAAGCCACAGCCAGTTTCTTAGAGAGCAGTGCCTGATTAGTGCCAGTGTCTATTAAGGCCTGCACTGGCTGACCATTAACCCGAACCTGCTGAAAGTAGGGATTTGGGTCTCTGGATACTGCTTCCTCCCTTCGCTCCGGTGGGTGGGCATATGCGGTAGCTAAGCGTGGACACTCCCTTTTGAAGTGCCCAGCTCCCCCACAATGGAAACATCGCCCTGGGGCCGGCCTTACCCCCGCCTCCCGTCCTGGGCCTGTCTCTTCCTGCGGTCCACCCCTTCCACCGAGCACCTGTAAGGGACCTCTCTGATTCCTTGCAACCCCTGGACTACCTGCCTTGCTCAGACCTGGTCCTTTAGACCCTTTCTCTTTGTTGGAGGATGCGCCACCTCCCATAGCTGCTTCTGCCTCCAAGTATCTCTCTGTATTCACTATCGCCCTCTCGAGCCCACTTGCTCCTTGGCGAATCACCCAGCTCCTCATTGGAGGTGGTAGTGCTCCTATATACTGTTCTAGCACTATCAGCTCCATGAGCTTAGTCACCGTTTTCCCTTCGGGTTCTAGCCATCTATATGCGAGGTCCTTCAAATGCTGGGCCAGGGCCCGAGGTCTGTCTTTCGGCTGTAACCAGGTTTCCCTGAATTGGCGCCGATACCAATCCTGGGTTATACCCAGTCGGTCCAAGATGGCTGTCTTCAGCAAGACATAGTTCATGGCCTGCTCCGGGGCCAAAGCCCTATAGGCGGCTTGGGCCTCGCCTGTTAAACAAGGGGCCAACCGGGCAGACCATTGTTCTCTGGGCCAACCAGCCACACTAGCCACCCGTTCAAACGTGACCAGGAAGGCCTCAGGGTCATCCCCTGGACCCATCTTCTCTAGGTGGATACCGTGCATGAGGTCCATCCGGCCTACTCCGCCAGTCCCAGTCATCGGGTGTGGGGTACCTGCTGTTCCAGTAGCCTGCTGGGCGGCCCAGAGCTGGGTGACCTTGCGCTGCTCCTCCAACATCTGGATCAACGGGAGCTGTTGCTGCTGCTGGTGATCCATCATGCGCTGAATCATGTGCTGCATGGCCTCTTGCTGCTGCTGCATCTGGGTTGCCATCCATTTTAGCACTTCCTCGGACGCCATGCCTGGAAACAACACAAAAAAACACCAAGTGTGGCCGTACAACACCAGCCCCCTTCGGCTCTCGCAGAGTCGTACTTCTCCTCGGGTCCCACCCCTTAGCTCTGGACGCTTACCAGAAACTAAAGTGGCAAGACTTTTTTTTTTTTTTTTCCTTTTTTCTTTTTTTTTTTTTTCTGTTTTCTCCCCGGCTTCAGTGAGCAATCCTGCCCCGACGCCCTCCTTCGCCTTTACCTTCACTAGGTCAGTAGAAGCACAGGTAGTTGACCGCTGGGTCTGCCCTCCAGTCAGCGAGTTTCAAGGATCCCACTGCTGCCACCATTTGTCACGATCAGGTCCCTCCGCTCAGCGTGCTGTGGGGCTTTGCTGGGCTTCAGGCCTCTGGCTTCGCTCCTAGGACACGTCTTGTCCCCTTGCACAGCTCAAGCATAGCGCTGCTATGGACTCCTCACAGCCTCTAGTCAGAGTGCCAGGCCCAGTCCTGGCACTCCCAAGCAGTACACAGAAAAAGGATCTTAATCAATAAGGAGTTTAATGTGGTGCTGTAGCTCAGTGGCTGCAGCCTTATATTAATGCGGGGTTGTCCTTACAAGCCCCAGGGTACACAGCATTTAAAACACAATTCCCTTCCCGCCTGTCTCATACATCCATACAGCAATACAGGATTTACCATCCCCCAACCTCCTGGTTATTCCACCTCCATAGAGGAACAGCTGGAGCTTTCCTCTCCCCAGCTTACCTCCATCTCCTCCTCCAGAGACTCCGAGGAGCCGGGCTTTTGTGGCCAGGTCCACCACGGGGGCACGCCCTCTTCTTCAGCCTCCATAGAGCATGCTGAGTCATAGGGATCAGTCCCAATTTCCTCCACCTGTTCCTGCTCAGGCTCCAGCCAGGGGTCAGGTGTTGGTTCGGGGAACCTGGGAAGTGTAGTCTTTGCTACCTTCCTCAGCGCCCTCCGGTGGCTAAGTTTGGTACCACTAGCTTCTGCTCGGCTGTGTCTCAGCTGTTTCTGCCCCGGGCCAGGTCGTACTGCATCACAGTATCTAAAGGTCTGTGTTATTTCTCCCTTGCAGCTCCTCTCTTTCAGAGTACACATATTCAGATCCTTCAGCCTCTCCTCATAAGTCTTCCTATACAGACCCCACACCATTTTGGTCGCCCTTCTCTGGACCGCCTCCATTCTGTCTCTCCTTTCTGAGATACGGGCTCCAGAACTGAACACTGTTCTCCAGGTGAGGCCTCACCAAGGACCTGTAAAAGGGGATTATCACCTCCTTTTTCTTACTGGTTATTCCTCTCTCTGTGCAGTCCAACTTCTTTCTGGCTTTAACTATTTCCTTGTCACATTGGCCTTCAGATCACCTGAAACTATCACACCAAGGTCTCTCTCCCAGTCCATGCACATTAGTCTTTCATCTCCCATTGCATAATGGTTCTTTTGGATTACTGCACTCTGTACTTCTTGGCATTGAGTCCCAGCTGCCAAATCTTCGACCACTCTTCAGTCACTGTTCATTCTCTCTACTCCTTCAGGTGTGTCCACCCTACTGTCCCATTCCTACTGCCTCTTCCTTCTAATAAACCTTATCGATCACTTCTTTACTGAAAATATTGTAGCCAATTTCTGCAAAAGAGATAGCATCATGATAACTTTTAGTCAGTATCTAATCATATCCTCTGTGCCGACTGTGATTCAAATTCCCTCTTAGTTTTTCTCAACCTCAGTGTTACCTTTTTCTCAACGTCAGACTCCTTTCACCTTTAAGACTCTGGAGTATTTAACTTTACTGGACTTCTTTCACTCTGTGCAGCGTGATGTTATCATCTACAGCCCCTCATGGAAATGTGAGGCTCTTAAAAATTGATATGGCTACCCTTCCCCCACTCCACTAAGTCATTTTATTACTTTTTTAAATAATGCAATTTCTTTTTTTTTTTTAGAAGAATCCAAAATTACTGAAATACCCAAGTGCATTAAACTATCTAAAATATTAAAATACCATAAAATATAGTTTGTGCTTTGCAGTTTGTTGAACTATATTTACAATTTAACAAGCATCAACAATGATATGGATTGGAAAATATGATGGTTTGGGTTATATACATAAGAAAAAATGTTTTTAACCATCAGTATTTAGTTCAGTTTATCAAGGTTGACATATCAGCCCTAAGACTTTCTATTATTTTGTGCCTATGGCTAAATGAACTTTTATACGGACTACAGCCGCCTGGTGACAAGCAGATTTTGAATATACAAAATGTTGCCTGGACATGAGTCCAATTGCAAAGTATATTGAAAATGAACAGACTGATGCTATTATCTTAAATTTTGCATCACTAAAGTATGGAAAATGGACTTGCTTTCCCAAGCAATGTTTTAAAGATGAACGATAATAAGACCTTTGCACAAAATGTGCACATCCAATGCTTTCTGTTGAGTTCAACTAGCATGTAATCAAATTAACAAATGGAGAATGGATCAATAAGCTGGGACGCGATTAGGAGCAGCACAATAATAACCAGTATGATTTAACATTAGAAATACTAGATAGCTCCATTGCTTCTCTCTTTAGCCAACAATATCAGAAATATCATGTATAATATATTACCTATTATGCTATCTTATTTCCATTTTGTACGAGTGATTTTTCTCCTTCCTTTGAGGTGGAGGCAGGGATGGCAGGTCAAGAAAAATCAATTAATTTGTCTATGAATTAAAATATAAAGCAGACAATGCTGACCCCTATTTTTGTAGTAATCTCAGTTGCATCTAAAGCATTAAGGCTTATTAGATTAAGGTAGTAATCCCTTTCTTTCTGTTCGAATCCCTCTCCCCAAACCCATCAAGTGCAAAAAAATCATAAGTCTGAAACGGGGGGGACCACACCACACCCCTGTGCAGTATTACCTCAAAATCCCCAAATATGGCAAAATCCCCCTAGCCCCAAGCCTGGTTGACACCATTTTCCATAATGGCGGCAACCTGAACTTGCCCTAGTCACATGACTGGGGCAAGGCCCAATGCACCAGACCTCGGCCACTAACTATGTATGGTTTTTTACTTGGTGGCCCGGGCATAGGCTGAGACCCCAGCCTTACACTTGGGCATAGGCTGCGGCCCCTGCTTTGGCACTGGCCTATTTCCTAGGGGAGGCCATGGCATTAGGCCTCGGCTCTGGCATCGTGCTGAGGTGAAGGCCATGACTCCTGGTTTGGGTCTAGGCTTAAGTGAGGCCCTGGTCTCAGGCCTAGGCCTGATGGATAACTCAATTCATTTCAGGGCCTCCTAAAAAAAACAAAAATTGGACCTATGCGTTTAGTTTTCCTAATTCATTTGAAACAAATACTCATCCCTATTGGCTAAACCCAAAGGACTTTTCCTGTCATAGTAACGATAAAACATGATGGCAGAAAAGACTGTATGGCCTATCTAGTCTGCCCATCCCCATCTAATTCTCCTTTTGAATTCCCATCACTCCTTCAGAGATTTCATGTGTGTAGTAGACCATTCTTTCCTGAATTCAGATACTGTTTTAAAAAGGTATCATCTACAATTTATTTGTTGACCCTTAATTTCACAAATCTAAGTAGACTAACAGGGCAGCCACAATTCTTTGGCCTAAAGAGAAATCAATAGTTTCAAGAACCATGGCTTTTAACACAGTTGATCACCACTATTCCTTGATATACTTTCCTATCTTGGATTTTGGATCTCCAACTGATTCTCTTCTTACTTCTCCCATCGCACTTTTTGTGTGTCCTTTGATGGATCCTTCTGTACCATTATCCTACTATCAATTGGTGTGTCTCAGGACTCTGTTCTGGGCCCTCTTCTCTTTTCTCTTGATGCTCTTTTTCTTGGTGCTCTGATCTCCTCCCATAGCTTTCTGTACCATCTTTATACCTTACTGCACCTGTTGTGGGAGTCTCAGTTTAGTGGACCCTTGGACTGACCTGCTGGAGTCTAGGACGAGATGGACAATGTCTCTGATGAACAGCGGGCCGGGAGGCAGATGTTCAGGTGGGACGTAGATGCTCTTCACCCTGGAAGCTGGTACTCCCCCGGGATGAGCCCGTAGGAGCCCAACTGCTGGGACTTAGGTGGCTTCACCCTTGGAAGCCGAAGCCCCCCCCCCCCCCCCCCAGCAGGAGCCCATAGAGGCCCAGCTGCTAGGACTTAGGCGGGTTGAAGAACAGGACAGGTAACTGGAACCAGACTAGGACAGTAGTGATACAGTAGTCAGGCAGGAACTGTAGCAAGACTCGGGTACTGGAACCAGGCAGGAACTGTAGCAGGCTCGGGTACTGGAACCAGGCTGGAACTGTAGGAGGACTCAGGTACTGGAACCAGGCAGGAACTGCAGCAGGCAGGCAGGAACCAAGCAGGTACTGCAGCAAGCAGGCAGGAACCAAGCAGGTACTGTAGCGAGCAAGCAGGAACCAAGCAGGTACTGTAGCAAGCAGGAAGGAACCAAGCAGGTACTGTAGCAGGAACGGAGCGACATAGCCAAGCGGGTCACTCCGGGGCACAACGCAACAGGAAACCAGGATGCTAACCCGTTGCAAGGCAAGGGCTGATGGCTGCAGCTGGCTTATCAAGGCCGCGGCATCTGACATCAAGAATTGGACGGAGTCTCTACTGGCGGGAAACGGGCCACAAAGGTGCCCAAGTGGCGTGCGTGCCTAGGAACAGGGCGTCCACCAGAACCTTCATGGCGGCGCTGCCCCAACGGGGATGCCGCCAAACAGGCCGCAAACCAGGACTCCGGAGGCGGGAGCAGGTCCAGGAATCAAGAGGTAAGGGCCTGGCCGCGGTGCTCGTGCCAGGACCGCAACAGTACCTCCCCTCTTACGGCAGTCCAAATGAAACTGCCGTAATAAGTCCTTGTTGAGGATATTACGGGCCGGCTCCCAAGAGTTGTCCTCGGGTCCGCAACCCTCCCAGGCAAGCAAGTATTTTCATCGGCGTTGATGGAACCGGACATCCAAATCTTCACGTACTTGATACGTAACCTCGTCCGGTACTGAAGGGTCCGAGGGTTCGGGAGCCCTGAAGTAGTATCTGGATAACACAAGAGGCTTCAACAATGACACGTGGAACACAGAATGTATGCGCATGGAGGAGGGTAGGCGTAGACAGTATGAGACCGCTTCCACTCGTTTGGCGATTCGGAAAGGCCTACAGAATTTCAGGGCTAATCTTCGAGAGGGAATACATATCTGTAGATTTCTAGCGCTAAGCCAGACACGATCTCCTGGAAGGAAGATAGGTGCTGGTTGACGATGCCTATCCGTCCACTTCTTGGCGGACAGGGCGACTTTACGGATCTTTTCCTGGGTAGATTTCCACAAAGTACGGAGCTGGCGAGCTGAGAGTTGCACTGCCGGGAGTGCACTGGGTTCAGGCAAAGGTAGGGGCGGATGAAGTTGCTTCCCATAAACAATGAGGAACGGGGAGCTTCCCGTAGCAGCAAGCGTGTGATTATTATACGAGAACTCTGCCCAAGGGAGTAGCTTGGCCCAATTATCTTGTCGTTCGTTTACAAAGGCACGGAGAAACGCCTTTAGGGTTCGATTGGTTCATTCCGGTTGCCCATTGCTCTGAGGATGGAATGCAGACGAAAGACTAAGTTGCACATTAAAGCGCTTACATAGAGCTTTCCAATAGCGGACTGTAAACTGTGGTCCTCGATCGGAGACACTGCGGAAGGCCGTGAAGTCTAAAGATGTGCTGAGTGAACAGACCAGCTAGGTCAGGGGCATAAGGAAGTTTTGGCAAGGGAACGAAGTGTGCCATCTTGGAAAATCGGTCCACGGTTACCCAGATGACCAAATTACCTCCTGAGACAGGAAGATCCACAATGAAATCAGTGGAGATATGTGTCCAAGGCTCCACCGGGGTGGGCAATGGTTGCAACAAGCCATAGGCTTCCCGAGGAGCGGTTTTTGAACCGCACAAGTGGGGCATGAGCCCACAAAAGCTTGGACGTCTTGTCTCACCGTTGGCCACCAGTAGAAACAGTTTAACAAATCTAACGTCCCTTTCCAACCAGCATGGCCCCCAGTGAGGGAGTCATGGGCCCAAGCGAGGACTGCTGTCCTGGAGCGACGCGGAACGATGGTCTTCTCTTGGGAGGACACCAAGGTTGCAGCAAGGCTGACTTTTTCAGGGTCCAAGATATACTGAGGTGTATCCGGGGTCTCTTCAACCTCAGAAGAGCATGAGAGCGCGTCAGCTCGAACATTCTTAGAGCCGGGTCGGTAGCGTAAGGTAAAGTCAAACCGATCAAAAAACAGCGACCATCGGGCTTGTCTTGGATTCAGGCGTTGGGCATGCTTCAAGAATGCTAGGTTTTTGTGATTGGTGTAAATCGTGACCGGGTGGTTGGCTCCCTCCAACCACTGTCTCCATTGTTCCAGGGCAAGTTTCACGGCTAGCAACTCTTTGTCACCTACACAGTAGTTGCTCTCAGCCGGGGAGAATTTCCTTGAGAAATATGAACAGGGTAACAATTGTCCAAAATCAGAGTACTGGCTCAGTATGGCCACATTGGAGGCATCAACCTCCACCAAGAAGGGCCAGCCGGGATCCAGATGACGAAAGCAGGTATCCAGTAAGAAGGCTTCCTTGAAGGCCTCAAAAGCTTGGCAGGCAGAGGGAGGCCAATACACCGCGTTAGCCCACTTTCGGGTGAGAGCAGTTAACGGAGCCACAATACGGGAGAAGTTGGGGATAAAGTGACAGTAGAAATTAGAAAAGCCGAGGAAGCATTGCAATGCTTTAAGACCCCTGAGCCGGGGCCAATTCTTAATAGCCGCCACTTTCTCAGGATCCATTAGAAAGCCTGCTGCAGAGACTATGTAACCTAGGAACGGCAGGGAGGTCTTCTCAAAACTGCACTTTTCCAGTTTCGCGTATAGGCCATGCTCCCTAAGTATCTGGAGCACTTGGCGGACATGTTGACGATGTGACGGCAGGTCCTGGGAGTAGAATAACACATCATCGAGGTAAACAATTACATAGGTGTTCAGAAGGTTCCGCAACACCTCATTCATCAGGTGCTGGAACACCGCCGGGGAATTACATAAGCCAAAAGGCATCACGAGGTACTTGTAATGCCCGTCTCGGGTATTAAACGCGGTTTTCCACTCTTCTCCAGGATGGATTCTGACCAAATTATAGGCTCCTCATAAGTCCAACTTTGTGAAAATCTTCACTCCTTGAAGCCGATCAAGGAGCTCCGGGATTAATGGGAGCGGGTAGCAGTCTCGCTTGGTAATCAAATTTAGGCCTCAATAGTCTATACACGGCCTCAGTGAGCAGTCTTTCTTGCTGACAAAAAAGAAGCCCGCCCCTGCAGACGACTTGGACGGGCGGATAAACCCCTTGGCCAAATTCTCTGCAACGTACTCGGACATGGCCCGGGTCTCAGGTATGGATAAGGGATAAACCCTTCCTCGAGGGGGCATGGTAGCAGGTAGCCAGTCAATAGCACAGTTATATGGACGATGCTGTGGAAGGATCTCCGTCTTGGTCTTGGAGAATACATCGGTGAAGTCCTCATAAGGTGCAGGAGGACCCACAGCCAGTGCATCAACGGAAGTGAGGGGGTCCTAGGCACCTTCATACAATTAGCTAGGCAGAAGGGACTCCATTTAACAATCTGAGCGTATCCCACTGAATCATGGGCAAGTGTTTCTGTAGCCATGGCAACCCTAGCACCACAGGGTGGACAGCCTTTTCCAACACTAGGAAGGCTATCTCCTCCGAATGGATCGCCCCTGTGCGGACCGTAATGGGTGCCGTAGACAGCTGGACAGGACCAGGAAGGAGCGTTCCCTGGATCGAGGTAATTCGTAACGGGACCTCCCGTCTATGCAAAGGGATTCGCAACTGGGAGACTAAGTCGTGCAGGATGAAATTACCTCTGGCTCCAGAGTCCAGGAACGCCATTTATTTATTTATTTATTAACTTTTATTTACCGACATTCGTGCAGCACATCATGCCGGTTTACAATGAACTCAGGTGGAAAATACAGTGTAACGATAAAACAATATTTATAATAATGATAGTAAATAAATAACTGGCAATAACAATTAACAATGTGGGGATGGGGAAGAGAGGAGAACAAAGGCAGATAGAGAGAAGAGAAGTAAAGGAATGAAAACTATAGGAATAGAGGGAAACTATGTACAGATGACGGAGTGCACAGGTCTCATTAACTTGAGTATAGGTATCAGTAACTTAAGTACAGGTTTCATTTACTTAAGGAGGGACTCATGAGGACTTGAAAGCCACCAGTATTACTTGGGCTAAGGTGTTCATTCGGAGAAAGGTTATTTGAGGGAGATTGAAAGGTGTACGGGGGGGTAGGGGGTAGAAGGGGGCGGTTGGGAGACAAAGGATTGGAAGGTGACTAGGAGTGAAGAGGGGTAGGGGTGGGTCTGACGGAGGGGGGGAGCAGCCGGAGGATGGTCGAGACAGGGAGGGGCTGGAGGGAAGAATTTATGTTTGGTTTGTGTCAGGGTAGGCCTGTCGGAAGGATCCTCCGGGGTATTCCAGAGTAACAGGAACAGTGCATTGAGGAGCTGTAGCACAGCCTAGGAGGAGCTCCTCCCAACCTCCTAGGTGTTTGGCGTTTTCCGCACGCTCTTGGCAGCATGCCAAGAAGTGACCCTTCTGGCCACAATATAAACACAACTTCAACGAACGGCGACGTTGTCTTTCTTCAAGAGAAAGCGGGACCCGACCCAGCTGCATGGGTTCACTGGTGGGGACGTCTCGATGAGAGCTCTTAGGAGAGGGCGCAGGTCTCGGCCCATGAGCCGGACTATGGCAAGAAGAGCGCTGCTCCTTGGCCCACTGTTATAGGTGGCGGTCTATGCGAGCAGCCATCTCAATCAAGGGATTGAGGTCTTCCGGCAAGTCTCGAGCCGCAATCTCATCCTTAATGCAACCGGAAAGGCCTTCCAGGAAGATGGCCTTAAGACTGCCATCCTGCCAACTTACTTCCTGGGCTAAAGTCCGAAAGTCCATTGCATAGTCTGCCAAGGAGCGAGCCCCCTGATGAAGTTGCAGCAGATCAGACGTAGCCGTGGCTACTCAGGCGGGCTCATCAAAGGCCTGGCGAAAGTTCGTGATGAACAATTGTAAATCCGTTAGTGAAGAATCATTGTTTTCCCAAAGAGGAGAAGCCCATATCAAGGCTTTCCCATCAAGCAAGGACAGGACGTATGCCACTTTCACTGCATCCGAGGGAAACTGCCGAGGCAACAGGGAGAACCGTACAAAACATTGGTTCAGGAAGCCGCAACAGGTCCTTAAATCACCAGCGTAGTGGGAGGTTGGTGGTAACTGAGTCACAGAAGAGCCGTGACCCTCGGGGGCCCTACCAGCGGAAGGCAAGGACTCCAGGCGCGAGGATAGCTGTTCCACCATGGCTGCCAAATTGTCAATCCAGCTCTGGTGCTGTAGCATCTGCCGGGCTATCCCAGACAGATCCGAGGGAGCGGGTGCAACCGCCGAGTCCATGGCCTTGCAATCTGTTGTGGGAGTCTCAGTTTAGTGGACCCTTGGGCCGACCTGCTGGAGACTAGGACGAGATGGACAATGTCTCTGATGAACAGCGGGTCGGGAGGCAGATGTTCAGGCGGGACGAAGATGCTCTTCACCCGGGAAGCTGGTACTCCCCCGGGATGAAGCCGTAGGAGCCCAACCGCTGGGACTTAGGTGGCTTCACCCTTGGAAGCCGAAGCCCCCCCGGGAGGTGCCCGTAGGGGCCCGGCCGCTGGGACTTAGGCGGGTTGAGGAACAGGACAGGTAACTGGAACCAGACTAGGACAGTAGTGATACTGTAACTGGGTACAGGTTCTGGAACCAGGCAGGAACTGTAGCAGGCTCAGGTACTGGAACCAGGCTGGAACTGTAGCAGGACTCGGGTACTGGAACCAGGCAGGAATTGTAGCAGGCAGGCAGGAACCAAGCAGGTACTGTAGCAGGCAGTCAGGAACCAAGCAGGTACTATAGCAAGCAGGCAGGAACCAAGCAGGTACTGTAGCAGGAACGGAGCGACGTAGCCAAGCGGGTCTCTCCGGGGCGCAACGCAACAGGAAACCAGGATGATAACCCGTTGCAAGGCAAGGGCTGGATGGCCGCGGCCGGTTTATCAAGGTTGCGGCGTCTGACATCAAGAATTGGGCGGAGTCTGTACTGGCGGGATACGGGCTACAAAGGCGCCCAAGTGGCACGCGCGCGCCTAGGAACAGGGCGTCCACCGGAACCTTCACCGTGGCGCTGCCCCAGCGGGGACGCCGCCAAACAGGCCGCAAGCCAGGACTCCGACGGCGGGAGCAGGTCCAGGAATCAAGAGGTAAGGGCCTGGCCACGGTGCTCGCGGCCAGGACTGCATCAGCACCAGAAAATTTATTAGGAATACAGTCTAAAATCTCAGCCTTCTTGTCTGACAGTGCTGCTTAAATGTCCCACCACTAACTTGGCCTAGATAGAATTACTTATCTTTCTCCCAAACCCACTTCCTTCTTTCCCTGTTCTCTATTTCTGAGGATAACATTGCCATTCCTACAGTCCCTTCAGCACTGGGGTCACCTTCATTTTTTTTTCTCTCCTCTACTCATCCAAAACACTGCTAAAATGTGTTGTTTGTTCTCTATAGCATCACCGAAATCCATCCTTTCCCTTCAGTACACACTACTATATCCAGTTTCTCATCTCCTGCTCAGACTACTGCCACTTGCTTCTCTCAGGTCTCCCAAAGAACAGTATCTCTCCACTCTGTCCAAAAGTCAACTGCATAATGTACAATATCTTTTGCCCGTATCGCTACAGCCATATACCCCCTCTGCTCAAGTCACACATTGGCTTTCTGTTTATTTCCACATAGAGTTCAAGTTCCTCACTACCTCTCCTCACTTATCTCTCCTACACCCCTTCTTGTCAACTTCACGCATAAGGCAAGACACTGTTATCTATGTCGTTCACCTCCACTGCCAATTTCAAGCTTTTAACCTTGCTGTACCATATGCTTGGAATAGACTTTCTGAGATGGTGCATCGTGATTGCTCTCTGGCCTTATTCAAATCAACCATTTGAAAGATGTCTTTAAATTTTAACCCCTGATTCTCCTGTTCATAGCCTTACTGGTTTTAACCATTATCATAATACATGAAATTCCAAAAGTCTGTTTTGTCCTGTATGATTGTATGTCTGGAGTGGAGGAGTCGCCTAGTGGTTAGAGCAGCAGCCTGTGAATTAGAGGAATCAGGTTTTAAATCCCACTACTGCTCCTTGTAATCTTGGGGAACTCAATTTACCTGCCATTGCCTCAGGTACAAACTTACAGGGTCATTTATCAAATTGTGTTGTTATTGTGGGTGTTAGGGGCCTAATGCATTGTGGGATGGGTATGCAAATTTTAAAAATGTAGTTAAAAGGGAGGAGTTTATGAAAATCAGGGGGGGTTTAGTGCTGCGTGCAATAGTATAACACATGCTATCACATGATTTAACACCAGAAATAACTATACTTTTTTTGTGGGTTTTATACCTGAAACGAGGGAAGGGAGGGGGGGGGGGCCTCTAGAGTGGCCTTGTTATTAATCAACTTTTTATACCTCTGTAAGAGGGGCCTTATGAACTCAGGGTAAAGTTTTGGTGGTGGCCAAGGTGTTGGGGGGCAGATTTACATGCACAGTCAGAGGTACGAACAGTACAGTAGACATCAGTTAAGATTTGATGTGATTTGGAGTGATGAAAGGTATAAAAAGATGAGATTTGTACAATGTACTCTCTACCTAGCTTGATATACGCTCTACCTAGCTGCTATCAAGCTAGGTCGAGAGTACAATGTACAAATCTCATTTTTGTGTACCTGTTATCACTCCAAATCTCATAAAATCTTCACTGATATCTACTGTGCTGGCTGTTTGTACCTCTGACTATGCATGTAAAACTGCCCCCCCAAACCTCGGCCACCTCACCCCGAGTTATTAGTGCCCCCTCTTACAGTAATATAAATAGTTTACTTATATGAGAGCCTTATAAAGAATCTCTCTGTCTCTTTTTCTCTCCCTAATCATGCCCCTTTTTTTTATTGATAGCAAAATGATGAATCTAGGTCTTACAACGTCATTCATGCAAAGATGGATTTTAAAAGAAGCGTGTGGTTCCCAGCACATGGTCATGAACACGCTGATTTTATAACATGCATGCACCGATGTGCACGTTATTAAATCGACTACCTGCACCTGATTTTCTATCGGAGCACGCGCAAGGGGGGGGGGAGTTTTTAGCAAAGGTGCGCGGCGACGGACTAGGCCTTTGCCCAGTTCCCTCCCAGTCCACTCCAATAAAGGAGTCCACTCCAATAAAGGAGTGGACTGAGAGGGAACTTCCTAAAAGCCCTACCTACCCTACCTGCCTTTTCGCCTATCCTCGCCAACCCCTAAAACCCCCTAGCTAGCTATTTGTTTTTTTATATTGCTCTCCGAAGCAAATGTAAGTTGAGCATGCCGGCCGGCTACCAGCACGTGCTTCACCGGGTCAGCACCTAATGGTGCTGTCCCAGCTGGCCCCCACCCTGCCCAGACCCTGCCCCCAGTCTGCCCCTTCTTGTTGAAGCCGATCTTTGGTGTGAACGAGGAGATTTACGCGTGGCTGGGGCTTTTTAAAAATCCCAGCAGCACATGCACAGCTTGGCCACATGCATATCTCCTGGTTTTTATGTGTGCCAGCATTTTAAAATTTACCCGTAAGGGTTTTTCCCATAGACACAAAATGGAAGAAAAGCCTTAATGAATCTGGCCTTTAGATTGTAAGCCTTCTGGGAACAGGGAAATACTAACTGTACTTGAATGCTTTGAAAGTGTCTGAAAAGCAGAATATAAAGAACAAAAAAAAATGTTTGTCTTGATTAGACATAAGAGGCAGTTAGGACTGCCTCTTATGAATACACAGAGGAGCACTACAAAAGTGATAAATTGTGATAATAGTACCCTGGCTTAGAAGTGACATTCATTCATGTCATGATGTGCACAAAGTAAACATATAAACAAAACCAAGATAAGTGTATACAATAACTATCAAGTAATAACATACATATCACAATAATATAATAAAAGCATCAATAAAGTTTATATATCATATCAAAAAACAATTAAAATTGAAAAATATACAAAGAATTCAAATCAACAATAATAAAAAACACAAAACAAATCATTATATATGACATATAAACCCACCCACCCCTTTTTCCCCATGAACTTCCTCTACAACCACTGATTCCATTTTTTGGAATGCTTTATAGATGGTTTTTGGCTTAGATGGTATGAAAATTTATTTGTGTTTCCCCTGAAGCAGCCTTGTTTATGAGGCAAAACATGGGCCATATCAAGTGGCACTTGAAGAGACATTTAAGAACGGGCTTCCTGATAAGTGGTGTTTGCAAGAGAAATCTACTTTGAAACCTGCCTGGAGAATGTTTTTTAGTGTTATGCTAGTACACTTTTAATAATGAGTTGTCATTTAGGCAAATCTATTTTAAAGATAGTTAAAATGAGATGCTTCATAAATCACTGTTGAGCAGCATATAAAGATGACATTTTTCTTTTATTATGCACTGCAAGAGAAAGGTTTGAATTTATCTTTGATTTTTGTTTTTTTGTTTTTTGCTTTGGAGCATTGGTTGGGTTTTTATTGGGGGGTTGTGATTTATGTTCTGAGTTTTTTGTAAGTTTGTTTTTTTATTGTTAAACTTTGTATTTGTATTGGGTAGATTTAAGTGATTTTAATGGGGATTGAGAGGTGTCACGAGATTATGAGTTTGGGCAGATTTGTATGTCATTTTTGTTGATTTGCTTTGTGAGGTTTTTTTTTTTTTTTTAAATTGTTGATTTGAATTCTTTTTATATTTTTCCATTTTTATTGTTTTTGGATATGATGTATAAACTTTTTGAATATGATTATATAAACTTTATTGATTTATTTGTTTGATTAAAAAATATAATTGTAATATGTATGTTATTACTTGATAGTTATATGGTTTTGATAATATGTTAATTGGGTGGGTTTGTGTTTTTTAATTTAGCCAGTTTGTTAACCAGATTGGCTACACAAAGTAAATCCATTTGGAGACACTACCCCATGAGACAGGAATCCCTAATGCCCATTCCCCAAGGAATTTATGCTGGTGAGTGTAAATAATTTACAAAGAATAAATTGGAGACTTATGTGAAAATATAGAGTCATCATTCAGACAATGTGTACTATGTCAAACTATTACCATTGAGAACATTTTGAGTGACTAACCTATTTGTTGGGAGTTCACACCTTGTGATCTGTGATCTTTGAGTGGCTATAGTTTTGTTCCCTAAGAGCCATGAAGGCTTTATCTTCCCCTTTTTTCAGAATGGACCCACACTTGGGGCTCAGAGGTCAGGCCACAATACCCCAGGGAGTTTGCCCCTGTAGTGAGAACACAGGATGCGGGTTACATGTCCATGTAATATGCAATGAGGCAAAGGCTCAGCAGCATTAGCATCCTTTCCAGGCATCACAGGGAGATAATCAATCTCCACCATCAAACTGTGCCTTCTGGGCAGGATCCTCCGCAACCCAAGAAGTGGATCATGTAATGTAATAGGCTATAGAGTTATGAAGCCTGCAGCCTGAGACCTCCAACACATTCCATCCTGTTGCAGAGACCCATCAAAGCATTCCTCCTCCCTCCCCGTGGATTCAGGAAAAGGAGTGACAGGCCATGACATACACGTGGTGCGGGAGAGCTGGCGGGGATGCTTAGCAGTAGCAAAAGACAAGTGACCTTGATCGTAAAAAGCATTATGTTTTTAATATTTTGTTATATTCACTGTTGCCGTTAATTGCATTCATGTTTTGTACATAGCTCATTTTTTGTTTAAACATATTGTTTGTCTTATACATAACACAGCCTTGATCGCATCTTATGTTCTGTGCTTTACATAATGCAGTGTCTAACAATGTGATGTCTTGCTTTGTTAGTATTTCAATTGTACATTTCTGCTTTGCTTTTTTCATCTTTAGTTCTTTTATCAAATTGTCTTTAAGTGTAGGAGTTATATTTTATCTACGGCGCAAGCTCCTTAATACTGTGTAAGATAACTAGTAATTATATAAAGCTATTTCTGACACACTACTCTCTTTGTAGCATAACATGAAATTATTATGAGACAAAATCCTTACTTACAAGAAAGAGGAATATGACACCATTTAGGAAAGTCATTTCTTTAAAAAGGAGAAGAATATCATGGAAAGGGGATTAAAGGTAGGCTCAGAGAGCTTTCTGTAAAGAAAGAAGAAAGAATAACAGTCCATGACATTGCTGTCAATTAAATATACACAATATCACTTATGTTGCGTTCGTGCCTGTTCTCGCCCTCGCTCCACCCTCTCTACCTTAGAGGCGACTCCCTTCGGGTCTGACGGACAGATGCTGCCACGGCTTCTCCTCGCCGCTTCGCCCTGGAATCCCCGGGCTGGCCTGACGCTGCGGATCCGCCATGTTCCTGATGTCGGAAGGGTGTGCACGTGCGTGCACTCCGGAGTTTGTACCAGCGAGGGCACGAACCTCGGGGGCGTTCCCCCGTAGCGATGTCATCCACTTCCAACTTAAAAGGTCTTTGCATGCTACTACGAATTGAGTTAGCAAGGACTCAAATCATAATCTCTTGGATATGATTCTCTCAAGCTACTCTGCCTCCTTGAACTACCTAGGGGTACCCGCTCCTTGGGGGCCCTGCTCTCTCTTCTTGATTTCAGATTGCTAAGACGGGATCCGGTACGCGCTCCTTGAGGACCTACGTCCCTGAATGCTCAGAAGACTCCTTACTGCCTGGAAGCGATCGCAGACGTTAACACTGTGAGTTCTATTACAGATAAGAACCGGTATTCGCTCCACGAGGGTCTAGGTTCCTTATCTCTGAAGACTCCCTTTTGTCTAAGACGTTATCACAGGTATGGAGATCGTGAGTTACCATTACAGATTGCAGATAGGAACTAGTACTCGCTCCTCAAGGGCCTATGTTCCTAAAACCCTCCAAAGACTCTCTTCTATTCCAGAAGCCATCTCAATCACAGATATTGTGAGTTCTTATTCCAGACTGCATATAGGAACCAGCACTCACCTACGGCTCCTGTTCCTGAATATACTGAAGACTTTCTGTTGCATAGAAGCCATTACAGATAACTACAACTGTGAGTGTATCATCTACTACTGGTTATGTATCCAGCATACCATGTCTACTCACTATCTATACTCTCTCTCTACAGCTCAGCAACCCAGAGATCACAATTCCAGTATCTGAAGGACTTCAGCCCTGCCGTACATATCAGCTCACTACTGCCACCTCTGGTGGTTCTACTTCCTGTCTAATAAAGAACTATCTGTGCTTGTCTCCATACTCCAGCCTAGCCAGTGGTCCCTCTCAGGGTATCCTCCTGGGGGCACTGTCATCTGCCATCGGCCCAGGGATTCACCAACTTACAGGGATTCACCAACTTACAACTTACATCTTCCCCACACTATAAGAGCTGTACCTTAACTGACTGTCACTCTGTGGGGAACCAACCCACCACAGATTGATAACTCCGCCTCTGGGGTATTATCAATTCCTACTCCTCTCCTTCGGGGAGCAGCATTGAACAACTTAGCAATGGTACATTCAAATAATATAAAGTTTAGAAGAGGAAAAATCCCACAAGGTTCTCCACTATATGTAAACTAAGTGCTTTTACCTTGTGTATAATCATTTATCCCCTCCTAAAAAGTGTCCACTTATTCATAATTTCTTGTGATTTGTTTTGTTATAATTCTTGCCCTTAAAGGCAAACTAGCAGCCTGTTAAATAGTTATCCCTTGAAAATCTCTTGTCAAAGGGAGCAGAGCACTGGTCACTGCCAGGATGTGCAATGCCAGCTGTGTTTCAAATGAATTTCTTTTTCAGGGGTCCATGCACAAATGCTGCTAGAACGCCGACCACCTCTCTGATTGTATCCTTCTACACTTTATATTATTTGATTGTACCATTAAGTGATATTTTGTATATTTATGGGATAATTATTCACTTAGGGCTTGTTTTTCAAAATAATGTATGTGCTTAAAAATGAGTTTTACATGTGTAAATGCAGTGAACCCCCACTGTTCTTTCCGGGTACGGCACCAAAGATGGGAACTGACGCTGATCTCCACACAGACTTAACTCTAATACTTTTACTTATGGCGTCCACAATATCTGCTTTTACATCCTATTAAGAGAAAGAAAGTGCTAACCTACTTGCAATCCTTACATACAGATATTGCTCTTCTCCAGGAGACTCATTTGTCTGCCAATGAATCACTCAAACTTTGGCAGCAGTGGGTTGGACAAGTTTTTTACAGTCCAGTGCTAAATAAAAAAAGGGAAACTGCCATCTTAATGCACAAACACTTAGGAACACAAGTCTTACAATTCTGCAGATATGGAAGGTCGATGGAATCTGATACAGATCCTAATTCATAAAGAAGTATTCACTCTTCTCAACTTATATGCACTGAACCATGATGAGCCAGAATTTTTCCATTCAGCTTTTGCACAACTACTGACTATTGACTCTCCTCAATGCATCATAGAGGGAGATTTCAACCAACCAATGGACCCTATTTTAGACAATTGACCGCTCAACCTACTGTCTCCAAATTCACCACAGCATTAAGACACCTTATTACAACCTTTGATCTATAGAAACATAGAAACATGGAAATGACGGCAGAAGAAGACCAAACGGCCCATCCAGTCTGCCCAGCAAGCTTCCGCACTTTTTTTTTTCTCTCACATACTTATCTGTTCCTCTTGGCTCTTAGTAACCTTTTTTTATTCTATTTCCGTTCCACCCCCACCATTAATGTAGAGAGCAGTGTTGGAACTGCATCCAAGTGAAATAGCTTAATTTAGTTAGGGGTATTAACCACCGCAATAAGCAAGCTACACCCATGCTTATCTGTTTATTCAGACTGTGTAATTCAGTCATTGTTGATTGTTGCCTGAATATAGAGCAACCTTTCTTCATTCTCCCCTGTCATTGAAGCAGAGAGCCATTTTATTTATTTATTTATTTATTATTTTTACTATACCGGCTTTTATGACATGGATCACATCAAACCGGTTTACATTTAACAAAGTGTGCAAGAAAAGAGATAACTCAAACAACTGTAACAAGAGGATTGTAAGGAGAGTGACAGTTACAATAAAACAATGAAATAAATAACTGGGATTTAGAGGTGAGAAGAGGGGGATATAACTTATGGCAAATTATTTACAAGGTTACAAGATTGAGTCCGATTAAATGTGATTTGAGTGGTAACTTACAGCAGATATAACTTACAGCAAATTATTTACTAGATTACAAGATTGAGTCCTATTAAATGTAATTTGAGTGGTAAGTGATAGTGTTAACACTGTGAAAGTGATGGCAGCTAATGACAAAGTTTGTAGTTTAAACCATTTTTTAATAGTGTGGTTGAGATGTGGGGTATAGATCTCAGTCGGAGCTTGGATAGTGTGGTTAAGATGTCTGGTGAAGACTGATACTTCACTTTCAATACATAGCCATGCTGGCTATGTATTGAAAGTGAAGTATCAGTCTTGCTCCCTTGCCGTTGAAGCAGAGGACTATGCTGGATATGCGTGAAGTGTCAAACTTCCTCCCTGCCGTTGAAGCAGAGAGCTATGCTGGCTTTGCATTGAAGTGGGGGGGGAAGGTCAGGTCAGTGTTCGGCCTCCCCACCCGGGGGACCCCGACGCCAGCCGCGATCGCCGAGGCTGATTCCGGCGAACGAAACAAATTAAAAACAAAAAGAAACGCGCCTAGGCCCGCCCTCAACAACAAGGCAGCCAACCAGAGAGAGCCCGGCAGGGCTTTAAATCCACCCTGCTAGGCGCCGCGCGCCGAGCGTCGCGCGCCGAAGGAGCGCGACAAAGGGGCCTGCCCCTTTGTTTCGCCCCTTCGTTTTCGTCCCTCGCTTTCCCGAGCGGCATCACACCAATGCCGCACTAGAACTCAGCCAGCTTCCATCTTGCTTCACGTTCTCCCAGCTCTCACCCAGCAAGCACCATACTGCACCCAGCCAGCGCCATCTCAGCAAGCTTTCAACTAGCATCCTTCCTACAAGCATCCAACAAGTGCTCAGCAAACAACCATCCTGCAAGCATTCAGCAAACAACCATCTTGAGCAAACAACCATCTTGAGCAAACAATCATCTTGAGCAAACAATCATCTTGAGCAAACAACCATCCTGCAAGCATTCAGCTATCAACCATCTTGAGCAAACAACCATCTTGAGCAAACAATCATCTTGAGCAAACAACCATCTTGAGCAAACAATCATCTTGAGCAAACAACCATCCTGCAAGCATTCAGCTATCAACCATCCTGCAAGCATTCAGCAAACACCCTCACTGCAAACATTCAGCAAGTATACAGCAAACAACCATTCTACGCTCATCCAGAGCCCTAACCAATTAATTATTTCTTCCTATTCCCAGCCTTTCCTCCCATCAGTCATCCGCCTATTCACGGCACCAGCCATCAGTCATCCGCCTATCCACGGCATCAGCCATCAATCATCCGCCTTTCCACGGCACCAGCCAGCTAACCATTCACAATGTCTCTAGTATTCCCAATACCAATTTTACAACACCGCCTCCCACCTAAAAGATTATCTGCCAGACGAGCCCTCCTCAAGAACTTAAAAACCCTCACCCCCATCTCGATTACTCCAATCACACAGCTTTTAGGCCTCTCCCTCTTCTCACTCTCACTCTTCAATGCACAATCCCTAACAAAAAAATCCCTAATCTTTAATGATTATCTCAACGACGCCAAGCCAGATATCTGTGGAGTAACTGAAACATGGCTCAAGCCCTCAGATACAGCGTTAATAAACCAACTACCTACACATACCTATGAAGTCTTCTCACTCCCGAGACTGAAAAAAAGAGGAGGTGGAATCCTTTTGGCTACCAAAAAAAGTCTGAACTTCTCCCAACATCCATTCAGCTCTAACTCAAAACTGGAAGTCGGCTTCTTCACCTCACAACATCTTCAAATCCTTCTTGTCTACGCCCCCCCAGGGTTCCTTGAATCCAATGTCTCCCCTATCCTTGAAATCTCCACCATGCTCATCAACCTGGATTCTCCAGCAATCATCTTAGGAGACTTCAATCTACATATTGACAACCCCTCACCATCCAACAGCTGTTTAACCCTCCTCACAGCCCTATCTGCCATGGGATTCCAACAAATAGTCAATGAACCCACACACAAAGCGGGTCACACCCTGGACTTGATTTTCTTCAACAAAGGGATTACGAACACGTACAACTTGAAGAACAAAAAGGTCCCTTGGTCAGACCACACTCTTATTTCCACCTCTTTTGCACTGGAAGAAACCAACACCCCTAACATCCCCTCACCTTCATTCCATTACAAAAAGCGATGTTCTCCAGAAGACCTCAACACCCAATTAGTCTCCCAGCTCCCCCTATTAGACTTATCCGACCCTAACGCTGCCATTCGTTCATGGAACAACATAACAGAAAACATAGCCAACAAGCTCTGTCCTTCAATTACAAAAAAATCTCACACCAATGCAGCCAACAGACAACCTTGGTTCACCAACGAACTCAGAAAACTTAAACAAACTTTAAGAAAAAAAGAAGCGACCTGGCGTAAAACCCCTTGCGACACCACCATCTCATCATACAAATCCACACTTTACCAGTACAAATCCCTCACCTCAAAATCAAAAAAAGATTTTTACGCATCCAAGATTCACAACCTGGTCTTTGACGCTAAAGCCCTCTTCACCTATGTCTCCAGCCTCACTCAAACCATACCGCGAGAAATCCCCGGCAATATGGCTCAGTCCAAAGCTGAAGAACTCGCTCAGTTTTTCCAAAATGAAATTTCCAGTCTCCTAACACAACTGCCTCCCGACACAGCAGCCCTCCAGACATATCAACAACCTGCACACAAAAATGCCAGCTTAAACACCTTTGAACCTGTAGCCTCCACTGAGATACAAGCCATCCTGAGAAAAATGAAACCTTCATCTCATCCTGCAGACCACATCCCCTCCAAATTACTTCTATCTATTCCAGACACAATAGCCTCATCTTTGACAAATATCATCAACTGCTCTCTAGCCCAAGGAATCTGCCCTGATGACCTCAAAATGGCCTCAATCTCACCGCTCTTAAAGAAACCTAACCTTGACCCGAAGGAACCCAACAACTTCCGCCCCATAGCTAACCTCCCATTCATCGCCAAGATCATGGAAAAACTAGTGAACTCTCAACTCTCAGTTTTCATCGAAGACAACAATCTTCTCTTCAGCCCACAACACGGCTTCAGAAAAAATCGAGGCACAGAATCCCTCCTCTCCTCGTTGACAGATTATATCTTAATGGGCCTTGACAAAGGAAACTCATTCCTATTGATCCTGTTAGACCTCTCAGCAGCGTTCGACACGGTCAACCACGCCATCCTCCTAAACCAACTCTCGTCTATAGGAATCAGCGGCACCGTCCTATCCTGGATCAAAACGTTTCTCAATAACAGAGGTTACAAAGTTAAAATCCAAAACAAGGAATCCTCTAGATTTGACTCTGTCATAGGAGTCCCTCAAGGTTCTTCATTATCTCCGACCCTGTTTAATATCTATCTTCTTCCTCTCTGCCAACTTCTCACCAACCTCAATCTAAAGTACTTCCTTTATGCAGACGATATCCAAATCATCATCCCCATCAAAGATACATACTCTGAAACTCTTGACTACTGGGAATCATGCCACCTGAAAATCAAACAACTACTAAACAACCTACACCTCATCTTAAACTCTTCTAAGACAGAAATCCTTCTCATTTCTCCGGAAACCAACATCTCCAACACTACTCTTCCCACCAACCCACCTACCACACAAGTTCGAGACTTAGGAGTGATAATAGACAACCGGCTAAACTTCAAGGCCCATATCAACAAAACAACCAAAGACTGCTTCTATAAACTCCAGGTTCTGAAGAGGATAAGACGTCTTTTCCATGCCCAAGACTTCAGAACGATCATCCAAGCAGTCATTTTTGCAAAATTAGACTACTGCAATTCCCTATTGCTAGGTCTGCCCTCTTCCTACTCCAAACCACTACAGATGGTTCAAAACTCAGCAGCTCGATTACTAACAGGCGCAAGAAAGAGAGACCACATATCCCCCATTCTGAAAGAGTTACATTGGCTACCCGTACACTTCCGTATCATGTACAAAGCCATTTGTGTCATCTTCAAAACTATTCATCAACGCATCTCCCTCGATCTACAAATCCCCCTCCAAGCATACAACTCGACAAGACCTACCAGAAATGTCTACCGAGGCGCCCTCAAAGTTCCCCCTGCGAAAATGACCAAACACATCACTCTAAGAGATCGTGCCACCTCCACTGCTGGCCCTTCTCTGTGGAATTCCATTCCCACAGATCTCAGACTGGAACCCTGCCTCTTAACTTTTAGGAAAGGACTTAAGACTTGGTTATTCAAGCAAGCTTTCCCAGACACAATCTAATATCACGTTATAGATACAAACCAAGGACTTCAAATATTCAGCCATTAATCATGCCATTTTTACATAGCATTTAATTTATTTGTATACCGTTTAACCGTTTATTCTTTCCTATCTCTTCCTTCTTATCCAAGTTCTGCTACCCTTGTTATTTGTAACTGCTCCTTCGATCACCACAGTTCTAGTTGTTGTATTTAATGCACTCCCGTTCCATGTAAACCAGCAAGATATGTGCTCATGATTGCCGGTATATAAAAACCTTAAATAAATAAATAAAATAAATAAAAGTGAAATATCAGACTTTCTCCCCTGCCGTTGAAGCAGAGGGCTATGCTAGATATGCGTGAATTGTCAAATTTCCTCCCCTGCCGTTGAAGCAGAGAGTTATGCTGGATTTGCATTGAAAGTGAAGTATCAGGTATCTCTCAGATCCTTGGTGACTGTTGCACCTACTGGACTGGATTACACTTTCTACTCCTTCCCTCATTCTTCATACTCTCGGGTCGACTATTTCCTCACTTCCCATAAACTGGTTTCTCGGATACAGTCATCAAAGATCTGTCCTATCTTAATATCTGACCACGCAGCAGTGATACTTACTTGCAATTTACAATCTACAATTCAAGTGGACCAACAATGGCTTTTCAACTCCACGTTATTAACTGACCCAGCTTTTTTAGACATGCTTAAAATTAAAATTTCAGAATACTTTCAATTCAATACAACCCCTGATGTTTCAGCTTCCAACCTTTGGGCTGCCTTCAAAGATACGATTCGGGGTGAAGTGATCAGCTACTCTATCCGTAAAAAGAAATCTCAGAGAGAGGCTTTACAAACTCTCCAACAGGAAGTGCTCTCTTTGGAACTTGATCATATATGTTCTCCTACGTCCTCATCTTTGAATGCCCTTCTCAAAGCCCAATATCAATATAACCAACGTTTGAGCTCTCAAGTTAAGTTGAGCCTCTTCCGGACTAAAGCTCTTTATTATGTCCCTCATCTTTTTATTATCTCCCTCATCTCTTTATTATCTCTCCTCATCTCCCTCACAGACCACCTCATCATGGGCTTGGACACGGGACACTCCTTCTTACTAGTACTTCTGGATATCTCAGCAGTGTTTGACATGGTGAAACACTCCATTCTCCTAAATCATCTAGCCGACATCGGGATAATAGGAACAGCCTTCAGATGGTTCGAGTCCTTCCTCAGTAATAGAGGCTATAAAGTTAAAATCAACAACAAAGAGTCCCCTCGCATCAGTTCTCCATGAGGAGTACCTCAGGGCTCTTCCTTGTCCCCTACCCTCTTCAATATCTACCTTCTCCCCCTCTGCCAGTTGCTTACTAAACTAAATCTCAAACACTATCTCTATGCCGACGACGTGCAAATCCTGATCCCTATAACTGAATCCCTTACAAAAACACTTAAGTTTTGGGCCAACTGCATACAAGAGATCAACCTTCTCTTCACCAGCCTAAACCTTGTTCTGAACTCTTCGAAGACGGAACTTCTCCTTATATCTCCCAAACCACAGCGATAACCTTCAACTGACCTTGGTCAGCCAAGCAAGAGACCTCGGAGTTATAATTGATAACCAGCTAAATCTAAAAAAGTTTATCAGCCACACAACCAAGGACTGTTTCTTCAAGCTACAGGTACTAAAGAGACTCAAACCGCTTCTGCACTTTCATGATTTCAGAACCGTCCTCCAGGCCATTATATTTTCCAAGTTAGACTATTGCAATTCTATTCTGCTAGGTCTCCCCGTTTCTTCCACCAAACCCCTGCAGATGCTTCAAAACGCAGCCGCCAGAATCTTAACAAATTCCAACAGAAGAGACCACATCACGCCCATCCTCAAAAATCTGCACTGGCTACCCGTAAGCTTCAGAATCTTACACAAGTCTCTCACCATCATTCACAAATCCGTTCACAACCAGATCCCTATCGATCTTCAATGCCCACTCACAACCCACACCTCTTCAAGATCTATCAGAGAAGCTTACAGGGGATCTCTTCATACCCTTCTGACTAAAACCATCCTTCCACCAGCCACCAGAGAACGAGCCCTTTCGACAGCGGGGCCAACCATCTGGAATGCTATGCCCCCTGATCTAAGACAAGAACCCTGTCTATTGACGTTCAGGAAAAGACTCAAGACTTGGCTGTTTCAACAAGCCTTCCCTTAATCCAGGCCCATCTCAGCCATAGTCACATACCAATGCCCTATATTCAATTCTCTCCGTTATCGATATTGTAAATGAGTTATAATTGTTATAGTTACCGAGTTATCTTCTGCTTTTGGCTCTCCTTCTCCCCAGTTCCAGTACCCCTGTTTTATTGTAACTTTTGCCTTCCCCTTTGATCATGTTTATAATCCTTTGTTCCTTGTAAACCAATTTGATATGATCTGTATTATGAATGTCAGTATAAAAAAGCCCTAAATAAAATAAATAAATTATGCAGAAAACAATAAATGTGGTCAATTGCGGTCCTCTTTTCTCAATTGCTGTCCTCTTTTCTCAATTGCTGTCCTCTTTTCTCAAGAAAAAAGTGGACAAGAAGTGCGTTAAAGTTCATTCTCCATCCAATCTCACCTGGTGGAGGAGGCTTAAAACTATAAAAACGGTTCTAGCTCCCGAGATTACCTATATTCTCTCCATGATCCCCATTTTTTTCTCTAAAGATTTCTAAACCCACGTCGATAGACTATTAATGTGATTCCTGTGGCATAACAAGGCGCCCAAGATAGCACTTAGTAAATTGAAAGCAAGTTAACAAAATGGGGGAGTAAATTTTCCAGATTTTTATGCTTATCAGGCGTTTATCTTATAGCAAGGATATCATCACTTTACTCCTGGAGAAGTAGCTTTGGAATAACCTCATCGGTTGTGCACAGAATGGAGTCTTCTCACCCCTTACCCTCTAGAGAGTTTTCCAGGTATGTCTCTCCTCCCCAAACATGTCTCTAACTCCATCCAAACCCCCTACATCTATTGTGGTTATTGGTGTTTGGGTGGATCCTTGGACACTGTGGCAGCTGACCTCGCCCACGGAGGCCAGTCCCATGAGGGACCACAGTGTCAGGCTAAACTCCGGACAGACAAACACAGATTTGAATCTTTTATTAAACAGTATTGGAACCACCAGAGGTGGCAGTAGTGAGTAATGGTTGAAGAGCCCAGCTGGGCGCGTCTCTCACAGAATGCTGGAATGGTTCCTCTGTAAGCAGTGCTGTAGTGGAAAGAGACTGAGAGTTATGAGCACACAATAGAATTAGCATTCAGAGTCCCAATTAGAAAAGGAGAGCTCCAAGACAGGGAGAGCAGGCCCTCAAGAAGCGAGTACCTGATCCCTTAGAGCA
Organism: Rhinatrema bivittatum; assembly: GCF_901001135.1. Lineage (NCBI taxonomy): Eukaryota > Metazoa > Chordata > Amphibia > Gymnophiona > Rhinatrematidae > Rhinatrema > Rhinatrema bivittatum. Next base: position 782,489,599 of record NC_042616.1, on the reverse strand, counting down.
GAGAGACTGGGTAGCATTGTACTCACTAGCAGTAGCCAAGGTTCCACTAGACGAGAGATCTGGCACCGGAGCAGAGGGCAGGCCCTCAAGGAGCGAGTATCTGATTCTCGCGAAGCAGTACTGTAGAGAGAGATGTTTCTTGTACTCACAGATGATGACTGTAGTTAGTTCTTCCAAGTAGAAGGTAGAAGTTGCAGGCAGCGACACAGGGAACATGGGCCCTCAAGGAGTGAGTACCGGTTTCCTGATAGCGCCTGAAAGAAGCAGAGAGGCCCCGGAGCAGAGGGCAGGCCCTCGAGGAGTGAGTACCTGATTCCAGCGAAGCAGTACTGTAGAGAGAGATGTTTCTTGTACTCACAGATGATGATTGTAGTCCCCCGTTAGTGACCCCGAAGGGTTGTAAGAGTTCCAGTAGAGAGCTGGAGTGGCAGAGTAGCTTAGGAACGGAGAGCGAATCCCATCCGTATGAATTCAGGTTGCTAACTCAACGAGCTAGCAAATGTAGTAGGCAGATATATCCTGGAGTCGTGATGTCAGAACAGGGGGATGCCCCTGAAGTTCGCGCCAACATGGAAATAAAGAAGAGGGCGGCATGCACGCGCACTCTAGAGGTACCTTGAAGGAGCATGGCAGGAGGCAGCATCAAAGCCGGTCCGGGGACACCGGAGAGGTCGTCAAACAGACGCTGTGGCGGCCATCAGTCCAAGGTGAGCGGGAGGAGCTGCAAGTAGAGAGAGGTAGGTGGGACAAAGCCGTCAAAGACCAATGGACGCAACAACATCATGCTTTTTCAGAACTTGAAGCCCTTCGCCTGTCGGCGACCTGCTTATGGTGGGCCTCTAATTTGGCTCCTTTGTGGCATAACCCCTTAGTCAAAGTCGGGGACCGTCCCCTTAGTTGGTCCATTTGGCAGGCAAAGGATATCTGCTTTCTATCTTCAAATTACATAATACCTTGTTGTCCTTCCTCTTGTTGAGGGAAAAATTTGGTTTACTTCTCAGTTTTATGCATGGTTGCAATTACATAATGCCTTACAATCCTCTGTGGATCGTGAACTTTTCCCTGCTAAGATACCCTATCTCTTAACCATTTATCAAGAGTATGGGATGAAGGGACATCTAGTGTCCCGCTTGTATAAACTACTTAAAAATCTCTTTCCTAGATGCAGTACAAAATTACTATATCAAATTTGGTCCTCTGAGATAACAGAAGCGCCATCCACAAAGGCATGGACCCATGTCTGGAACATTTCTGTGCATATTTCATTATCTTCCAGTTTAACTCAGACATACTTTTTTATTTTGCATAGAGTGGTATGGACTCCGTGGAAGCTCCACCGAGCAGGCCTACTTTCATTATACACTTATTGGTCATGTTCTGCCGCTAAGGCCACTTTACAACACATGCTTTTTGTTGACCCTTATACCTATAGGGCAGGATTTTAAGAAGTACGCACGGGCATACATTTGTGCGTGCAACTCTTTTTTTCTTTTTTACTTAGCTTGTTAAGTTGTTTCCTCTTCTTGAAAATATAATTTTCTGAGTGTCCAAGATGTTGAATGGTAACGATGTCAGCTTGTACAAGTTTCAGCACGATGCCTTCCTCAGGAATTATTTCTTTAAACTTTTTTAACAACTGTTTGAAGCAAATATGCTGTTGTTGCTCATCTGGTGCCCGAAAGCCTCCTCCCCACGCCAATCTGATGGACACTCAGAAAATTATATTTTCAAGAAGAGGAAACAACTTAACAAGCTAAGTAAAAAATAAAAAATAAATGTTTTACTGACGGGGAATAATAATCAGGAGGCGAGTGCGCACTAGTAAAATAAATTAAAAAGTAATAAAAAAACTTGTTACCAGTATCGAACAAATTTTATTGCCGTATTCTTCAATAAAAAATACTTTGTTAGTAAATGGAGGTAGGGGGAGGTGAGTTAATGATTAAAAAATTGAAGTGATAAGAGGCAACATGGAGAGTGCCCGATTAGTAAAATATGAAACCACAACCCTTCCTCACAATAATTAAGTGGTTACAAAAATTCGGTAGTAAAAAAATATAAAATATAGAATATGGCAATAACATTTGATTAAGGAGATATATATATATATATATATATATATATATATATATATATATATATATATATATATATATATACCAGGTGATTTATTGAGGTTAGTTCAATTGATTAAAAGCTGGGCAAGTGATCTTTAATTAAGATAATTCAGCCACGTCATACAGTAGCATTGTCCCTCACCTCTCCTACTCCCGGTAGAGCACAAGCTCTTCTGGTCTGTCTCGCAAGTCTACTTGCAGAGTGAGGCATGAATAGCCAGCTTAAAGTAACCGCGGGACCTAGGAAACCCGGCTACCACGTGTAAGTTTCATGTGTTCCTCAGAACAAAACAGCCCTGCACCTTCAGAGAATGAACATTTTTTGTTCTGGTAACCCCTCATTCCCTTTCACCAAGCAGCATGAGTGCAACATCATAAGAGGTAGCCAGGAAATTTCTGCTGGAAAAAGAGGCCAGCATAAAGTGACCGCGACCAAAGCATCCACATACTCTGCACTTGCTGTTTGGGTGGGTGATGGAGGAGGGCTTTTTAAAATGCCACGTACACCCGCTGACTGACTCCCTCGGCCCTCAGCCACCAGGGGAGTTCTGCCTCTTTGTAAGACGGCTCAAGGTGCGCATGCTGAGGGAAGGGCAAAGGAGGCTCCTGTCCAGACAGAACCATATTGCCTGGGTAGATTGCTTTGACAATTGCCTTCCACATTCCCGTTGCATCTTTCCAGGGCAGGTAGGCTAAAACACCAGGAAGAAGCTGGCTGAAGTATTGGGGGGGGGGGGGGGTGATTTTCTAAACTATCCACATTCGTACCATGTCAACTGGTATTTTTTTGCCCATGGACTTTGCACCAGTTTTCAAAGTATGAGCAAGCTTTCCCCTTTCACAAATGTCCAGGGGAAAAAGTCTAACAAACTAAAACAGGGGATACCATAACGCCTCTGTATCGATCCATGATATGACTGCACCTTGAGAAGTAGGTGCCATTTTGGTCACCCCCATCTGGAAACATATATAACAGAGCTAGAAAACATATGGAGACGGGCAACCAAACGATAAGGGGGCTGGAACGTTAGGTTAGGACTCTTCAACTTGGAGAAGAGAGCACTTAGAGGGGAGTTCCTCTTTGAAAGTCTACTTGTAGGTCTGCAGGTATAAAGTACCTATAAGCCAGCAAGCAGGGTTAAAAGGTTTTCCCCTAAATGTTTAGAAAAGTCTGACCTATCCACTGAGGGGCCATGGACAGAGTATAAGACTTTATTTTGCAACATCCGAATGTACGGCCCCTTTGCCTTGTAGCTAGACAAATCCAATACCCTAGCTCAGAGAAATGGTATGATCCATCCAATCACCACTATGAGGGGATGAAAAGTGATTTTTGTCTAGTAGGGGCAGTACTGGGATCCCTGAGAGATTTAAAGACTTCTCCAGCAGAGCTGTTGAGAGCCTCTGCTGAGAGTCCTAAATTGGTTTTCTGTAAGTTAGGATGCTAGAAGAATCAGGAGATATTTTAGGAATTGAGAACTACCCCCTAGACATATCTCCCTTATAGGACAGGGTAGGCAGCTCCAGTTCTGGAATACCACAACCAAGTCCTGTTTTCAGCATATCCATAATGAATATGCATACACTGAAAGCAGAACATGCAAATATGCCTCATGGATATTCATTGTGGATATCCTGAAACCACTCCAAGATCAACGCTGCCTACCCCCCCCCCCCCCCCCCCGGCTCTAATCAATTACAGCCCTATCCCATAGGGGTGTGCATTCGTATTGAACATAAATGTAAAACGCTACTTTTTTTTTTTTTAACTTAAAAAAGTGATAAGACATAAACGATCGGATTTCCAACTTATTCAACATAGCTATGTTGAATAAGTTGGAAATCGCGATTGTTGATCCAAAATAAAAATTTAAACCCCTCACCTTCCTTAATCCCCCCCCCAAAGACTTACCACAACTCCCTGGTGATCCAGCGAGGAGTCAGGACGCCATTTCTGAAAGCCTTTCCGAGGAGCACGTGACGTCGGCGCCACGTCGGAGTGACGCGGCGTCACGTGATTCCCCGCGGGTTCGTGCCGGAACGCTCGTTCGGCCCAAAAGGAACTTTTGGCCAGCTTGGGGGGGTCTGCACATCCCTACTATCCCATATGTCCCATATGACCTACGCTGGGGAAGCTGCCTGTAAACCAGGGAACAGGTCTTACCAATACTATATCATTTATATCCATGCAATCTATGCTAGACACTGGCATTCGTGATCTGTCATTCATCATCATGCTTCTATGGGATGAGCAACAAACCCCGTATTTCAGCCTATTGGTCAGGCAGCAGTACATACCTGGATATAACCACATGACTGGGCACAGTTAGAATCTTCTCTACCCTAAACAAAAAGATTTTGATTGGCTCCCGGGATCCACTCTACCAAAATGTTAATTGAATCTGTTGGAGAGATCTGCTCCTCAAATACCAAGGAGCAAGGAGAGAGGAGAATAGGCCTGTTTCAGCACAAAGAGGAATGCTGGGTGTAAAAAAAAAAAAGGTTTTATTTTTCATTTTACTGAAAATATCTACCAAGTCTACCTTAAATAAACACATGCTGCTGAGAATACCAAGCTGGTGTATGGTGTGCCTACTTGAAGTCACTCTGGGTTCATGGCTGACGTAGGTTCGATTTAACACCTCCATGACCCCTTAAATGGGACCCCCACTTCCCCTGTTATCAGGAAGCAACAGCCTCACAATATAGCAGGTAGAACTAGCACTTTGCAATAGAATTCTACAAATTACCTAATTACATCCTGTAATGACTAGCATTTTATGAGACATTTTCTTGCCTTTGTGTGTAATAGTCCACTGTAAATTACTGTTTATAATTTAATTTCCTACATTTAAATAATTATTGCTTCATGTGAACTTTTGATGTTCATAATGAAATCTGGTGACTTTGTAATGAATGTTTTCTTCTTTTTTTTGTCATTTTCTTTTTTATAATTTTGACTTGATCTGAAGTCTGTTCTCATAGCAACTGCAGAAGTGATATGTGGGTGGAAGCAAGTCACACTAACAGTTTATGGGCTACCTACGCCGAGCAAGCTAGAGCTGAGATGCATGCAAATCTCTTAATATTTACACAGTTGTAAGCACTGAGCGCTGCTTAAAACTTTCATAAGGCAGTTGGAAACAAGTCTGAATGGTCTTCACTAAATAACTACATATCATAGATCTGGAAAACCCACCACTTTTTTTCAGTAAAGTACTGGGCATTTTTTTGTTTGAGTCCAAAGCAAAGGAACATAGAAAGAAAAAGCAGATAAGGACCATTTTGTCTCTCAATCTTCCCATTTGTGCCTGCTTACTGTGCTGTAACAGGCCTTTCTCAGTCTATAACCATCTTCCTTTCTTTTCAGCCATTAAAGTTCCTTTGTGTTTATTCCAAATGTGCTTCAATTCTGACACCATTTCAGCTCCTACAACTTCCACCAAAAAAGTCTCCTCAAGGTAACTACCACCCACTTAAAGGTCAATTTAAAAAGGAGCACGCATGCTTGAAGATATGTGTGATAAATTGCAGGTGGACCTTGTGAGACTGGAAAATTGGGCATCCAAATGGAAGATTAAAATTAATGTGGATAAGTTCAAGGTGATGCATATAGGGAAAAATAACCCATGCTGTAGTTACACGATGTTAGGTTCCATAGTAGGAGCTACCACCCAGGATAATACTTTGAAATCGTCAGCTCAGTGTGCTTTGGCAGTCAAAAAAGCAAAAAGAATGTGAGAAATTATTAGGAAGGGAATGGTGAATAAAACGGAAAATGTCATAATGCCTCTGTATCGCTCCATGGTGAGACCGCAACTTGAGTACTGTGTACAATTCTGGTCGCCGCATCTCAAGAAAGATATAGTTGCGATGGAGAAGGTACAGAGAAGGGCGACCAAAATGATAAAGGGGATGGAACTGCTCCCCTGTAAGGAAAGACTAAAGATGTTAGGGCTGTTCAGTTTGGAGAAGAGACGGCTGAGGGGAGATGTGATAGAGATCTTTAAAATCAAGAGAGGTCTAGAACAGGTAAATGTGAATCGGTTATTTACTCTTTCGGACAATAGAAGTACCAGGGGGCACTCCATGAAGTTAGCATGTAGCACATTTAAAGCTAATCGAAGAAAATTATTTTTCACTCAAAATACAAGTATGCACACATATGCATGCAGATCCTCACGTGCTCTACACAGGCATGTGTTGTGCATGCACATGCACGCAAACGCAAGTATGGGACTTCCTGCTCTTGGGTGCACTTTCAAAAAATGCCAGCAAGAGCCAGGCAGCCCAATTGTACCACCAGGGATGTTACCCATCTGGTATCCCTGGTGGTGGCTGATGAGGAGAACCTTTTTCTTGTACCGAGCCTTAGAAGGAATCTGCGGCAGATAAGGAGTGCATGGAGGGAGCTGTAGCATGCATTTAACCAGCGTGCCTCTTATCAAGTGGGGGTAAGTTGAATGTGGTAGCTGTGATTATGTAAGCTAATGCATAAGGGGAACCAGGAGGGCACAAGTGGCCACCATATAGTGTTATAGTAAATGGATATATATGGAGACTGTAATGGTTTAACCTGACAATACTAGCATGGCAGTTCATTGCTTCACTGTGTCTTATTAGATAACAGACATATAATAGGTCAGGTTTACATAGAATGATTGAAACCTTTGTGGCACAATGCTGTAAGGAAGAGATGATACTAACTCTCTCAGGGAATATAAAATGGTTTCATGCTGATATCTCAAGCAATATCTTGCAAGCCAATCCTCAGGGGATGCCTAGGCAGTCAGGTTTTCAGGATACTCACAAATATTCTGCCTGTCAAATCAATACCATGCATGCTCCTGGAGGATATCCTGAAAACCTGCCTGTCTAGGGGTGCCTCAATGACTAACTTGAAAAACACTGAATTATAGGACAGCAAACCATTTAGAATACATTTAGAAGGCATAGATTAGGTCCAGTTGCAGGCTTCTGGGTACTCCACAAGGATATTCGGACTAGTTGCACTGCACAGCTATGTGACTCATGACCTGGTGTATCATGGCTAGGGATGTGAATCGTTTTAGGACGATTAAAATTATCGTCCGATAATTTTAATATCGTCTTAAACCATTATGGAACACAATACAATAGAGATTCTAACGATTTATCGTTATAAATCGTTAGAATCGTGAGCCGGCACACTAAAACCCCCTAAAGCCCACCCCCGACCCTTTAAATTAAATCCCCCACCCTCCCGAACCCCCCCCAAATGACTTAAATAACCTGCGGGTCCAGCGGCGGTCCGGAACGGCAGCGGTCCGGAACGGGCTCCTGCTCCTGAATCTTGTTGTCTTCAGCCGGCGCCATTTTCCAAAATGGCGCCGAAAAATGGCGGCGGCCATAGACGAACACGATTGGACGGCAGGAGGTCCTTCCGGACCCCCGCTGGACTTTTGGCAAGTCTCGTGGGGGTCAGGAGGCCCCCCACAAGCTGGCCAAAAGTTCCTGGAGGTCCAGCGGGGGTCAGGGAGCGATTTCCCGCCGCGAATCGTTTTCATACGGAAAATGATGCCGGCAGGAGATCGACTGCAGGAGGTTGTTCAGCGAGGCGCCGGAACCCTCGCTGAACGACCTCCTGCAGTCGATCTCCTGCCGGCGCCATTTTCCGTACGAAAACGATTCGCGGCGGGAAATCGCTCCCTGACCCCCGCTGGACCTCCAGGAACTTTTGGCCAGCTTGTGGGGGGCCTCCTGACCCCCATGAGACTTGCCAAAAGTCCAGCGGGGGTCCGGAAGGACCTCCTGCCGTCCAATCGTGTTCGTCTATGGCCGCCGCCATTTTTCGGCGCCATTTTGGAAAATGGCGCCGGCTGAAGACAACAAGATTCAGGAGCAGGAGCCCGTTCCGGACCGCTGCCGTTCCGGACCGTCGCTGGACCCGCAGGTTATTTAAGTCATTTGGGGGGGGTTCGGGAGGGTGGGGGATTTAATTTAAAGGGTCGGGGGTGGGTTTTAGGGGGTTTTAATGTGCCGGTTTTGCGATTTTTCGATTTTTCGATTTTTCACGATTTTTCACGATTTTTCACGATATTTTACCCCCCCAAACGGCAACAATACGATTCCCTCCCCCTCCCAGCCGAAATCGATCGTTAAGACGATCGAGGACACGATTCACATCCCTAATCATGGCCCTTCATGGAAGCTACATGTTCCGATATAATTTAGGTACAGGTGCCAGCACACCACCTCTATGTGCATTAATGGTAGGGATGTGCATTCGTTTTGAACAAATGCGCAATCCGCAACGTATAGGTCCCTATTCGTTGCATTCATGGGGTCCCGAAATGTATGGCAAACACCCACGAATGCAACGTATCATGAATGAATAAAACCCCTACCCTCCTGACCCCCCCAAGACTTGCCAAAAGTCCCTGGTGGTCCAGCGGGGGTCCTGTAGCGATCTCTTGCACTCAGGCCGTCGGCTGCCGGTATTCAAAATGCCGATAGCCTTTGCCCTTACTATGTCACAGGGGCTGCCGGTGCCATTGGTTGGCCCCTGTCACATGGTAGGAGCACAAGATGGCGCCAGCCGTCCTACCATGTGACAGGGGCCAACCAATGGCACCGGTAGCCCCTGTGACATAGTAAGGGCAAAGGCTATCGGTGCCATTTTGAATACCGGCAGCCGACGGCCTGAGTGCAGGAGATCACTCCAGGACCCCCGCTGGACCAACAGAGACTTTTGTCAAGTCTTTGGGGGGTCAGGAGGCTGGGGGGTTGTAGTTAATTAAATTTAAAGGGTTGGGATGGGGGTTTTTCAACTTTAATGGGAAACGAATACCACAAATATGAATACCGAATCGGACGAATCCGTCCCTGCTGCACATCCCTAATTAATGGATTGCCAAGAGCTCTATCTCAAATCACATAGTAGTAGCATACATTGTCACATACCAGTATGGAGGTCACAAAACCAGCTACACAGCACACTCTGTTCTCATCCTATTTCTTTCCTATAGATTGAGGACCTGAAGAAGAAAGCCCAGTGACTGGGCCTCTGGAAGAGGAGGTGGCTCAGTCAGTTGTGTATTGAGCTTGATGGGGCTGATGGTAAGTCATCTTTAAGCCTACTGAGCACAGTCCCCATAAAAGTTGCATGTATCTGTAACTTTAACTGGACATCATTCTCACACACACTTTTGTTTTAAGGCGCTGATAAAGATGGTAACATGGAGGCTGATGGGGAGGAGGACACACCTGCCCTAGCTCCCACACTAGCAGTTGTCACTGTGGGGAGGGGGAGCAGGATGTTCCTCCCTCACTCCCATTACCACCAAGGGAGGAAGCGGTGGAGATTGAGCCACTTGACCCTGAAGAGGCGTACGCCAGGCCTACAGCTGGTCCAGATCCTGGTCCCCTTCCCGTAGGGCCTCCTCCCTGTTTTGCCCAGGGAGTTAGGGACACAAAGACCAAGGTGGCCAAGGGAGGCATGCATGACCCTCTGCTTTGCCCACTATCCCCCCAGGACAGCAGCCAAGAGGCTCATCCTCGGGAGCAAGGCGGAAGTTTTGTGCTTTCCTGAGTGGGATGGCGGTGGAGCAGAGTGCTTTGCATGCCTATCAAAGGAGGGTGCTGGGAACGCTGGATGCGCACCTATGGGCCCTTCAGCATCTGGGGGCAGCTTTAGGGTCCTAGATAGCAGGATGCCACCATCCTGAGCACCCTCCTACCTGCCTCCCTAACTCCCTGGGAGTTTTGGTTTTACACTTTTGTATATAGGGTTTACTCCCTAGATGTCCCCTCCCCTGTTCCTTTATTCTTTTTTTGGTTGATGTAAATAGCGTTTCAAATTTTTCCAAAGTTTTCTATGAAATTCACCTGGCTGTGTTTATTGAGTACCACGTGAGAGGAGGAAGGGGGAGTGGGGGGGAGGGTGGAAGGAGTTTTGTGAGATGGAGTACGTAGTGAGCAAGAAATAACTTCCAAAGGAAAAGCAGACTGTTACATTCAAAACTCAACACATGTATTATGAGTTCTTATTTCACCTTCAAGAAATGTGCCATCGGTCAAGGAGAGAGAGTCAACTGGCAAGAGAAGAGGTGTGCAGGTGTGAGAAGCATCTGTGCTGGAAGGAAGTTCTGGAGCTCAATCACCATCTGTGGGAAATATGCGCTTGCCAGCAAGCCATTTCAGGGTTTAAACATTAACTTCCCTTCTCCCTGACATTTGCCTGAATAAAAGCATCACTTGTGCTTAAGCCTCTCTGCCAAGGAGAGGATACCTGACTTCATGTATTTCTCTGGCTTATAATTATTCCTGATAGCCTGAAAGAGGGGCTGGGTGTTCCCTAGTCAGAGGCAGGACAAAGTCAGGAGGTATAGATTTCAGCAGCCAATGAAATGATCCGTGCACACCCCCTGAGCCAAAGCCAATGGTGTAATGACTCTTCTGTTGCTATGGGAAAGTAGCCAATCATGTAATGACACATCATCTGCCTTTGTATGAATGTACAATAAAAGGAAGAGCCTCGTGAGGGCTCATCCCTTGCCTTGCCTTCTCTTCCTGCCTGCGATGAAAGCTGTCTCAAGTGTGTTCTTGGCCTCCATACGCTACATCTGGTGAGCCCGACCGTGATGATATACTCCATGCTTATTTCGGCTGGTCATAGCCTAGGTACGTACCGTTCAACAGATTTGCAATCGTAATATTTAAAAAAAAAAAAAAAAAAGTACTTCTTAGTAATTTTTAAAGTATTTCTCAGCAAGTTTGTTCCCCACACTCGTGAGCATGGGCAATGATTTGACTGTACAGCAGAGGCTACATGCCAGAGAGCTGCAGCAAATCATCAATAATCATTATTTCATCACCAGAAGAAAAATAGCGCAAGTCAGCCTGGGGGACTTAGAAAAATTAATAAGTGAAATAGCTTGCCGTTGCCCTTGGTATTCAATAGAGGCGGGAACTCTAAATACCCAGGAATGGATTTCAATCGGCAATTGTCTTCATACGGCTCCCAGAGCTCCCATAAAGCAAAGATTAATCTGGCAAAAATGTACAGAGGCCATCGAACACATAGAAAAAAAAAGTTTAAAGACAGCAGTTTCAAACCATGTGCTTTTAGAAGCAGGCAGACTCAATCAGAATACCCTTCCCCCACCCTATCTTCAAAATCCCTCAGAGCCAGCAAATTCTTTGTATCCTCAGCTCCCCATACCTACACCCAAGGCACAAGCCATTCACACATCTCCGCCCTCTTTAGAAAACCAGCTCTTGAGCACAATTAAGCTACAACCTGGCATGGGAGGGGTGGTCCGCATGGGGTTTCAGCAGGAGCAAGAGAAAGAAAACCTTACAGAAAAAGAATTGTTGGAAGGATTTCAAGCCTTCCCCATCACAGAAAAGAACCATGAACAAAGGGGGACAGAAAATGAAATAGAACATCTGGGGACACACAATCACATGGCTCCTGTGGCTTCCTCTGCGTCCACCTCAGAGAAAAGGCCCCAGGAAATAGAAAACACTGAGGTCAGAAAAACTAGCCTTCCTCCATCTTGCCTGCAACCCCCTTCCCCCACTAACCACTCCCTGTACCCCCATTCGCCATTGCCTGAGACAGTCATTAATTCTGCATCACCAATTTGTGCAGGTAAATTACCATCTCAAACCCCTGCTCCCGGTAACAATTTATGTGCCATGGTCAGCATGGGATTTCACCTAGAACATGGAAATCTCACAAGGGAGGAATTATTGAAAGGGATTCAAGCCTTTCCCATTACAGAAAGAAACAAAGAACTAGGTGTGGCAGCAATAGAGTTGAGTGCAGCCCGGAATGCCATGAGCACTGGCTCTGCCCCCAGGTCTTCAAAGAAATCAGCATATAAGACCTTGGGCCAGGCAGCTGCACTCCTGCGTTACAAGCAAAGAAAATATCAATATGAAAAAAAGGATTTAATTAGACTCCTGCGTTACAAGCAAAGAAAATATCACTATGAAAAAAAAATGGTTTCTCTTGCTTAAGGAGTAGTTTCTCTTTTGAATTCAGTTACAAAAAATCTGCATACTTTGAGAGTATTTTCCCCCACAAAGTGTAAGCATAGCCTTATGTTAAAACTGTACTGAGATTTGAACAATTACTGTGTAAATTACATGTGAAAGTTTCCCTTTTGCAAAGTTTATTTGGCTCACATTTAAAATGACTCCATTTCTCTGAGATTTAAGTTTATAGTTTGAATTGCTAGCGTACAGAACTTATATCTTTACTGTGATTCTCCCTAAAGTAAATTAAAATAGAATCTGTCTGCAAGGAATCAGCAAGTACTTGCCAAGCCATTGTCTGTGGTCGATGTTATCTAAATTGTTAAACAAAGCTATCTTTAAGTTCCTATTGACTGAAGGATTAATTCCTTGGGTGCAGTTCTTTTCTTTTGAGAAACACTGCTCCTCCCCCCCTTTTCTGTAACTCTTGCTTGCCACTCATGGGGAGGGAGGGAGAACTTTTGAAAAAAAACAAAAAACTGGACTTAGTACTGCAGTTTCTCTCTCTAGTTTATATATGTTATAACTCAGACAGATTATAGTAGTTACAGTCACTTTAGCATGCAGCAGACAGAGCTGAGCAAACAGCGTGTTTAATTTCCTATTCTAATAATTATATGAAGAAATTCTATTCTGATATTCCACATTGAAAGTAAGCTCAGAGTATTATTGATTGCAACCTGGAACAATAGTTGCATTCTATAAAGTAATGACGGTGTCTCCACTAGGAGGCACTATGTTATTCTACAAGTTATATTATATTATTGTTTTAATAATTCTGTTGTATAATAGTTTTTATTTTTCAGGCCTACAGACCTTCTGTATTAAGGACACTTCAGTTTTATTTTCTTTTTCACAAAATTTATACAGAATTCTGAACCTTAAAATTTTTACTGACAGAGGTTGCTACATCTAAAGCAATCCCTCCCAAACCTTTTCTTGCAAATCCAAATTGATTTTATTAAATTGAATAATAGAATTGATTTCTTCAAGGTTAAAAAAGTAAGAATTTCACTTTAATCCTTACCTTAGTAATTTTTTGCAGTATGCCAGTTTTTAATATTTTCCAGATTTACAGCCTTCCTGCCATGAGGAGATGTGAAGGTGAACACTTTGCAGTTTATTTTAACATTTTTCTAACACCTTTTGACTTTTGACTTTTGATCCTTGATCTAATTTTGTTTTTGATAACTTTTTGGTAAGATTTTTAGCTCATATTATGTGTTATCTGTTGCCTGTCTTGATGCCAAAAAGACTATGAATGCATATTTGCAGAATGAATATGAATATGTGTCAGTTTGGTGTAAATGAATATTTGCAAGATGAATGAATATATGTCAGTCTTGTGTAACATATGTTTAATGTAATGTCTAATATACTTGTCATTTGATTCTGCTTACTGCAAATGACTTTTCCTTTAAACGATTAATTTACATTTATTGCTAATTTACTGAATGAAAATTGATCACTGCATAAAAACTTTCTTGATAATGGGGCTACCCTCTGTCCTGAAAACTGATAATGGCTCTGCTTTCTGCAGCCATTCCTTTACATGAATTTTGTCAATAATTGAATATTAAATACTTATTTGGCATCCCCTACAACACCACAGGGCAAGCCATTGTGGAGAGAGCAAATCATACCCTTAAGAGCTCTGGACCAAACAAAAAGAAAAAGGGGGGATTGCCCCTGGATTTTCCCCCTGAACAAAGTATTGTTTACTTTAAATCATCTAAACATATCAGGTTCACATAAGAACACAGCCATGAGTAATCATTATGGGACTAGGGTTAGTCACCCACAGCCATCAGTTTTGTATAGAATATTTAATGTCTGGTACGGTCCCGTTCCCTTAAAATGGGGAACGAGGATATGTTTCTCTGCTTGCTTCCACAGGTCCAATCAAGCCGTGGAAAGATGGAAAGGTGTCCAGGTCTACAGGACCCGATCCCCAAACTTCTCCCTGAGCCTCCACAGCCCTCAGAAGGCAGAGACCGGACTCCTTGCAAAAAGCAGCACCACATGACCTGGGGACAGATCAAGGCCCTATCCAACCAATCTGCACAACTCTTAGAACAGCAAGGCCTTGAGAAAACTCCAGAGAACTTATTAGCCGCTTTTTCTTGCCTGAATGCCAACTCATTAACAATTGTGTTCTGCACCCTCCTCCTTTGCCTTATTTCTCCAGCTATGGCGATTTCAGAACAAGGACTCTGACAGGACAACATGTACATCCTCGAATCAGAACTTTTCACACCTGTTGAATCGAACAGACTGTTGGATCTGCACACACATGCCAACCCAAGCCTGCGGAGAACTACTGATGCATGCTGTACCATTTAACCTTACAGTATGGACTAATTATCCTTTACAGAGAGGTTTTCATTAACTCTCCAGTTAATACTACCATACTACACATTGGTAGCTGTATTCAAGAGACTGCCGCTCTTTGTTGGGACTAATGATGCATATGATACAGGGGATGGGAAAGGGACTTCAGTTGGGAAATATCCATATTGTAACCGAACATTTGTATTAATCACTGAACACTTACAAAATTATACCACATATATGTATACAATTGGCAGATTTCAGGATGTGCAGTGGGAGACCCAAGCAGGTACAGAAAGTATAGAGGGGATGAAGGATTTACCTTTTGTAGTTATATAGCCCAAATGATAACCAATGACATGTCCACTAATCTGTTAGGAAACATATGGATGTTATGTGGGTGTAGAGCATATATGTACATTTCCCCAAGATGGAGAGACAGATGCACTTTAGGCTACATCCTCCCCTCATACTATGCAGTCAAAAATTTACCCAAAGCAAGGCTCTGTAACAAAAGGGAGGCGATAAATAATCCCATAGAAAAGTATACAGAAACTCAGATAGCTAGAAGCCTGTTTCCCCCAATGGGGACAGCTATGAATTACAGAGACTTACACATCCTAGCTAACTGGACGACTGCCATATTTAATCAGACAGTCCATGCATTAAAACTACTCACAACAGAAGTCTCTCAGATTAGAGAAGTAGCTTTACAGAACAGCTATACCTTAGAAACCATTTTAGCCTTAAAGGGTGGTGTTTGTGCATTAATTGGATCTCATTGCTGTGTGTACATATCAGACTATAAAGCAAACCTCACACATACCATAGAGCAGATAGAAACCATGGTTGCTGATGCACCACTTTCAGACAGAATACCAACTTCTCCATGGGACTGGCTATGGTCCTGGCTCCCTGATATTTCTGGTCTCAAAGGGGTGATTTCTATTATAATTACTGTAATTGTCTTAATTATTTGCCTGTGATGCTGTATTCAGTGCATACCCAACCTCATATCCATATTGAAACCTTGCTCTCAGCCCGGATACAAAGATGTCTTGTAAGATGCCTAATAGGGAATCATGAGCCCTGCAGCGTTGGCACACCACCTGCACCAGCTCTGGGTGATATGGAGATTCAGGAGCTCATCGGTGGCTGGCACACCACGCCAAATTAGCTTTCTTCTCTCCATAATCCCCCTTCCCCTATTCCCAGCCCATACCAAGACATAACATATTTCAGTAAGGGTCTAAAGCTTTACTGAGCTGCCTAAACAAAAACAGAAAGGGTGAGATGTGGGAAATATGCGCTTGCCAGCAAGCCATTTCAGGGTTTAAACATTAACTTCCCTTCTCCCTGACATTTGCCTGAATAAAAGCATCACTTGTGCTTAAGCCTCTCTGCCAAGGAGAGGATACCTGACTTCATGTATTTCTCTGGCTTATAATTATTCCTGATAGCCTGAAAGAGGGGCTGGGTGTTCCCTAGTCAGAGGCAGGACAAAGTCAGGAGGTATAGATTTCAGCAGCCAATGAAATGATCCGTGCACACCCCCTGAGCCAAAGCCAATGGTGTAATGACTCTTCTGTTGCTATGGGAAAGTAGCCAATCATGTAATGACACATCATCTGCCTTTGTATGAATGTACAATAAAAGGAAGAGCCTCGTGAGGGCTCATCCCTTGCCTTGCCTTCTCTTCCTGCCTGCGATGAAAGCTGTCTCAAGTGTGTTCTTGGCCTCCATACTCTACAACCATCTCTACATATAGCAGCGATGAGCGACAACATGGACATGCACCTGAAAAAGTTATACATTAAATACATTAGCATTGCAATCTTCATTAACACATTTCTGAATATCCCTGGGACCCAGAAGGCATGCCACTGCTTACAATTTGGAATGCAGCTACTCATGTCTGGAGAAGAGATGAGTGAAGGAGGATGGTGGGACAGGCAACGGGCGAGTTCAGGAGGGAGGGAGAGGCATCTGGCAAGAGACCTGGTGTGCATGTGTTGCTATCCTTTCTTTAGTGGCAACTAGGGGCTATTTAATGGCCAGAATTGTTGTTCTACTATCTCTTAGCAGGCCTAAGAAGCCAACCTGCAGGGATGTTCTTCTCTAGGCTCTCAAATCTTCATTCGCTGTGCTCTCACCCTGTATTGCAGGTGGAAGAACAGGAAAGGGTCATAGTGTGGCTTAGACAGAACTCAGAACACCCTCACAAAGGGAGGGATTTAGCAATAGTCAGAAACTGTTCAGCTCATGAATGGCACTCTGGGCAGCTGCTTAAAGCATTCCTGACTATGTTGCCTTCCATCTTCTCTGGCTCCCATCCCTGGCCTTTCTGCCTCTGTGAATGTTGTTCACACAAATGAGGGTAAAAGGATAAACATAGTAATTCAGGGGATCGAGGAAGGAGAAGGAAGATGCAGGCTCAGACTAACCAGTGCTTAGAAGACCAGGCCTTATGAAGCGAGAAAGCCCAATTCACCTCTCCAGCCCTGTGATCCAGCATTTCCATCCCGCAGCTGCCCTTCTCCTGCCAGTGCTCATGAAACATGTAAAGACTGTGAACAATAGTGTCCTAGTATTCTAAAAAGTAGTACTACTATCCCTCTATACCCCATGTACCTAAGCAGTAAGATAATCACTAGAGATCAGATGCCTACTTGTCCTAAAAAAGCTCTCTTAATTATGACCTGTACCTTACCCAGTCCACTCCATGCTCACAAGTGTTAGATGGTATTCCTAAGTTAATCATGTAAAGGATGACCTAAGGACACCTCTTCCAAGACCACCAAAAAAAGTTCTCTGTAACACCAACCTATATCTAGCCCACAGCTTTTTTGAAAAATAGGACATGCAGGCTCATGAGCTAATGTCTACATCAAGCACCCAAGCTCTCAGCAGAAGGCAACCACACACTCCCCCACGCCCTCTTCCATATATGGTAAATTGGAAGGACTGGCAGAATCATCTGATTGAAGGTAATCTTGAGAGCTAGCCTCACACCTGAATGTTGATGTGAAGTGTAATTGTCAGCAGCTGTTTCCTAATCACTCAGAATAATAGTTGGCTCTCCAGAAGAGCATACCC
Source organism: Rhinatrema bivittatum (assembly GCF_901001135.1). Lineage (NCBI taxonomy): Eukaryota > Metazoa > Chordata > Amphibia > Gymnophiona > Rhinatrematidae > Rhinatrema > Rhinatrema bivittatum. Next base: position 782,472,032 of record NC_042616.1, on the reverse strand, counting down.
AAAATTAGTAACACGTGTAACCCATACCTATTTACACATGTACTAATGGAAGTGCGTAATAATACTATCAACTTTAATTACCTACACGCGTAAGTTGTACACGCATAAGTCCCAACTACTTTCGTGCGATTCCGACATGTGATTTAAGCTTCTATGCGCATATCTGTATGCATGCTATGTGCCTTTCTGCCCATATAAAGAGGGGTCTGCCCCTTCTTTCTTCCTGCTAGCATGTCTCAGGACTAACCAGGGTACATTTGCAAGCCAAACTTTCTCCCAAGGGAGGTGGTTATGCTTGTTAAGGAGGTCATGAGGAACTACACGGTTCTGTATGACTCTGCCTCCAAACAAGTGGGCTCATACCATAAAGAACAACTAGGGGAGAAAATCAGGCCAAGATTAATGTTGTACTTAAAAACAGCTGGTGTGGGGAAACTGTGCCACAAGTGGCGTGACCTGCGGCCTTCTGTCAAAAGGAAGCAAGCCAGGGCAAAAGCAGAGGGGGCGGACACCCAAGTAAGCTTCACGGCGGCAGAGCAGCTGGTGCTATCCACCATTGCAGAGTCCATCGTGAGTTGGGTGGGGGATCTGGACACCTCCCATCAACAGCAGCAGCAGGAGAAGCACTGTCTCTAAGATACATTGTCTTACTGTATGTCAAGAGATAGCTTTCTACATGGTGTATAGGTTGTGTGCCTAAAACAGGTCCCTTCTTGAATCAGGAGGGACGGCACATGCGCCCAGATAGAAGATGATTCACCCCTTGGCTACAGAGCCCCAGGTCTGTTGTCTCAGGCACTGCACTGTAGGATTAGTGGATATTAGGGATGTGAATCATTTTTCTGATGATTGAAAATATCGTACAATATTTTCAAACTTGTCAGAAATCGGGGGCTGCCCAAAATCAATAGGAAAACCCCACAAAATTGTTCGTGGGGTTCTCTTATCGTTTTGGGGGAGGGTGGGAAAAATGGCACACAAAAACAACCCCTAAACCCACCCGACCCTTTAAAACATATCCTTTAGCTTCCCGCACCCTCTCGACCCCCCCCCCCAAAACTTTTTAAAATTACCTGGGGGTCCCGGGAGCCATCTCCCGCTCTTGGGCTGTCGGCTGCCACTAATCAAAATGGCGCCGATGGCCCTTTGCCCTTACCATGTGACAGGGTATCCGTGCCATTGGCCGGCCCCTGTCACATGGAGGGAGCACTGGATGGCCCGCGCCATCTTAATGGTCATCGGCGCCATTTTGATTAGTGGCAGCCGACGGCCCGAGAGCGGGAGATAGCTCCCGGGACCCCCACTGGATCACCAGGTAATTTAAAAAAGTTTTTGGGGGGTTGGACCGCACGAAAAAGATTTCACTATAGTCCCAGAACCAGGAATCGGAACCGATTCCAGTTCCGATTCACATCTCTAGTGAATATGTATGTGGTATCTAGCATCCTACTCTATTTGACCCTCTGTTGCATACTGTTCTGTATGGCCACATGACAGTGATGTTGACTTTCCTCTCCACTTCCAGCTCGAGTAATTGGACATTTACTATATCCTGTTTGTATTCCACCCTATTACTTGAATATGAGATGTGAGCTTGCAGGGCTGCAATCTAGAGGCATGAAGCCACCCTTGAAAAGAGTGGCTGCAGGTAGTTGCTACCCTCAGCAGCTAGGCAGGATCAGTAAATGCATGTTATGGGAGGGAAGCTAGTTTAGAAGAGAAACATGAAATATATCTTCACTTTAGTATCTGAGGAACTGAAAGAGCCCTTGGGTCTCTGTAATGAATGTGCACATGGAAACTCCAGAGATACATAAACACCTTTGATGTGCAAATAAACCTGATAGTATTGTCCATGTTGCAGTGGGCCACCAGAAGGACCAGTCAGAGCCAAGTGGTCTACAACTTCCTAGGTGCCGCATCCACCAGCTCCATGACCCTTCATCTGAGGAAGAGGTGGCTCCAGATGCTACTAGTATGGGGGAAGATGTGGATGAGCCACATGAGGAGCCACATGAAGAGTAGGAGGAGGTGCCAGAGGAGGAGGCAGAACAGCAAGGGGAGATAAAATCCTCAACAGGGAAGGAAGATTGAGACCAGGAAGAGGTGGAGGTCCAGCCAGCCGAGCACCTTCTCATCTCCCTGAATGCCCATCTTGTGGAGGAGGTGTGAACCCTATGGCCCTAGATGAATAGTTTCTAAGTGGCAATGCAGGAGGAGGCAGAAGGGCTCAGCCATGAATTGTGTGGCATCCGACAGGAACTGTCTGGAGGGAGTTGCTACCAAGACTGGTCCCCTGCCAATCTTGTAGCACAGCCACAGCTACCACCAGCTGCACCATCCCGACCTGGTAGACCCTTCAACAGCCAGCTTCCTCAGGAGCCTGGTCCAGCACCCTCTGAAGGACCATTACTGAGATGGAAGGTGTACAGAGAGGCCCAGCCCCAAGTCCCTGCCATACCACCAATTAGCAAAGAAGGCCAAAAGAGGCATTAACTGTATTTGTTTAGGCACTGTAAATAAAAGCACTATAATCACCAACTAAAATATCTTTGTATCAGAGTGTTCCTTTCCTGTATAGCCTGTCTTTGACTGTGGCGATGTATAATTTGCAATTCCTCCTGACTGAGCTGTTGCTCCTCCTCCTCTTCCTCTTCATCTATATTCTCTGGCTTTCCCTCTGGAAGAGGCATGTGTCTTGTTTTGACCAAGTTATGTAGCATACAGCAGGCTAGGAAGATCTGACAGACTTTAGGTGGGTTGTAGAGGAGGCATCCCCCAGATCTGTCCAGACAGCAGAAGAATGTTTTGAGTAGGCCAAAGGTCATCTGTTGGGCCTTGTTGTATCGCACCTCCGCTGCACTCTGTGGGGTGGCCACAGGGATCATGAGCTAGGTTTTGAGGGGATAGCCTCTGTTGCCTGCAAGGAAGAAACCACAGCAGAACAGTTATATAGCCTTTGAGTTTGTATTGGATGTTATAGGATTAGGCTGGGTTGGAGGAAAACGCTGGGCCAGGCTGGCCACAAAGAGATGTGGGACACAACCCTGGTGAAGTTGCTTGGGATATGGTGTTTACTACCTAGTAGCCAGCCCCCGTGATGTGTCCTTCCTGGAAGCGGTCATGAATACCTGACTGTGAGAGGATGTAGGATGAGGCCCTTTGCATCTCAAACCACCAGTATATTGAGGAAGTCCTTGTGGTTGCAGTAGGCAGCCTCATCTCCCCCTGGTGCCCTTATAGGGATGTGTGTGCAATCAATCACCCCCAGGCCAGAGGAAAAGTATGCAACTTGCTAAAAATCTTGCATGATATGTTCTTGATGCCTTCCGCTCTGAGGGAAGGATATATACTAGCGAGTTCTCCTTAGCAAGGTGGCAAGCACCTGATCAATGCACATGAAGACGGTGGACTGGCTCATGCCAGCCGTGAAACACCCCCCCCCCCCCCACACACACACACACACACAGAGGAGTTTAGAAGGCACCAGAAGCAAAAAAGGCTAGGGCCATGGTAATCTTGAGATGTGCTGGCAAGCCTGGCATGGTCCCTCTGGGAGGTGAGATCTAGGTCTTCCTGTAACTGCAGGCATAGGTACTGTATAGTTTTCTTATTAAACCTGAACCTATGCATGACTTCCTCCTCTGACAGATCTAAAAACTGAGTCCATGTCCTGTAAACTCTGTGTGTGGATATCTTTGCCTCCTCCTCTCTGTCTTCTGTGCCATAAAGCCATGAGTACTGAGTACCCATACAGGAAAGTCTGTCTTCCTGTCTCAAACACCTCAAAAGATGTGACGGCTGCTCCACTTCTAATTCACCCCCAATGACACCCCCTCCTCCCTGCCAGTTCCTACTTCAAGAGGTTAATCAAAAGTTTCTTGGGTGCTGAGAGCATAAACCCCCAGTAGCAAGTTCGCGTGCGTTAAGTGAGTGCATGTCTGCGCATATGTCTGATTTAAAATACATCATTACAAGCATATGTATGTCATGTCCAGAGCATGCCCCTTCCATACCCCTTTGAATGCACATTATGTTACGCGAGTACGCATATATACGCGCGTACTTTGCACTTTTATCAATACGTGTGCCTCACGCACGGTGCACATATATGCAGATGTGGCCATTTTTGCGCGAGTAACGCTTTTAAAATTGACCAGTTAGTGGAAGAGCATTCTCTCACACTCCTTCTGAGCATCCCTCCTAAACTCAAGCTCAAGGCCAGTTACATTCAGAAACTGTAGGTACTTCCCTGTTCCAGAGAGATTACAATCTAAGGGTATCATTTACTAAGCTGAGTTAGGTTTTATCGCTTGATAAACAGTGTTTACTCTGCAGTAAAAGGCCTAATGCAGAGATAACAAATGGAATTTCAAATACCAAATGTTATCTTTTTCTTGTAAACCTAGTGATAATGCTAATGAGCTGATTTGTAGGCAATCTGATGCAAATAAAATAACATGGCTTCCATCAACTCTCACAAGCCATGATATTTTATGGAAATTTTGCTACCCAAGAGGCATAGATATCTTTCCCTTGAAACACTGGGCTGCTAACATGTGTCCTGAGTCCTCCAGGGTTCTCTTGAAAGGGCCTGAGCGGCCTGAAGAATCCCCCTTCTAAGTTGTCAAAAAAGAACCTGTGAAGATCTTGTGGGAGATGCCCTCCCATTCCCACCGCCTCCTGTAAAAATAATAAAATGTTTAACATTCTGTGATGGCCCGGCCCTCTCCCTTCCAAAATCCTACCTCCTTTCATTCAAAAACACAGAGAGTAAATAAAAATCCAAAAAGTCCCCCTAGTCTGCCCAGAAAGGTGTTTAAGTCTGTAACTGCTGCTCTATGCAGGTTCTCCCCAAGCAGTGAACGTTGCACCAAAGTTACCACCAGTTACCTTGGTTCTTCGTTTCCTTCCTCTAGCCACCTCTGTATTTATCCCACGCCTTTTTGAATTCTATTACTGTTCTTGCCCTTTCTATTTCTTCCAGAAGGGCATTTCAGGCATCCTCCACCCTTTCTGTGAAAAAAAATATTTCCTGAGTCTACTCCCTTGGAGCTTCATATTATGACCCCCCTAGTCCTACAGCTTCCTTTCCATTGGAAAAAATGCAATACCTTTCAGACAGTTAAAAGTCTGTATCATATCCTCCTGTCCTCTTGTCAAGGGAATATATATATATGTTTAGGTCCTCAAGTCTCACCTCATATGTCTTTCAGTGCAGATCCTACACCATTTTGGGTTCCTTTGTGGTATGAGCTCTGCATTGAAGAAATGACATAAAATGAACTTGAGGACCTAAATATGTGCATCCTACCAAGTGAAAAGGAAAATGTCATTATGTGGCCGACATTTTTCAAAATTGCAAGTGCTAAGCTATGAGCCCTAGGGAGCGCTCCAAGCTCCACTCTACTGAGAGGGATCATAAGCCAGGGGGCAGGGGGTGTGCTATGGTAGGGAAGTAATTTTTTTTAACAAAATGGAGCAGGGTTTTGGAGGGTGGGATGGGGCTAGCTTGGAAAGTTGTTTTTTTTTTTAATCATTTTTACAGGTCAGCAGCTTCAAGGGGATGGAGGGAGTAGAGTGGGAAAGAGGGTTCCATGAAGACCTGCATGAATTTTCCGACTACTTGGGTGGGGATTCTTCAGGCTGCTCAGGCCCTTTAAATGATGGCGGCCCTGACTCTGGGGCTTCCATCAAGCGCTCTTCCTGGGGATACCTAAGTCATGGCATTTTTCCCAGTAGTATAATATCATTAGGAAAACTCCCATGGGATTTACTAAACTGCAGTACCAAGTACTGACACTTAGCGAATCCCGCTGTATTATTTCCTCTGGGCTTAGTAAATAGACCCTCAAATTAGTAATGAGATAATGGAGGGTGAAATGACTTTCCCAAGGTAACAAGGAGCATCAGTGGGAGAAACAAGATTTGAAGCCCGACTTTCCTGCTTCTTCACTCACTGCTCTAAGCACTTGGCTACTCCATTGCATGAGTGTTTCAGTTTAGGGAAAATTCTATTTTCTAGAAACTTTATGGAATCTGCCAGGTACTTGTGACCTGGATTGGTCACTTTCAGAGACAGGATGCTGGACTCGAGGGACCTTGGTCTGACCCAGTTTGACATGTTTTATGTTCTTATGATATCTGAAGGTTTGTATTATATCTCCCCTTTCCCTCCTTTCTTCTCAAGAATACATCTTTGGTTCCTTAAGTCTACGTATGGTTTGAGTACATGCCATGTTGGCACCCTCCTTTCAATTGCCAAAATTTGACCTCCTAAAGATCATTATTTTAAAAAACAGGTTGGCATCTTAAATACTTACCTATCCCTCTTCAACAGCTATTCACCTTAATCTGTTCTTCGGCCTCAGATCTGATGTACTGGCTTCGCAGTAAATAACGGTATGCTGTGTATTCCCCCCCCCCCCCCCCCCCACACACACACAAATGTCATGGCTATAGGATCTATGTATATGTTTTTACATAGGGGAAAGAAGGGAGAGATGAGACGGCACCAAACTATGAAAGACTGAGAGGGAGAGAGAAAAGAAGAGATTGTTCTTATGCAGTTGATAATATATACATGCACGCCCTCACCTCTCTCATACCATCCCTATATTATCTGTCTTCCAAATTAAACTCCCACCTCATACTGAGGTCGTTTGGTTCCCTCTAACCATATATGATGTACTTTTTTGTATGTGTTCTTAATTTGCTATGTCCTTTCTGAGATGGGGAGACAAGAACTGCATACAATGGATGGGTGCACTATGTATTTGCATAATGACATAATGATATGTTTTGTTTTGTTTGTAAATTCTTAACTGATAATTCCCGACATTCTACTAGACTTTTTGACAGCTACTGCAAATTGGGCAGATGTTATTAGACATTTACCAACAATGATGCCAAGATTTCCTGAGTGTTCACATTAGAGGCTATTATTGTAGATGAGATGCTTAGCTGATTTATTCACATATATATTACATCACACTCGGTGTTGAAACTCATCTTCCACTTCATTGCCCACTTGCTAGGTTTTATGAGATCCTTTTTATGTTCTTCATCATCAGTTTTGCTTTTGATTATTCAGAATAATTTTGTACCATCTGCAAACTTGTGCACCTCATAGTTTACTCTCTTTGCCAGATTGCTTATTAATATATTTACTTAGCACTAGTCCCATCCCAAATCTCTGGAGAACCGTAGTTTACTTTCTTACACTGTGAAAAGTAACCATTTAGTCCCATCCTTTTCCTCTCATCTTTCACACAGTGCATGACATTTTTATTCTGATCCCATTGAAGTTTAGCTTCATCAAAAGCCATAGGTGAGCGACCTTCTCCAAAGCTTTTTGAAAATTCAAGTTTCCTATATCAGCTGGATCCCAGTACTCAAGTGTTGTTAACACCTTCTAAGAACATATCTTCCCTTTACAGAAGTCATGCTTGTTTTCCCCAACATGTTATATTTACCTATGTAACTATTTTAAGAACATAAGAGTTGCAATACTAGGTCAGAGCAAAGATTCATCAAGCCCACCATTCTGTTTCCAACAGTGGTCAATCTGGGTCAAAAGATTCCATGTTTCTTATGCCAGGAATAAGCAGTGGATTTCCCCACCTTCACTGGGCAACAATGAAAGTGTTACTGACCTAAAAAGGTCCTACTCTGTAGTATCTTGATGTGCTGAACACGAATATGACCATGAAAAGTTTTTATTGGCTCTCATTTTGAAGATATTTAATATAGTTCACTTTCTATGTTTAGTCATGTAAATGTATCCAGTAGCACTGTACCAACATCCTAAATAAGCCTAGAATGATGTAATATTGCATCATATTGCATAATACCATCATGCACACATCATCCAGAGTTTATTACATCATTTTCTGATGCAATGCAGTTCTACTGCCATGCCGCTGCTGAGTAAGCTGACGTCAGCAGTGTACTATATGAAGCCCAGTCAGAAAGGGTGAGCATTTGAAATATTCATGCTAGCTGACTACTGCTGGACACTCTGCAGAGATGCTCCCGAACAGGGGTACAAGAGACAAGCAAAGAAATCTAAGATGTAGTCTATGACTTCATTTTTCAAACGGTATTAACCGTAGGCCTCCTACTATTGGCATACAGTTCAAGATGTAATTATATTATTGCATATTACAAAAAAACTAGAGCCAATTTTGCATTTTCACAGTCACATTCGTGTTTAGCACATGGAAATTTATAAGAATTGACTAATTTCATTTCCGTAACATGACTTTTGTGAAAATTTGTTGCCCACTGTAATGGTTTGTGGACTTTTCTTCTAGGAACTTGTCTAAACCTTTTTAAAAACCAGTCATACTAATAGCTTTCAACCCATCTTCTGGCAACGAATTCAGAGTTTAATTATGCATTGAGTAAAAAGCTATTTTCTCCTATTTGTCTTAAATGTATGACCTAATAACTTCATTGAATGTCCCCTAGTCTTTGTATTTTTTTGAAAGAATAAACAACCAATTCACATTTACCTGTTTCACTCACTCATTATATTATAGAGATGTGAATCGGAACCGGAATCGGTTCCGATTCCGGTTCCAATTCACATGTGGGGTTTTTTTCATCGGGCCCAATCGCAGTTTTGTTTATCAGCTGCGCCCGAGCCGATAAACAAAAAACCCACCCCGACCCTTTAAAACTAATCCCTTTGCTTCCCCCACCCTCCTGACTGCCCCTAAAAAACATTTTACAGGTACCTGGTGGTCCAGTGGGGATCCCGGGAGCGATCTCCCGCTCCCGGGCCGTCGGCTGCCACTAATCAAAATGGCGCCGATAACCCTTTGCCCTTACCATGTGACACGGTATCCGTGCCATTGGCCGGTCCCTGTCACATGGTAGGAGCACTGGATGGCCCGCGCCATTTTTTAAAGATGGCGCCGGCCATCCAGTGCTCCCTCCATGTGACAGGGGCCGGCCAATGGCACGGATACCCTGTCACATGGTAAGGGCAAAGGCCACCGGTGCCATTTTTATTAGTGGCAGCCGACAGCCCGGGAGCGGGAGATCGCTCCCGGGACCCCCACTGGACCACCAGGTACCTGTAAAATGTTTTTTGGGGGGTCAGGAGGGTGGGGGAAGCAAAGGGATTAGTTTTAAAGGGTCGGGGTGGGTTTAGGGGTTATTTTTGTGTGCCGTTTTTCCTGCCCTCCCCCAAAACGATAAGAGAACCCCCACGATCAATATCGTGGGGTTTTCCTATCGTTTCGGGGGAGCCCCCAATTTCTGACGATTTTGAAAATATTGACGATATTTTCAATCGTCCAAAGCCCGATTCACATCCCTATTATATTATACACCTCTGTCAAATCTTCCCTCAGCCGTCTCCAAGCTGAAGAGCCCTAACCTCTTTAGCCTTTCCTCATAGGGGAGCTGTTCCATCCCCATTATCATTTTGATTGCCATTCTCTGTACCTTTTATAAATCTGCTTTACCTTTTTTGAGATGCGGTGACCAGAGCTTGCACACAATACTCAAGGTGCGGCCGCACCATGGAGCGGTACAGAGGCATTATGATATTCTATTTTATTCTCCATTCCTTTCCTAATAATTCCTAGCATTCTATTTGCTTTCTCAGCCACTGCTGCACACAGAGCAGAGGATTTCAATATATTATCATGATGCCTAGATCCCTTTCCTGGGTGGTGACACCCAATGTGGAACAATAATTTCATTGGTTCTTTCCTACATGCATCACTTTGCACTTGTCCACATTAAATGTCATCTGCCATTTGGATGCCCAGCCTCCCAGTCTTGCAAGGTCTTCTTGCAATTTCTCACAATTTTCTTGTAAATTAACAACTTTGCATAATTTTATGTCATCCACAAATTTGATCATCTCTAGGTCATTTATAAATATATTAATACGCAGTGGTCCTAGTACAGATCCCTGGGGCACTCCACTGTTCCTCCTTTGAGGAAATTGACCATTTAGCCCTACTCTCTGTTTTAACCAGCTCTCAATCCCAAATAGAATTGTGCCTCCTATCCCGTGACTTTTTAATTTGCTCAAGAGTCCCTCATGTGGTACTTTGTCAAACGTTTTATGCTTATGTTTATTCATGCCTTCAAAAAAAATGTAGCCAACTGGTGACATAAGACTTTCCTTGGCCAAATCCATGTTGACTTTGTCCCATTAAACTATATCTATCTACATGTTCAGTAATTTTGTTCTTTAGAATAGTTTCAACCATTTTTCCCAGCACTGATGACAGGTTCACTAATTTGTTGGGGACAGAAGTTAGTCTCACTTGTCTGTAATTCTTCTTGACCACTTCTGAAACCTTTTTTAAAGATTGGTATTATAATAACATAATAGTCTTTTGCCACTGAGGTTATTTTTAGTAATGTGATGCATGCCATTGCAAGTAGTTTCACAATTTTCTATTAAAGTTTTTTCAGAACTTCTTTGCGTGAATGCCATCAGGTCTTGATGACTTCTTCCATTTTTATTTTATTTTTTTTTAATTGCATTTCAGTTTAAGTCATAGGGAGTCCAACTTTCAAACTTGTGAGCAGTACATCATTTGCACACAAAAGTCAGCTCACGATATGTTATGACATATTTTAAAACCCATGTTGTGGGTGATATGTAAGTTTTAAAATGCAGGTATCTCCACCCCCAAAAAAACGTTCATACTATTGTATTAGTCCAGTGGGGATTCTACGCTACTACGGAGTGCAGAATTCCCCTCCTGTGCAGTTGTGCATCTGCACAGAATTTGGCAGGCCCTGGTGTGCCTTGAGCGGGTCGGACTCTACTCGCAGCACACTGGGGCCTGCTCCTTCTTTGCCATTCGCGGGTAGGCCTCCACTCATAGCATGCCCATGTAAAACTGAACCTCCCCAATATAATGCTTAACATCACAAGCCCACGTTTCTCAACTTTGGAATGAGGCTTTAAAATAGAAACTCTGCTATTGAAACCTTAAACTGTCTACCTGTACCTTTAGGATGTGCCTTTAAGCTTCAGAGCTAATTGTGATTTACAGCATTTCTAGAGCTGTTGCTCTCCATGCTCTAGGCCCAGCTGAGGTTCAATCACACTTAATGCACTATCTCACCAACATGTGAGGGCTAGGATGGGGTCTGCTAGGGAGGACTGCCAAGCCAAAAACCACTAGCTAGGCCAAACTATGTACACTGTGTTCACAGTCGTACACAAACTCTCGTGCAACACATGCCTCTGTTAGTCTCACTATCAGTCAGTACACATAAGGCCAGCCACATGTATTTGATGTTATCTTTACTTTCACCACTGTTTTTCAAGAACAGTCTACTGCTCCATTGTCAAGAGGAATCCTAAGTAGGCATACATGTTTTCTGTTACATACAGACAGAGAAGCAGTGAGAGAAAGAAAGATGATAGAGAGGAGAGCAGCAGCAAGCACTCTACTGGCCTCCCTTCCCTGGAAGGGAATGGAATAGGTGAGCCCTAACAGGCAAAGTAGCATTGTATAAGGTTTTGCCGAAGCTGGCTGTCACTCAGTGTGGTGTCCTTGGCTTGTGCGGGTGCACATGGGGGATACAGGGATAGATCTGGAAGTAACTCCATTGGTAGTCCATGGCGTAGAGCGAGATTATGGAAGATAAAGCAGAGCAGCACTGTATCTCCAAATTTGGGTGGGCATACATTAAAGCTCCACCTGTCTTGTCCAAACAGTGAAATCTACTTTTGAGAATTCTGAAGGTGCGTTCAATGACATAACGGGAAGAACATAAGGCCTCTTTGTACCTGCCTCTGCTGGCATGTTGGGAATAGCAACAGGGTGAGAAGCCATTCCCAACAACTATACCCAGAAACTCCTGCGGCAAAGATAGATTTAGGGCATTAATCATAGCACACAAGCACAGTAGAGATGTGAATCGTGTCCTCGATCGTCTTAACGATCGATTTCGGCTGGGAGGGGGAGGGAATCGTATCGTTGCCGTTTGGGTGTTTAGAATATCGTGAAAATCGTTAAAATCGTGAACCGGCACACTAAAACCCCCTAAAACCCACCCCCGACCCTTTAAATTAAATCCCCCACCCCCAAATGCCTTAAATTACCCTGGGATCCAGCGGCGGTCCATAGCTAAATCGGGGGAAGGGGGAGGGCAGGAAAACCGGCACACTAAATCCCCCTAAAACCCACCCCCGACCCTTTAAATTAAATCCCCCCCCCTCCCGAACCCCCCCAAATGCCTTAAAGTACCCTGGGGTCCAGCGGCGGTCCGAAACGGGCTCCTGCTGTTGAAGCGTGTTGTCTTCAGCCGGCGCCATTTTGCAAAATGGCCGCCGCAAAATGGCGGCGGCCATAGACCAACACGATTCGACCGCAGGAGGTCGCTTCCGGACCCCCGCTGGACTTTTGGCAAGTCTTGTGGGGGTCAGGAGGCCCCCCCAAGCTGGCCAAAAGTCTCTGGGGGTCCAGCGGGCGTCCGGGAGCGATCTCCTGCCGCAAATCGTTTTCCGTACGGATAATGGCGCCGGCCATACGCGTATGGCCGGCGCCATTTTCCGTACAGAAAATGGCGCCGGCAGGAGATCGACTGCAGGAGGTCGTTCAGCGAGGGTTCCGGACCTCCGCTGAACGACCTCCTGCAGTCGATCTCCTGCCGGCGCCATTTTCCGTACGGAAAATGGCGCCGGCCATACGCGTATGGCGCCGGCCATACGCGTATGGCCGGCGCCATTATCCGTACGGAAAACGATTTGCGGCAGGAGATCGCTCCCGGACGCCCGCTGGACCCCCAGAGACTTTTGGCCAGCTTGGGGGGGCCTCCTGACCCCCACAAGACTTGCCAAAAGTCCAGCGGGGGTCCGGAAGCGACCTCCTGCGGTCGAATCGTGTTGGTCTATGGCCGCCGCCATTTTGCGGCGGCCATTTTGCAAAATGGCGCCGGCTGAAGACAACACGCTTCAACAGCAGGAGCCCGTTTCGGACCGCCGCTGGACCCCAGGGTACTTTAAGGCATTTGGGGGGGTTCGGGAGGGGGGGATTTAATTTAAAGGGTCGGGGGTGGGTTTTAGGGGGATTTAGTGTGCCGGTTTTCGGCCCGTTTCGGACCGCCGCTGGACCCCAGGGTACTTTAAGGCATTTGGGGGGGGGGGGTTTAATTTAAAGGGTCGGGGGTGGGTTTTAGGGGGATTTAGTGTGCCGGTTTTCCTGCCCTCCCCCTTCCCCCGATTTAGCTATGGACTGCCGCTGGACCCCAGGGTAATTTAAGACATTGGGGGGGGGGGGTCGGGAGGGTGGGGGATTTAATTTAAAGGGTCGGGGGTGGGTTTTAGGGGGTTTTAGTGTGCCGGTTTTCCTGCCCTTCCCCTTCCCCCGATTTACGATTTTTTGACGATAAATCGGGGGAATTGGTATTGTATCGTGGCCCTAACGATTTTTGACGATTTAAAATATATTGGACGATATTTTAAATCTTCAAAAAACGATTCACATCCCTAAAGCACAGTCACTTGCATATCTGGCTGGCAAACCACAGCATGCTATAAGACTAGAAGCTAGCCTGTGGCTTAGCCTGAGCCTTAAAAGTTGATTTCCCTAACCTAAGTGCATGCTACATTTTTCTGGGACAGTTTATGTCCAGGAAAGCAGTAGCCAAATCTAGCTCAGATCTTCCACCCTACTAAATCACATCTGGGGATTCCAACACATGAGTACCAGGTCCTCAGAACCCAGCTAAAGCTACTGGTTTGTAGCAGTCAGCCAACCTTAAAGCAATACATAAATGCTGCTATACTTGTCCTAGCAGAAAAAACGCTACTTCATGGTCTGATTCGGCAAGTCCCTGCTTTCTCTACAGTTTGTCCTTCAGAGATACCAATTTGTGAGCCCTTACACAGGGAATATGCCTGGCCCCCAAAATACATAGGCCACTGCTTCTGGTTTAGCTATGTGATAGTCAAGATAAACTGTGCCCAACATACTGGCTGATGCATCACTAACAGGCAACACGTGATCTGGCAGTACCAGCTTATGATTAACCAGTGAGATTTCACCTGCTTCCATTGGGAGGCTAGGAACAGACCACTTTTGAAAGTGAAAACGTAGACGTGTATAGTGCCTGCTCACACACACCAAGCTTTATGGCAAGTGCATTGTTTGCCCTCACAAGATTAATACAGGCATCTGCAGCATGGAGAGAAAAAGGCAGGCCCTGAGGCAATGGGCTGCAGACATAAGTGTACAAGCCACTTGTCATGTCAGCAATGCTGTTATGAGCCAAACATCACCATAGAGGCCATCCTCAAAATTTTTGCACAGGCCTAATTGCCTAAGTATAAAAGAATTGTGCACAGCTCCCAGGTACCTGGCCACTTCGTCGAGGATGCTCATCCGAGCATCACAGACCACTTGCACTTTGATGGAGTGGAAGAGCTTTTTGTTGCAGTGCATCTCCTGCCTGTCATGGGATGAGATGACAGCCACGTGAGCAGTTTCCAGAACATTGGAAAAGTTTGCAAAGGCATAAAATCCTCTCTTCAAGTCCTGCCTGTCCTGAGGCAATGCTATTGCAGTCAGAGACAGCTGTTATGACATGGTCCAGACAGCGTGAAAAAGTGGTTTGAGACTTTTCCCCCATGACCCTACTGTCGTTTGAAAGGAGCCAGTTGCCATGCAATGCAGGGTGGACAACAGTTTGGTGAGGCCAGGCATAGTGTGGGACCTTTCTGTGACCAGATCCAGGTCCCCTCGGATTTCTTCATATAATTCAAGGATAGCCTGAGAGCTGAGGCGTTACCTGCTAACCACATTATTCTCTGGCATGCCCAGCAATTGTGCTCCCTGTATCTGCGTGCCAGGCGATGCCTTGGGCCCTGACCCTGGGGGGCCCATGGCTTGTCCTCTGGTGCAGGGACTTCCCCAGGAGGGCTTGGAACTGCCCTTGCCTGTTCTTGAGGTTGTTATTGTTGATCCTCTTGTTGTCTTCCGTGAGCCTTCAGAAGCATCCAGTATCCCCCAACAAGTAAACTCATCACAAACATTATGGATTTAGGAAGCTAGGCCAGGTAAAAATAGGTCAAACCCATGTTTTTATTGGCCCAGGAGGTCTGTCTGATAGAATACTTCTTTTTATCACGTGCGATAAACACCACGATAATAACCCCGATCCACAAAAATGGCCGCGGCAGCATGATAAACGTTTTTTTTTTCACGTACCACAAAAAAAGGGTGTAGTTATTTACAGCATTAAAACCCGCATTGGTGTGCGTTACTCTATTGCATTCCGCACTAGCAGACCCTCATTTCCATAAACTTCACCCAAACTCCTCTCACTGGAATACTCAAGGTTGAATTTCTTTACGCATTTTGCATTGCGTTATTTATTGCATATGTTAGGGGATTATCATGCACGATAAGGCCCTACCCCAAACTGATAAATGACCCAGTTAATTTGTGGGGAAGAAGTTTATTCAGCCTTCTTTTCCTCATTATTGGGTTACCTTTTGAAACTATTTTATATTTAACTTTCATTTCAGTTTCTTTCGGATCCAGAAATTCTGTGAATGTCATTTTGAGAGAGTGTATGAGTTTCTCATCCGAATAGACTCAATAACCCTTTAGAAGTTACTGTAGGAATTAATTTTCATTCATTGCAAGGAATGAGATTTGGACTTTAGAAGAACAGTAGAACTATTCAGATATGGATAGTGAAGGGAGGAGACTGACCTGGGAAGTAAGAAGTACATTCTATTCATTTGGAGAAAGTTATACATTATGGGGCAGATTTTCAGAGGATTTAGGCGCATGGGGGGGGGGGGGGGTTACGCACGCCGGGCCTATTTTAAAAAGGCCCGGTGACGCGCGTAAAGCCGCAGGACGCGTGTAAGTCCCGGGGCTTGCAAAAAGGGGTGGGGAGGGGGCGGGAAGGGGAGGGGCGGGGTGTGAGCGGGACAGTGGGGGCGGGGTGGAGTCAAGCTCCCGGCACAGCGGCCATATTTGCCGCTGTGCTGGGGATCGCGTGCCGGCAGGCGCAAAAGGTAACACAAAGATCAGGGGGGTTACAGTAGGGCTGGGGGGAAAGGTTAGGGGGAGGGGTGGGAAGGTTAGGTTAGGGGGAGGAAACGGGGAAAGGCAGTGTGGCTCGGTGAGCACAAGGTGCGCAATTGTGCACCCTCTTGCGCATGCCGACTCCTGATTTTATAACTTGCTGTGCCGCATGTTATAAAATCTATCCCTATGTATCTTTATGGTGTATCATATTAACTGAGTTACATCTGCCTGCTTCCTGAAATTTGGGAGGGGACTTCTAAATTACCTTTACCAATTTAAAATCCTAGTTCCCATGTACCCTAATTGATAAGAGGATTCTGTCACTTGCATACTGAACTTTGTCGGTTCGGTCATGATAGAAAGTCCGCTGCGGTCACACTGCCCAGGGTTTTTGCCGGGTTATTTTTCTAAACGTTTAGATGGGAAGAATGCAGTTCAGGCCCCTAATTTCTCACAAACTCTGCCTATCATCTCACTGTGAGCAATGTGCCCAGCAAATGTAGTTGTATTCAACATGTAGTTGTGTTGATTGATTGAGACTTGATGTTCACTTATCATTCAACCAAAGTGAAAGCTCTAGCCGTAAAGTTCATTGGTTTAGTAGTATTTACAATTTGGATATAGGTACATTATGCTTACAGATACATTTCTGAAAATAATCTGCTCCCAGCTATCATCCAGTTTGTGCACGGAGAGATATAGAACATGCTGTACAGATCAGTGGGCTGGCCTTCTCTTCCATTATGATAGATTTTCAGCTCATGGGTTGTATCAATTATTTGCGTACCGCCTTTGCAGGACTCCTGCATACTGAAAAGCCTCATAATGAAAAAAATTAAACTTGTTTTTTTGCTGTAATGTAATGTAAAAAGCACAGTGCAGTTTGAGTAATCTAAAGGGCATGCCAGATGGAAACTAATTGCAATACGATTTCATAACCATATCTGCTTTTGAACCACTTAAATCTGCCATTGCTTTATTTTAGAGGAAGCCTGTAAATTTGTATCTTTGTACTCGTGCCTATGAGATCTGACCATATTGTATTATCAAGGAAGGAAAGTATAAACTTCCTCCTCTTGGTACATGGATTGATTGTGAGAGCAATTTACAAAGCCATTTACTTGGGTAAGTTAGGCCATCTGAAAATTGCCCTCCCTCAATTCACCTTTTAGCTGCATTTAGAGGAGACATTCTCAGGAGTATGTTTAGTTTGGGGATGCCGATATTCAATGGTGCAGAAACTCCTGCAAGCAGAATGTCACATGCAAAAAAATGTGTGAAAGTCCTGAAATTCAAACTTAATGAACTGCTGAGCTGCAAAAGGAAAGAAAGCAGCTCATTAATAGTACATTTTGTGCAAACCAGCACCCAACATTGCCTTCGCATGCTGCTTTTCGCAAGAAAAGAGATAACTACACCGCAGTGAAATTTTGTGCGCAGTTTTTCTATGGAGTTTTATTTGCATACAAAGCAAAACAGCATGAAATCGCCAGTCCTGCGAGTTCGTACATTGGTGTCCTAGACTACATTTTCAACTCTATGCACGCTGTAGCCACGGAAAAAGTTGATGCAAATGTGAGCAGGTATTTCATATTCCAGGGACGTTTCCAAGAGAAAACAGCTGCATACTTTCCAGGGGCAGTAGAATGTTTTTTTGGTTTGGGGGGCAGGAAGAAGTAACCAAGCTCCATCCCAACTCACCCCTCCAACACTCTCCACATTCCCACTGCTGACTTTTTACTTTACATTTACAGTTAATGTCGTTCTAACTTACAAACATTCTTCCCATAAATCATAAAGTATAATTATTCATTCCCAGACCATTTAAATGCTGGATGCTAGAAAACCAAACATAGTGGAGAAAATTACATAAAGCATTGCTAATGGAAATCTCAGTACTAGGTGACTATTTTATACTATGTATGGAGAGAGAAAACAGTTCATCAAGTACCAAGAGATGCAAAGTACAAGAAAATGTGGCCTAAACATATAGAAACAAACCTATTTGTTCGGGCACCACTCACCTGATTAAAAAAGCTTCCTCAATATGTTGCCTGTATATATTGTGATGAGGTGCATAGTGTATCTAAGGGGAAAAACCCAGACCGGATCACTTCAGGAAGAACCCGGGGCAGAGCCAGGCAACAGAGACTAAAGTGGAAAACTACATTTCCCAGGATCTTTGAGCCAAGGACAAGCCAATGGGAGAAAGGAAAGAGGCTTGATTATACATTTCACTTCAAAAAACACATCAACAACATTTTGAAAGATGGATTCTATAAACTCCGGATCCTACGCAAACTCAAAACACTCCTCTATCCACAAGACTTCTGAACAGTCCTACAGGCCCTCCTGTTTTCCAAGCTCGACTACTGCAACTCCCTACTCCTAGGCCTCCCAGCATCATACCTCAAACCCATCCAACTTCTACAAAATGCCGCCGCTAGAGCTCTCACCAACAGCAGAAGAACAGAGCTTATAACATCTATACTCAAACAGCTACACTGGCTGCCCATTCATCAAAGAATCCAATACAAAGCTTTAACCATTGTTCATAAAATTCTCCAAAGCAACAATTCCAACTGGCTAACTACACCCCTTCACCTCCACACTCCAGCAAGGAGCCTTCACTCATCAAACACCGGACTCCTACAAACACCATCACCAAAAGAAACACACAAATTATCAACAAGAGAACGAACGCTATCACTTGCCAGACCCACCCTGTGGAACAAGCTCCCCACAAATCTCAGAACAGACCCATCACCCCAATCCTTCAAGAAAAAGCTGAAAACCTGGCTATTTCTTAAAGCCTTCGCTGCAATAACATGACCGAACTCCAACACCAGAACAAACCCCTACAGCCCAGTCAACAGCCAACCCTCTATCAACCGACATACACCCTTACTATTCTATTAACCTCTCACTGACCACTGAGACTCCCTGCCCACACACATATACACACATATATACCCACACTCCATCCACTAACCGATGCATTCACTTGCATGCACGCTCTACCCAGTCACTCACACACTACTCTACTCCTACAACTTATCATTTCTAAAGTGCTACTGGAGATATGCAACATGTCTGTATTCACTCACTCTCTCTCTCTCTATTTCTAGAGATATACTTTTCCCAAATATAAATAAATGTTTTCCTTTCAATTAAGCTTAAAAATAATTTTATGCCAAGGCCCCTTGGTATAAGAATATAGGTTGTCACAAGCTTTTCTTGTTACAGCAACCCTGTTCTCTTAAGAAAGGATTAAATTTCTGCTGTTCAGAGTGCTGGGCTTCTTTTATCTCCAAAATTAACAGTGGCAAAACATATTACATAGTCTAAGTCCAACTCCTTTTGCAATCACTTATTTACAGAAAATTCCAAAATCTTATTGTGAGATTGTTCAGCCAGTCCAGCGATGCTATCACTTTCCTCCTTAAGGGAACATATGCCCGGCTGCTTTTCACTTCAAATTCACCAATCTCAAATACCAATCAAATATATACAATTTTTCTTCCTTGCTCTGCTAGGGCAAGTCTAAATCCATGTCTCAGCCATTTGTTAACTGATCCTTTCCCAGGGCTAACTTGGGAAAGGCAATTTTTACACTTTAATTCTTTACTCTTACCATCACATTCACACAAGTGTCCTAAATGACCTCTCTGTGTTCTTTTACACTTCAAAGTGGCATTGGCAGCCTCTGTGAGGGAGAAGCTGCCAAGCATGTCTGCTCCTGAGTAGTACCCATGTGTCTCTCTCTCAAAGATCCTCTCAAAAAAATACATTTTTCTCCAAAAAGGTATTTCTATTCCCCCTTTGACATCACCAAAATTAGTCTCAAGAGTGTTAAAAAACAGTACTAGGAACAATTAAACCCATTCAAATCCTTTCTACTTTGAAGGAGAGTAATAAATAAGAAACTTTAATGTACTTGATAACAGTTGTTTGGGTCCCAATTACCTAAACCTGGCCAAAGCACTGCCTGACTATCAGCATCGTCACCTTGTTTCCTCACGCAGCTTCAGCACCAGGAGCCTTGGAAAGCTGCCAAACCCTTAAGTCAGAGTGGCAGAAGACAAGAAAAAATGGACGGGCAAAAGTTCCTGAACCTGAGTCCAATTTTACCATAAAATTTAACTTTGGCATCAATTTTAAAGGGTCATTTGAAGTTTTGAATTTTTTTTTAATGCTTTTGTTACCCAGATATTCACCAAAACTGTGCCAAATTTGTCTACAGTTAAAAACCTTTTCTCTTGAAATTTTTCTAAATAAAAGGACTCTCTCAGATCTCTCCCTGGCTTTTCCATTATCTTTGCTTTTAATGTTTTTAGAGCCCTTATTCTGCTGCACAGGTATGCCACCAATCTGTACATTTGTAGTCCCCAAAACTCATAACTGGAGCCAGTCTACTTCCCCTCAGATGATCCCTGTACTTATTTTGCTTTATTTTGGACTCTTTTAAGTGGTTTGAGCACTTTTATTCATATGACTGCAATTTTGAATCCATGGCTTTGAATCTCATGTGGGAACGATTTCAATGTATTATCTACCATGATGCCTAGATCTCTTTCTTGGGTGGTAGCACCTAATATGGAACCTAACATTGTGTAATTATAGCATGGGTTATTTTTCCATATATGCATCATCTTGCACTTATCCACATTAAATTTCATCTACTATTTCGATGCCCAATTTTCCAGTCTCACAAGGTCTTCCTGCAATTTATCACAATCTGATTTAACTACTCTGAACAATTTTGTATCATTTGCAAATCTGAGTAACTCACTCGTCATATTTCTTTCCAGATCATTTATAAATATATTGAAAAGTAAGGGTCCCAATACAGATCCCTGAGGGACTCCACTGTCCACTCCCTTCCTCTGAGAAAACTGTCCATTTAATCCTACTCTCTGTTTCCTGTCGTTTAGCCAGTTTGCAATCCACGAAAGGACATCGCCACCTATCCCATGACTTTTTACTTTTCCTAGAAGCCTCTCATGAGGAACTTTGTCAAATGTCTTCTGAAAATCCAAGTTCACTACATCTACCGGTTCACCTTTATCCACATGTTTATTAACTGCTTCAAAAAAGTCTGTATCTCAAAAGAGACAGACAAGATGGAGGTGGTCCAGAGAAGAGCGACAAAAATGGTGGGGGAGGTGGGGGTCTCCATCAAATGACTTATGAGGAGAGGTTGAAGGACCTAAATATGTATACCCTTGAGGAGAACAGAAACAACCTCAGTGGTATCAGCCGTATCAATGACCACAAAAACAGGAACTGATGTACCACACTAAATCCGACTCGAATGTACCGACTCGAATGTTTGCACCCAGAGTGTACACCCTGGGTGCAAACAGAATTTTTGCTCATTAATTAAACCTCATACATGGGCACCTTGTAATGCTAAATAGCATAGTAGTGAATGCACCAAAGAGTATAATCATAGGTCAAGAAATGAAGTTTTTCTTTGCTTCAGTGCAAAACCTTAACCCTAACAGTGAAAGTTAAAGGTCTGGTCTGTTGATAGCAACTACTGACGTCAATGGCTACCTACGTGGCATTTTTGTATTGGCTGTTTAAAAAATGGCACTATTGTGGCCCCTCCGGTGAGGAAACGCACTACCGGCAGGTCGGCAAGAAAAGCCGCTCGTAACATGTTGGTACCACATCGTTAGATATCTCTTGCAAGTATTAAAACAATATTGACATTTGGTTGTAAACTTTATTTGCAGCATATTTCGGACCCCTGATGAAGACACAGCCGAAACACGGGTCCGTGTCAGGCTTTAATAATCTGAGCTTCTTACACTATGGAAGTATGGCGTTTCTTCACGCTACCAAGCTATCAAGCTAAGTAAAACCTTCTGAAAAAAAATTTTTGAATAATAGAAGAGCATGACGTACATGATTTATTTAACTTTCACTGTTTGGGTTAAGGTTTTGCACTGAAGCAAAGAAAAACTTCATGTCTTGACCTATGATTATACTCTTTGGCGCATTCACTACTATGCTATTTAGCATTACAAGGTGCCCATGTATGAGGTCTAATTAATGAGTAAAAATTCTGTTTGCACCCAGGGTGTACACATTTGAGTCTGATTTAGTGTGGTACTTCAGTTCCTATTTTTTGTACCCTTGAGGAGATGCAGGCGAGATATGATACAGGGATCATGAATTGAAACTCCAGGGAGGATGACTCAGAACCAACCTCAGGAAATATTTCTTCACAGAGAAGGTTGTGGATGCCTGGAATGCTCTTCTGGAGGAGGTGGTGAAGACAAAAACGGTGAAGGATTTCAAAGGGGCATGGGATAAACACTGTGAATCCCTAAACGCTAGATGATGGAAATCAGGAAAAGAGTACATGGGGGTAACTTACTGGTGTGGCAGTTACTACCCCTAACCAATAAGCCTTCATACTGTTGATGCAACTCCATTAATGCTCTCTGTTTTAACAGCAGGGGGAAAAGAGGAAAAGGGGAATTTGTTTCATATAGCAACCAACAAAGACATGAAATTTACAGTCTGGGAAAACAAATAACCATGGAGATGATACAACTCCAACTTTCCTCTGTGCTTCAACGGCAAGAGGTAATGGGGAATTGGATTCAGACTGCAACCAACAAGGGCCCTGCCTTTGATGGTTTGGGAAACTAAGTATGGGGGTGACTTGTGTGCTGTGTCAGATGCTACCATTATGGGGGAGACCTGTGTGGTGCTTCTAATGCTACCATAAGCATGTTGGGCAGACTGGATGGACCGTTTGGTCCTTTTCTGCTGCCATTTCTATGTTTCTATGTTTCTCTCTTTTTGTTCTAAAGCATCTGCCATTCTAATTCTTTGGCTCACCTGCAAAATGTATGAAACCATACAAATACATAATTCATATTTGCCACATAGAAGCACCTATACACAGCACCACAATAGATTAAAATGGTCAGAAATGTGACTTAACTATTAGTCCTGCCCTGACCCTGGTGTTATATTTCCCACATCAGAAAACATGCACTAAAATGTCTCCCTCCTAACATGGCTCTTTGATTTGCCCTTGTAAACCACTGGGAAAGACAGACTATCAGGCACAGACAGATAAGAATACACCCAAGTTTTATTAGCAGATTTGCCCTGACAATACACAGAATATGGAACTCCTTACTCAATCACATTCTTCAACTCTCCACAAAACTTGACTTCAAAAAAGCAATTAAAACCTATCTATTTTCACAAGCCTTTACTAATCCATAACCCCGGACAAACAACTCAAGGTACCACCTCCATGTTTTAACCAGAGATTGAACCTCGTGTTTATTTCAATGTTTTATTATTGTTTTTATTCCTTTATAATGATTATGTATGTTACTCTCTCATTTGTAAACCGCCTAGATCTACTTCATGTATGTATATGTGGTATATAAAAACTTTTAAAATAAATAATATAAAGTTGCATTTGTAACCATTTTCCAGTGTCACTAAACATAGCAGCTGCACTTCCTCTCCCTCACTGAATAAGATACACAATTATCGTATATTATTTCTGTATAGGTGCAAACATTATCTCCTTCCTCAACTGTTTGTTGGAAGAGGATCTTTATCATTAGTCTTTCCAGTTGTTGCTAATTAATTTTCCATTCTTTCCTAGACAACATTTGAGAATGGGTCAGTCTAAGCTTAAAGGGGTAGATTTTAAAAAAGAGCGCGATCGCGTACTTTTGTTCGCATAGCAGGCGCAAACAAAAGTACGCTGGATTTTATAAGATACGCGCATAGAAGCAGACGTCATCCGATCCAGGGGCTGGTCCGGAGGCCTCGACCACGCCCCCGGTCCCGCCCCCGAAACACCACGTCCCGCCCCCGAAACGCTGCGTCATTCGGCCCCGCCCCCTTAAAAAAAACCCCGGGACTTACGCGCGTCCCGGGGCTCTGTGCGCACCACCGGCCTATGCAAAATAGGCGCACCGGCGCGCGAGGGCCCTGCTCGCGTAAATCCGGGTGGATTTACGCGAGCAGGGCTTTTAAAATCCACCCGAAAATGAATACATGCAGAGAACACAAATCAGAAGCCTAATCTCAATCAAACCTCTTCACATGCTGCAGAATGCTGCAGCTAGAAACCTCACCAACTCACGCAGGTCGGACCATATCACCCCAATCCTTAGAGAACTCCATTGGCTACCGATCCCAGCTAGAATTCTCCACAATAGTCTTACAGTTATCCACAAAACCCTGCACAATAAGAATATTCACTGGCTTAATGACTCCCTCCATTACCACACCTCAAGCAGACCAACTAGATCCGCTTACAAAGGATCCCTGCCGACACCCTCGCATAAACTTACCCAACACATTTCTACTAAAGAACATGCGCTCTCCATAGCCGGACCAGCAATTTGGAACTCGATGCCGCCCGAACTACGCCAAGAACATTGCTCAATGGCCTTCCAAAAAATGTTAAAAACTTTGCTTTTCAAACAAGCCTTTACCTAATCCTCCCTCACCCCAGATCTCATAGCACTTGTAATATAGTTTTTGTTTCACCTTCTCTTTCATATTAATCTCTTCCTAGGCATCCTGACCTTTTACTTCTCTCTCTCTCCACGTTCCTTTGATATCCTTGTTACATGTAACTTTATTTTTCCTCTCTCTTTTAAAGCTATACTCCCCTAGTTACTTGTAAACCGATGTGATATTCATTTGAATGTCGGTTTATAAAAGCTTCAAATAAATAAATAAATAATCTCAAAATCTTGGATTTCTATTGCCCCAAATTAATCTCCAGACTAATTAACTATAATTGTAATACACACATTGGCTAACCCTTAATGGATCCCTCCCCTTCCTCCCACGTTCTCAACTGGTATACAGCTTAACCCTTAATACCCCCCACCCACCCTGAGGCTCTGTAACCATGTACAAACCAATTATAGGCTATGTGGCCCCCACCCCACCCTTTCCAGTAACTCCAGGCTATCACTTAAAAATAGGAATTCACCCAAAATTTATAACAAAACTTACTATTTATAGTTGCTACCCTAAAATTGCTATCCCCATCTAAGATTTATATTACCTGAAGTTTAGCCGCTTCAGAAATCTAGCCAAATCAAAGTCTCAGCAGAGAAGGCTGCTGAGCTGCCAGGACTCCCAGTGATGTCTTGTGCTCCCAGCACTTCCTGTTGCCTATTGCAATCTTCTTGTTTTAAACTTCTGTGTTGATGATTTTGTATGCAGTCATTGTAGGCAGCTTGTTATTCTTAGCATCTGGCTCATAATTGGCTGATGTCTGGTACTAGGCCCCTTTCATTGATTAGCCAGTTCATAGACATCTGATTATTGGCGTACCAGATATCGTATTAGGTATAACTGAGCCTTTTGGCAACCAGAGGAACATTCCGCAATTCAGCAAGTTGTTACCAAATAGCTAGAGTTAATTTCAAATCTGATTGGATAGTAAGGCTGTCAAAGTCAGACCTTAATTGTATATCGATTATCAAATCACCAAAAGCAGCCCTCTAATAATTGTAATCCAAAAACCAGCAATAGAATAAAGATGTAGACAAAAGTTAATGTTTCTGGTCATTTAATTCAAAAGAATAATGAGCATAATTGTATAAGCTATATAAAAGTGGACCTAGTTGACAGTCAGCGTGCATATGTGTATTAGCTGGCATTGTGTCAGACCTTAATTGTAATCATGGCCTGTTTAACAAAATGTCCACAGTACTTTCCTGAGTTTATATCTGCATTTACTTGTTTGAAATCCTGTACAGGTCTCAGATTCTTCTTTGCTTCATACTGGCAATAATATATTTTTGTGTAATATCTGTAGCAGTTTGAACTCTGATTTGTGTTACTGACCCATTCCAACCCTCCCCTTCAGTTTCCTGTTTTTCTGAGCTAAGAAATTTGTTTCTGTCTCACAGATTACATCTGTAAGAGAAGTTAATTGCCTGTCTTTATGAAATGGACTCAGTTATTTTTAGCTTAGAAAGGCAAAATAAAATATTTAGAAAAAAATATACATACCTTGCGAAGCGTCCTTACAGGTATATTTTAGACCTTGTAATAGCTAATGCCTTCATTTACATGAGATTTGCATACAGCAGTGCTAAGCATACTACAGGTTAGGAAGCAAGGTTTTTTTTTGTTTATTTATTTAAGACCTTTTTTATACCAGTATTCGTGGGTACATCATATCGGTTTACATGTAACTGAAAGAAAGAAAATACAAAATACAGGGACGGGGAGCGGGGAGCAGTGGGTGAGGTAGGGAGCAAATATACAAGAGAGGGACGGAAAAAGGACAGGTAATTAAGTAAAAAGAACATTAGAGCGGAATTCTTCCCCCCAGGTCGAGGAAACATCACTTAACCCTGGGGCTCCCGAGGTACCACCACCACCTGGGCAAATGGGGGATATACCCCCAATAGAACCAGAAGGAGAAAGGGAAGGGACCCTAAGCTCCCCAGTTATGAATAAGCAGATGGAACAAAGAGGAACATCAGTTTTAGCTGGGCAAGAAAATCAAAATATGCCTCAACTAGGTAGTCTTATTATTTCCCCTATTGAGACTAGTACTCCAAGAATAAAAATTATAGAACAAGAAGGGGATCCTCAGAAGCAAAATATAGAAGTTGTTATAAAATCAGATATCCCATCAATAAGATCAGGGAATGTAACTTTGGAAAATGTATGGAATTTTTTAGTAAAAATATACATACCTTGCGAAGCGTCCTTACAGGTATATTTTAGACCTTGTAATAGCTAATGCCTTCATTTACATGAGATTTGCATACAGCAGTGCTAAGCATACTACAGGTTATGAAGCAAGGCTTTTTTTTGTTTATTTATTTAAGACCTTTTTTATACCAGTATTCGTGGGTACATCATATCGGTTTACATGTAACTGAAAGAAAGAAAATACAAAATACAGGGACGGGGAGCGGGGAACAGTGGGTGAGGTAGGGAGCAAATATACAAGAGAGGGACAGAAAAAGGACAGGTAATTAAGTAAAAAGAACAATAACAAAGTATTGCATTTATACAAAATAATATGGAAGATAAAAGGAGGATCAAAGGAAACTAACGTGAGGAGGGTGAATGGGGAGCTTAGTGAAGAGCATAAAGAATTTACAGGGGAAGACTTAAATTGGGGGGCGGGGAAACATTACAGGGGAATACACGGAAATCTAACATATGGAGGAAGCGGGAATTGCTATGAGCCGAATTAAATAGAGAAGGATAAGATGAGTCCTATTCCAGGTATGTCTGTTTAAAAAGCCATGTCTTAAGCCTTTTTTTAAATTTCAACTCTAGTCGGATTTCAGAGGGCATGGTGTTCTAGAGGGCTGGGCCTGCAACAGATAGGGCTCGCTCCCTCGTGGTGGTGAGGTGTGCGGTCTTAAGTGTGGGGGGTTCTAGTGGGTCAATTAGAGGGGCGGAATCGGAGGGCATCATCGAGCCAATGGAGATTGTGATTGTGAAGGGTCTTGTGGATGATGTTGAGGGTTTTGTATTGGATACGGGAGGGGAGCCAATGGAGTTCTTTAAGGACCGGGGTGATGTGGTCAGATTTACGGGTGTTAGAATTCTGGCCATCGTGTTCTGCAACATTTGAAGCGGTTTGATTGTAGAGAACAGGAGGCCTAGAAGTAAGGAGTTGCAGTAATCCATTTTTTAGGTCAGGGTCGCTTGTATGATTGTGCAGAAGTCATGTATATGGAGTGGTTTAAGTTTTTTAAGCACATGGAGCTTAAAAAAGCCTTCTTTTAAGGTTGTATTAATGTGTTTTTTTAAGTTTAATTGGTGGTCAATGATGGACCCTAGGTCTCATACAGAATGTGGGAAAGAGGTCGTGGGTAGGGCGGGGTCGCAAGGGGAGGGTTGCAGAGGGTTGTGATGGCTGGATATGATGAGGAGCTCTGTTTTTGAGGTGTTTAAGGCCAGGTGGAGGCTGGTGAGGAGAGTGTTTATGGACGAGAGGCAAATCTGTTACCTGAGTGAGGTTAGCACCAAGAAACCCGCATTAAAACCTATGTAAAAAAAACCTGCATTAGACTCATTTCAGCTTAATACATCAGCCCTTATTTCAGTAGTCACTAAAAAGATGATTGGAGAAGGACTATCCATTGCCGGGAGAAGTGCATCTGACTTGTAGGGTGTAGATCTAAATATCTATACATAAGAAAATAAAAAATGCCATGCTGGGTCACATCAAGGTCCATTGCGCCCAGCATCCTGTCTCTGACAGTGGTTAGTCTGGATCTCAAATAGAATAATAGATCTATTTCTTATTACTCACTACCAGGGTTAGCAATGGCTTTCTCTGCTCTACCTAGCTAATGTTTTATGGACTCTTCCTCCAGGAACTTGTGCAAACCTCTTTCAACCCCCATGTGTTAGACACCTTGACCACATCTTATGCCAACAAAATCCAGAGTTTGATTGTGCACTGATTGAAAAAAAGTAATTTCTTTGATTTGTTTTAAATCTGCTGGTTAGTTTCATAGAGTGTCCCATCATTTTTGGTTTGACGTATTCCTGCAACCAGCCATTTGTGCTTGTATCTCCTATGCCTCGCTGTTTCTCTGTTCCTATGTAATCCCTTCCCTGATACCTGTTTATTGTAATTTCCAATCTGTAGTTCTGCTGGAAACTGATATGATGTCGCTACTAATATCGGTATAAAAAAAGACTTAAAAAAATAAATAAAATAAATTACTTGAAATGGTGAATAGCTGTCCTTTATCTACCTGTTCCACCCCAATCATGATTTTATAAACCTCTAGAGAAGAGAGACATTCAAAAACCTTTCACGCATATTAATAATGCACTGGAAGAAACCCTTTTTCATGGAAAATTGTGGGAAAAGAAGTCATGATATGATGCTCTGGGAGCTAGGACTCAGGAGCAACGTTAGGAAATGTTTTTTTCATGGAGCACACAAATTCTCATACTCATTCACTTCTCTCTACCCCTCCCCAGGACCAATCCCAGTACTCTCCTTCTTCCTGCCTAGAAGTCCAACTTCACAAGCCTCTACCCTTCCACCTGACCCACCACAGGCTGACACAATGCTGTCTCCTCCTTCAAACCCAGGATAATGTGACTCCTCCTCATTTAGCCTGCACAGGCCAACTCTCTGCTGCCTCTACCTTTGAGTCCATGCAAGCTGATGTGATTCCTTCTTCTTTTTCAGGTCCACATGGATAAACACAACTCATCCTTTCCCTTGTGACTTGTACAGGTTGATGATTCCTTTTACTTCCAGCCCACGTAAGCCAACATGATGTTGCTTTCTTCTTCCAGCCCACTTGGGTCAATTCAATACCAGCCCCAGAATTTTCCAGTATTTGCCCAGAGACCCAGCAATTCATGCAGAACAAGTAAAAGCCAGAGACTGTTTCTTGAATTACCACCTTTTGCCTGCTACAGGATTTCACAGTTTATCACGTGATCAAGTTCCCTGGGCTCAAGTACCTCCAGTCCTCCATTCTAAGCATGGTACATGAACTGCAAATATATAGTCCAACTATAGCTTAGTGAAATCCTGATAACAGATTTGTCTTACAGGCTGTGATAGAACTGTGATGATTGAACCAGGAGTGAATTGGCCTATTGGAGCCTCAGGCATGCCTGGGAGACCTGGTCAGCCCAATCATATGCTGATGTTGGTTGCATGGCCCCATGTCTCCAGAGCTGCTGCAACCAACACCAGGCACCACAATAATTGTTCTTGGACAGCAGGAGCCTCTCCTGGGGCTCTTTGCTCATTCTACTCCACATAAGAACATAAGAACATAAGATTTGCCATACTGGAACAGACCAAAGGTCCATCAAGCCCAGTATCCTGTTTCCAACTGTGGCCAATCCAAGTCACAAGTACCTGGCAAGATCCCAAGGAGTAGATAGATTCCAAGACGCTTATCCCAGGAATAAGCAGTGGATGTCTGCAACTCTCCCTTAATAATTATTAATGGACTTTTCCTCCAGGAACTTGTCTAAACCTTTTTTGAACACAGCTTGAGTAATAGCTTTCATAATATCCTCTGGCAACGAATCACATAGTTTAATTATGTGTTGAGTAAAAAATTATTTTCTCTTATTAGTTTTAAATGTATTTCCTAGTAATTTCATTGTGTGTCCCCTGGTCTTTATGCTTTTCAAAAGAGTAAACAACTGATTAACATTTACTCATTCCATTTCACTCATTATTTTGTAGACCTCTATCATATCTCCCCTCAGCCATCTCTTTTCCAAGCTGAAGAAGCCTTTCTTCATAGGGGAATCGTTCCATCCCCTTTATCATGTTGGTCACCCTGCTCTGTACCTTTTCTAATTCTGCTATATTTTTTTCAGATGTGGTGACCAGAACTGCACACAGAACTCAAGATGAGGTCGCACCATGGAACGATACAGAGGCATTCTGATATTCTCTGTTTTAGTCTCCATTCCTTTGCTAATAATCCCTAGCATTCAATTTGCTTTCTTGGCCGCTGCTGCACATTGAGCAGAAGATTTCACCTTATTTTCAATGAAGAAAACTAGATCCTTTTTCCCCATGATGGCAGCTGCTTTCTCAACCATCCTTTCTTCTATGACCACTACCTTCAGTAGCAGATGCTTCTCTCACAGTCCTCCCCCTTCACTGATAGCAGTGGAAAACACTCAGGGTGCCTCCATTCACCGGATCTGCTCTTCCTGGTGGGAGGCAGTCAACAGATTTCCTGCTACTGCTGCTTCGAGGCTTTCTACTAATTTATATAAACAGCATCAGAGCCTTGCAGCCCACCTCCTCCCAGAGCATCAATAGGCCTCCCACCCAAACCATGTCTTCTTGGGATTCTGCCTGGATCTCTCCCTAACCATCAATGTAAGTAAAACTTTTTTTTTAACTTATGTATGTCGGTGAGTATGAGCGCGCGTGTGTGTGTATGTGAATCAACAGGAGCATGTGTAAGCATATGTGTGTCAATGAGCATGATCGTGTGAGAGTCATTGAGCAGGTGGGTATTTCAAAGTGCGTTTCAGTGAACGTCTGCAGGACAGTCGGTAAGCAGGTGCATGAGAAGGAGTGTGTGAGATTTAATGAGCCTCTCCTCATGGGAATGTTTGTATTCAACTTACATGCACACTGTCATTCACCCGCCGCGGACATGTGAGTGAAGGGAGGCCACCTGCATGGACTGCAGGAGATGATGAGGTTTGAGCATCTGTACAAGTAGATACCCTAGGCATTTACACAGCACGGCGGCCCCTTAATTAGGCCCTATGTAAGCGTATGTATGAGACTCAGCAAGCATGTGAGTGAGAATAAACATGTATCTAATAGAGAAAATGTATGTGTATAACTGAGAAAGAGAGAGAGGAGATAATGTCTGTACACACTCTCCACCCCCAACTAATCCACAATAATCTCAGGATGACTAGAATGAAAGGTTTCCACATATGTAGAGTGAAAAATCTTTTAAGCCTTATTAGTTTTAATTATTGAGTGTTAACTCAATGTTTTGAAACATGATATGTTAAGGCGGCGCAGTCCTGTCTCGGGCCACCAAGAGTAACAGGAGGCAAGCGGCGTGAGACAAGGCAGGGAAGAAGAGGGGGGGGGGGGGGCGATAGGGGGTCCAAGAGGCGGTGGCCAATGGTGAGGCAGCAAGTTTGAAATGCTGCCTCGCTATTGGTTGCCCTGAGAAGGGGATGGTTCGGTTGTCGTTCACGCACCTCAGTCGGTACGGCGGCTGGGGCAGAGGCGGGTAACAGTTTTGTTCGCGGTCCCTTCTGCGGTGTTGCGCTCGCGTATAGTTAATTTTTTAAAAAAAAGATAAATAAAAATAAAAGATCGCAGGGATGAGTAGGCAGGCCAAAGATCGCGGACCACGTGAGCACCCGCGGTTGGCTCACATGAGCGGGCAACTTGACCCCTGACAGGCCTCCCTGCCATGTGAGGCAGCTGCTGCGGCTCTCCATGCCCCTCAGGGCAGTCGTGGCCCTGCTGTCACCCTCCCCTCCTTGCTAGCCTCCTCCCCTGCCTCCTCCTTATTGGGACTTCAGCCCCCCTTCCTCCCCCTGTGTTGCTTTTAGGCAACTTGGGTGAGAGTGGCCCTGAGTCGGCAGATGTTGAACCCCCTCCCCCCCATCCTAGTGCCTCTGGCCCACCCAGTGAATCATCATCTGGACATGAGGCGGAGATTTCCCTGAGTGCATTGGGACTGGAGTTATTCATTACTCTGGAGGTAGTTGGGGCCCCCCCCCCCCCTCTGGTTATTGGTCCTTTCACTGGAGAGGATGATCTTGTGTTGTATGAAGAAGACAAAAATATACATTTTGAGATAATAGTGTAACAATTACAGATTGTATTTTTTAATGAGGTGGATGGATGAAAAAGTATGAATGTGATGCAGGAGGCAGCATGGTGCCACAAGGATTGGGGCTAGGGTTGAAGTGAATGGCTTTCTGGGCTGAAGCTCAGGGAAAAAAGGCCCAAGATGAAGTAGGGCCTGTTGGGGCTGTTACTGATGAGAAAGCTTGATAGGGAAGAAGCCCAAAGCAGATGGAGGCCACTGGCAGATTCCCATGGCAGTGTAGGTGGCAAGGAGAAGAGGCTATGATCTAAAAGCAGGAGGAGAAGACTATTCGTGGTTCAGGCAGGCTGTGATTTGGGCCATGGGGCTGGATGAAGTTAATCCCAGGATACTGAAGGAGCTCAGATATGTGCTGGTGGGTCCACTGCATGATCTGTTCAATAGATACGTTGAAATGGGAGTGGTACCAAAAGATTTGAGAAGAGTGGTGGAAGTCTTGCTCCCCAAGAGAGGAGGCTGGAAACTACAGAACAGTCAGCCTCGCCTCGGTGATGGGAAAATTAATGGAGACTCAACTGAAGGAAAGGATAGTGAACAATCTACAGTCAGGAGGATTGCTGGACCCGAGGCAACATCGATTCACTAGGGGAAGGTCCTGTCAGTCAAATCTGATAGATTTTTTTTTTTATTTGGAGAATAAAGAATTTGATCAAGGAAGAGCATTCAATGTGATCTACTTGGATTTCATCAAAACGTTTGATATGTTCCCACATAGGAGACTTGTAAATAAAATGAGAAGCTTGGGAGTGAGCGCCAAGGTGGTGGCATGGATTAGAAACTGGTTGCCGGAAATAAGACAGTGGTGTCAAACAGAGTGCCACAGTGTTCGGTGTTGGGACCGGTTCTGTTCAATATCTTTGTAAGTGACATTGCGGAGGGGATAGAAGGTAGTTTGTCTATTTGCGGATGATACTAAGATCTGCAACAGAGTGGACATGCTGAAGGAGTAGACAGAATAAGATGTGATTTAAGAAAGCTTGAACAGAGGTTGAAGATATGGCAGCTGGGATTCAATGCCAAGAAGTGCAGTGTCATGCATCTGGGATGTGGTAATCCAAAAGAACTGTGATGGGAAGTGAAGGGTTGTTGTGCACGGAGCAAGAGAGAGACCTTGAGGTGATAGTGTCTAGTGATCTGAAGACGGCGAAGCAGTGTGACAAGGTGATAACTAAAGCCAGAAGAATGCTGGGCTGCATAGACAGAGGAATAACTAGTAAGAAAAAGGAAATAATAATCCCCATGTACAGGTCCTTGGTGAGGCCTCACCTGGAGTACTGTGTTCAATTCTGAAGACTGTATCTCAAAAGGGACATTGACAGGATGGAGGCTGTGCAGAGAAGGGCGACCAAAATAGTGAGTGGTCTCCATGAAATGACTTATGAGGAAAGGTTGAAGGACCTAAATATGTATACCCTGGAGGAGAGAAGATGCAGGGGAGATATGATACAGACCTTCAGATACCTGGAAAGTTTTAATGATGCACAATCAACAACAAATCTTTTCTGTTGGAAAGAAATCAGTAGAACTAGGAGTCATGAAATGAAACTCCAGAGAGGACGACTCAGAATCAACATCATGAAATATTTTTTCATGGAGAGAGTGGTGGATGCCTGGAATGCCCTTCTGGAGGAGGTGGTGAAGACAAACACAGTGAAAGAATTCAAAAGTCCAAAGAAACAAAGCGGAAATCAGTCGAGCGTAGCCACAAGTGTGAAGAAAACAAAAACAAAACTAGACCGATGTCTTGGAAGATGTAATATTTATTCCAACTACAAGTAAAAGTGCCCAACTCTGGTCGAGTTTCGCCTTTTTGGCTGCATCAGGGGCTCAGGAACCCCAATTATACAAATGTTTGTGTGTTTTTTTACATTTGTGTAAAAAAGTCAATATCCACTGCTTGCTGTCCAAGAATATATTTAAGAATATTTTTTTTTTAATATTCTCTTTCTTATTCTTTTCCTCCACATACATAGGAGCGTAGGAAGTAGATTCAGATAGCAAACATCAAGGACATTGAATTTTGTGGTCAGGGAAAGCAAATAAGCATAGGGGTAACTTGCTGATACAGCTTTTATTACCCTTAACCAATAAGCATGAAACTCTTGATGCTCATGAAACACTGATCTCTGCTTCAACAGCAGGAGGTAACGGGTAATTGGACAAACAGAAAGCAACAAGGGCCCTGACCTTGATGGTCTGGAAAACTGATAAGTGCAGAAACTACCATAAGCTTGCTGGGCAGACTGGATGGACCATTTGTCCTTTTCTGTCATCATTTCTCCCTGGTTAATTTCAGTTCTATTTCCAAGTTTGTCCTTCCTTGTTTAATGTAATGCATACACCTTATGCTCTGGTTATTCGTTTCAATGTAAACCGAAATGATTTGTAACCTGTTACAAGAATATCGGTATAAAAAAAAAAAGTTAAATAAATAAATAAATAAATAAATAAATAAATAAAATTTATTTCTATGTTTCTATGATAGAGGAAATTTCATCAGTGGTATTAGCAGCTGAACTCTTAGCACATATTTTCTACTATTTTGTTAGAAAGCTTTCAGTAGTAGTGGTAATGTTCTGAATCTCAGTCAAATAAAAGGGGACTGTAGGAGGAGAGAAAAAAATGTTATGCAGTTCATTCACTGAGACCAATTACGAATAAACATTTCCTTTGTGTATGAAAATACTGGATTTTCAGATTCCCTGTATGCATGGAAACATTTGTTTGGTTGAAATAAGCTTTTCCCTCTATTAACACCCCCCCCCACACACACACACACACACACACACACCACCACCACCACCACCACCACAACCCACTCACCCCCAACATCACAAATATGACTAAAAATAAAATGGAGATGCAAACATATTTTAATCTAAAGTAAAGCCCAGGGCAGCAAAATATGCTTACTTCTTCTTACCCCGCCACCCAACCCTACCCTACCACCACCACCACCACACATACACAGGCACACATGGCTAAAGACAAAATTAAAGTTGTGAGCACTTCTTTCTCTAAAATTAGGCTCAGAGCAGCAGAATCCTTTTTTTTCCCTATTTTGGGGAACTATCATCCCCTCCCTCCCTCACACACACACACACGGCTAAAGATAAAATGGACATGGGGGCATTTCTCTGTCAGCAGCAAGGTCTGGAATCTTGCAATTATTACTATCTCAGCCGCAAAGGCAAACCTTAATTCTCTCACCTTTTTATTTACCCCAGAGCTGGTGTTGCAGACTGCAGGAAAGAAATTATTTAATCCAACTGTTGTCAAGCAAAAAAAAAGTACAGTTCAGACTGCTGGCAGGGCCAGGCCTACTGAGGCTCCCTGACTGGTGGATGGATTCTATCAATTCAGTTATTGTTTTCCTTCCCTCACTCCAGGCCCCTCATCCCTCTCTCTCCATTGTTTCTTGACAGACAAGGATTATCCCCTGAGGTCCTCCTCCAGGTCTTATCTATGCAAAGATAAACAAAACCAAACCTGCATGGAGTCACCTAAGAACCTGCTGAGTTGCTACCCAGCAGAATGCTTCGCCTCAGCCACAAATGCAGAACACAGACAGGCCCTGGTTAAATACAAATTAAGTGCTGATAGGTTACAAACAGAAAGATGCAGACAAAAACTGAACTGGAAACAGAATTGCTGCACAAAATACAAAGAGATCAGAAACACACATTTCACAAAGCTGACAGACAAAATCAAAGGCTTCCCACACAAGAGCGAGCAGGAACACCCCACCCGCATTATCCTGGGAAAAAGAGGAGAAACGGCAGCTACAGCAGCAAAATGTGTGGTATCCTGTCACCAGGCCAGAAATGAAACCTGACCGGTAGAGGCAACCCCGGAAGGAGGAAACTTGCTTCAAAGTAAGGGTTGAAGAAGATGTGCAAGTTTTTAGAAAACTGCTGAAGGCTATTTTATTCAGGGAAGCGTTTGAATGCCATACCTGTTCTAGCTTTCACTTTATATTTCCGTCTGCGTGTACTTTTTCCGTCTGGTGTACTTTTGTTCGCGCCGGTGGCGCGAACAAAAGTACACCAGATTTTATAAGATACGCGCATAGCCGCGCGTATCTTATAAAATCCGGGGTCGGCGCTCGCAAGGCTGCGCAAAATCGGCAGCCTGCGCGCGCCAAGCTGTGCAGCCTGCCTCTGTTCCCTCTGAGGCCGCTCCGAAATCAGAGTGGCTTCGGAGGGAACTTTCCTTCCGCGTCCCACTACCTTCCCCTCCCTTCCCCTATCTACCCCACCCCCCAGCCCTACCTAAATCCCCCCCCCTACCTTTGCGAAACTTGCACGCGCCGCCTCGGCATCCCCCGGCACAGGCTGCAGTGCCGGGAGACTTGGGACCGCCCTACCGGCCCCCCCCCCGAACTGTCGCCATGCCCCCAGACCCACCCCAGACCGCCCCCTGACCCCGGATATGCCCCCGGACACACCCCCTCCCACCCCTTTTACGAAGCCCCAGGACTTACGCCCATCCCGGGGCTTTGCGTGCGCCGGCGGCCTATGCAAAATAGGTGCGCCGGCGCACGAGTGCCCTGCGTGCGTAAATCCAGCAAGATTTATGCGCGCAGGGCTTTTAAAATCTAGCCCTTTGAGTGTGTACCATTTTTTTCTATGTGTGTAAATGTGTACTCTGCTGCCAGCGCTGGTTTTGTTGGAAAGAAATAAATAAAGGAGGATGAGTGCCCCAAAAGGAGGCCACTCACCTAAAAAAGGAACAAATCAATGAACAAGAATTTGAATATATTTAATTAGCAGAAATGAATTTGAATATGCATTGGACACTGCCCCCTGTCATGGGATAGGGGGCAGTGTCCCGTTGTGATTTGGGAACTGGTTAAAAGATAGACAACAGAGAGTAAGGATAAATGGTAAATTTTCCCAATGAAGAAAGATGAATAGTGGCGTGGCCCAGGGATCTGCTCTGGGACCACTGCTTTTTAATATATTTATAAATGACCTGGAAATGGGAACAACAAGTGAGGTGATCAGATTTGCCAATGACACAAAATTATTCAAAGTTGTTAAATCACAAGATGATTATGAGAAATTGCAAGAGGCCCTTGGAAAACTGGGAGACTGGGCATGCACATGGCAAATGAAATTTAATGTGGGCAAGTGCAAAGTGATGCACCTAGGGAAGAGTGATGCAGCTAGGGAAGAGTAAACCAAATTATAGCAACACAATGCAAGGTTCCACATTAGAGGTCCCCATTCAAGACAAGGATCTAGGCGTCATCATTGAAAATACGTTGAAATCTGCTCACATTTTTAGTTACTTTAAATCTTTAACTCTGGTTCTCTCTGATCCTAGCCTTAATAAATACATTTCCTGAAGTGTTTTGTTTATATCGTGACTAGATTGTAAGCTCCATAGAGGAGGGGATCTGTCTTATCTTATGTGTATCTGTGCAGCGCTGCATAAATCTGGTAGTGCTACATATAATTTATACAAGTATCAGTGGCAGTAATGTAGAATTTATCATTCCAACTCACTGCATTTTTCCTATATTGTACACGTAAGGTTTGAGAAAGGCTTACAACAAAGCTTTTGAAGTATGCCAACTCCCTCACATAAAGCACGAACAGACTTTGATGGATGATGTGAGCTGATTATGCTATAGTAATATCGTATTTTCTTCTTGTTCTATACTGCTTGGGTATAAAATTCTTGATGAACTATTTGCATAATTGTACTAAACAACTGAAGGATAGTCTGATTAAAATATCATGAACTGAATGAAAATAAAGCCAAAATATTTTATATAAAACCACAAATGTAAGATGTGAACAGAAATAACGTTTCACATACTGTAATACCTGAATATTCTGACTGTTTAATGATGGGATTACTACAGGTTTACCTATTATCAACTCCATTTATTTATTTTCTGATTTTCTGGCATTGCAAAGTGGATTACATTCAGGTACTGTAGGAATTTCCCTGTCCCCAGAGAGCTCATGATCTAAGCTTGTACGTAAGGTAACAGAGGTTGGAGAGACTTGTCACAAGGAGTGGCAGTGGGATTTGAACCCTGCTTTGCATCCCATTGATGTCACCACTAGGCTTCTCCACTGCCTGACAGTTTTCGTCTCTGGAGGGTAAATATCTCAGGCTATTCTAGTTTTCATGACTAGCAGTTGTGGTAAAAAGGGATATTTGGTACAACCTCAAAACAAATATATGGCGTACACAGGAGGAAAAGCTACCATTGGCATCGAAGCCTTCTGATATACATATAGACCAACCCAAAAAAGTGTTATTCACTCACACATGTGCACATCTTTTATTCTCCTCCTGAAGCTATCAGACCCGAATATATTACTCTGAAAATATCTCTGGAAAGTCCCTTGCCTATTAATACCTTTCATAGCTCTTCCATAGCTCCTCTGTGTCTCCTTTATTCTAAGGAATATATATTAAGGTCCTTAAGTCTCATCTCATATGACTTGGTGCAGACCCCTTGCTACATTTTACCAATTGGAAAGTACCCCTCAAAATAATGTAATGACTCACTGGGGGTTCATTACTGATACTGCCCTGGTAACTGCTTTATCTGGAGAAGACAGACAGGTTGGAGAATTAGGGGTGGTATCATTTGGTTCAGCCTCTCCCATTGAGGGAGCTGGGATGGCGGTCCCCCTGAGAGGAAATAAAAGCAGTTCTCTCCTGAGAGACTGGAGACAATGCCTTTGAGTTGGGAGTTACGTGGCAGTGCAGGAGCGTTTCTTTGTTTGGGATTTTGTGCCTACTTAAGAACATAAGAAATTGCCATACTAGGTCAGACCAAGGGTCCATCAAGCCCAGCATCCTGTTTCCAACAGTGGCCAATTACCCAAACACTTAGTATATCCCATGCTACTGATGCTAGTAATAGCAGTGGCTATTTTCTAAGTCAACTTAAGTAATAGCAGGTGATGGTCTTTTCCTCTAAACTTATCCAAACCTTTTTTTAAACCCAGCTACACTAACTGCACTAACCACATCCCCTGGCAACAAATTCCAGAGTTTAATTGTGCGTTGAGTGAAAAAGAATTTTCTCCGATTAGTTTTAAATGTGCTACATGCTAACTTCATAGAGTACCCCCTAGTCCTTCTATTATCCAAAAGAGTAAATAACCGTTTCACATCTACCCATTCTAGTCCCCTCCAAGCTGAACAGCCCTAACCTCTTTAGTCTTACCTCATAGGGGAGCAGTTCCAGATAGGCTTTGTATCCAGGTTTGTTTTTTGGGTTGTGAGACCCCTAGGTGTCACCTGGGGGACTCAGAATAAGGAAGACTTGCCCCTCTGCCCTCCCCTGTGAGGACAGAGGAATGACAGTGACCTGATGCAAGCACATCTTGGTGTTTTAGACTCAGTTTTAGGATACAAAGTTTTTTTGGTTATAAGAGCTAGGAAGAAGAGGTTCGCTGCCCCCTTCCTGCCCGAGGAGGAACATCAGGAGCTGCGTGCTCCTGAGAGGAACCCTTCCATGGTGAGATTCAAAACAGAGAGCGAGAAAGAGACTTTGGAGAGCAGAACTGTGAATAAGACCAAATTGAGACCTATTGAGAACCCCTACTTGGAGTCTTCACTCCTGGGGAGAGAGATTTGGACTCTCTGTGCAGAAACTGTGTTGTCACCCTTTTTTACCAGCTCTGGAGGGGTTGTTCTGGCCCACCTAGGGACATCCTGCCCACTGGGGAAACCTCATGGTTCCAAGCCTGGAGGGTGAGTTATTTCCCTGGCCCTGGTAGCAGAGACGCTTGCACAGATAGACACAGAGAATTGGAAAAGAACTGCTGTGGGACAAAGGACTGGTTTGAACTGCGCCATTACTTCTCCTGATTCACCAGTAGTAAAGTATTTTATTTGGACAATCACCATTTTCAAAATCTATAAACAGAAGGCAAGGCAAAGGAGGGTGTTAGCCTGTTAGGGTTGGCTGGTCTGGACTGAGGGAACACCATCCGGGGAAGGCCACGAGACTAGGGCCGGCCTTCTGCCTCGCTAGCCCTCTCCCCTGTGGGCTGAGCCCTTGGGAGCTGGGTCCAGTAGGGCTTGGCTGCTAGCAAAGCTAGGAGCTGATACTGGAACAGAGTGCAGGCAAGGGCTGGAACTGGATCGTGACTGCGGGCAAGGACTGGAACTGTGACTGAGTGCAGGCAAGGACTGGAACTGTGACTGAGTGCAGGCAAAGATTGGAACTGAAGTCTGAGTGCAGGCAAAGATTGGAACTGTGACTGAGTGCAGGCAAGGGCTGGAACTGGATCGTGACTGCAAGCAAGGGCTGGAACTGTGACTGAGTGCAGGTAAGGACTGGAACCGTGACTGAGTGCAGGTAAGGATTGGAACTGTGACTGAGTGCAGGCAAGGACTGGAACTGAGGCTTGAGTGCAGGCAAGGACTGGAACTGGATCGTGACTGCGGGCAAGGGCTGGAACTGGATCGTGACTGCAGGCAAGGGCTGGAACTGTGACTGAGTGCAGGCAAGGACTGGAACCGTGACTGAGTGCAGGTAAGGATTGGAACTGTGACTGAGTGCAGGCAAGGGCTGGAACTGGATCGTGACTGCGGGCAAGGACTGGAACTGTGACTGAGTGCAGGCAAGGGCTGGAACTGGATCGTGACTGCAGGCAAGGGCTGGAACTGTGACTGAGTGCAGGTAAGGACTGGAACCGTGACTGAGTGCAGGTAAGGATTGGAACTGTGACTGAGTGCAGGCAAGGACTGGAACTGGATCGTGACTGCAGGCAAGGGCTGGAACTGTGACTGAGTGCAGGTAAGGACTGGAACCGTGACTGAGTGCAGGTAAGGATTGGAACTGTGACTGAGTGCAGGCAAGGACTGGAACTGGATCGTGACTGCGGGCAAGGACTGGAACTGTGACTGATTGCAGGCAAGGACTGGAACTGAGGCTTGAGTGCAGGCAAGGACTGGAACTGTGACTGAGTGCAGGCAAAGATTGGAACTGTGACTGAGTGCAGGCAAGGACTGGAACTGTGACTGATTGCAGGCAAGGACTGGAACTGAGGTTTGAGTGCAGGCAAGGACTGGAACTGTGACTGAGTGCAGGCAAGGACTGGAACTGAGGCTTGAGTGCAGGCAAGGACTGGAACTGTGACTGAGTGCAGGCAAGGACTGGAACTGAGGCTTGAGTGCAGGTAAGGACTGGAACTGAGGCTTGAGTGCAGGCGAGGACTGGGGCAGGACACGGGCTGAGTCAGGGTTATGGCAGGGCAAGACAAGGTCAGGACCTACGGACATGGAACACTGAACCCGAAGGCTCACTGAGCTAAGGAGGCCTGGACAAGCCACAAGGCAAGGCAAGGATAAGCTTGGGTAAGTTGCAAGGCAACAGTGGCAAGGTCAAGGAGCCAAGGGCGACTTCAAGCAAAAGCATAAAAGGAGGAAACAGCCAGGGTAATGGAGGCCTGAAGCTTGAGTGTGGTGCAGGCAAGAAGGAGGATCTTGGCAAGACTGGTAACGAGGTTTGCCAAGGACTCCCGGTGGCTGATTTGGACGAGTTGTGAGGAGAGCTGATGTGGGAAGTGGGGAATGGGCTCTGCTGGGGGGGGGGGAGGCATCCTAAAGTAAAATGAGGCTGCCTAGTGGGTGAAATCATCAGATCGGCCTGCCACACTGATACCACAGAAGCAGCAGTGCAGGAGTGAATGGGGTCCCAAATATCCTGGCCTCTTGCTGCAATGAGTAGGGAGAACCTAGGCGAAGGGGATACCAAAGGGAACCGTGGTGAAGCTTCAGCACAGGGGTTTCTGGCAGGGGGGAGGCTCAACTGTGCTTCAGCCGAGGGGGATGAATGCACGAGGGGGGTGAGCGATGCTTGGGAGGAGGATTATATTTCCTCTCCAGCAGGGGGGAGTGTTGCTTGGGAGAGGGGGTTCTGCTTCTGGGGGATTCAGCCTTACGGGATTGCACTCGGGGGGAGAGTGAGTGAAAGTCCAGGGGAAGGATGAGTGATGAGAGATGCTTGGGTAGAGGGGGGGGTGGATTTCTACTCCAGTGGGAAGGCAAGCGATGCTCAGGGCTACTTCAGGCTGTCTGTGTCCCCTTAAGAACAGTGGGAGGCATCTGGGATGAGAAATTGCCAGGTGCTTTATTTAGCCTGCTGATGCTCTCAAAACAAGTTTACCAAACCTTTTGAGGTGAGGTTATCCTTTGGTATATGTGAGACTGAAAGATTGGGCATCCAAATGGCAGATGAAATTTAATGTGGACAAGTGCAAAGTGATGAATACAGGGAAAAATAACCCTTGCTGTAGTTACACGATGTTAGGTTCCATATTAGGAGCTATCACCCAGGAAAATGATCTAGGCATCATAGTGGATAATACTTTAAAATTGTTGGCTCAGTGTGCTGCAGCAGTCAAAAAAGCAAACAGAATGTTAGGAATTATTAGGAAGGGAATGGTTAATAAAACAGAAAAAGTCATAATGTCTCTATATCGCTCCATGGTGAGACCGCACCTTGAATACTGTGTACAATTCTGGTCGCCGCATCTCAAAAAAGATATAGTTGCGATGGAGAAGGTACAGAGATAAAAGGGATGGAACAGCTCCTCTATGAGGAAAGGTTGAAGAGGTTAGGGCTGTTCAGCTTGGAGAAGAGATGGCTGAGAGGGGATATGATAGAGGTCTTTAAAATCATGAGAGGTCTTTAGCGAGTAGATGTGACTCGGTTATTTACACTTTCGAATAATAGAAGGACTAGGGGGCACTCCATGAAGTTAGCAAGTAGCACATTTAAGACTAATCGGAGAAAATTCTTTTTCACTCAACGCACAATAAAGCTCTGGAATTTGTTGCCAGAGGATGTGGTTAGTGCAGTTAGTGTAGCTGGGTTCAAAAAAGGTTTGGATAAGTTCTTGGAGGAGAAGTCCATTAACGGCTATTAATCAAATTTACTTAGGGAATAGCCACTGCTATTAATTGCTTCAGTAGCATGGGATCTTCTTAGTGTTTGGGTAATTGCCAGGTTCTTGTGGCCTGGTTTTGGCCTCTGTTGGAAACAGGATGCTGGGTTTGATGGACCCTTGGTCTGACCCAGCATGGCAATTTCTTATGTTCTTATGTTCTTAGAGTAATGCAATTACACGCGGCAACACATCCGGGCCTTTTCCAGTTCCCTCCCAGCGCGCTCCAATTAAGGAGCGGACTGGGAGGGAACTTCCCAACCCCCTAGTCTAACCTCCCTTCTCCTTTCCCTATCCTGCCCTCCCCCTATACCGATCCTAAACACCCCCAAATTTCATATTGTACCTTTTGTTCCTGTTTCTGAGCAGGAGCAAGTTGCGCGCGCCGGCACCCTGCCGGTGCGCGACCCCCTCCAGCACAGCAGCAAATGGCCGCTGTGCCGGACGCCTCTATCCCCGCCCCGCACCCCCAGACCGCCCCTTTTCCTAGCCCCGGGATTTACGGTTTACGCGCGTGGCTGGGCCCTTTGAAAATTGGCCCGGCGCGCATAAGGCCCAGCCACGCGCATAAACCCTGGGCTTTTACACGCATAAGCTTTGAAAATCCGGCCCATGTTACCTCTCAGGTAATACAGGTAAACTGCCACCAAGGGAGTGGGTCTGTTGCAAGAGAATAAGCCCAGTCTGTACCTGGGGGTTAAGGCAGACAGAGTGGCGGTTGTCGCTTACCTTATAGCGACTGAGATATATGACCCCTGCACCTGCCCTGTACCAGCTCTCCCTCTTCCTTACCAGGCCTCACTTTTTCCACCCTATTCATTGTATCAAGGTATCACAGAGAATCACCACACACCAGGAGAGCTTCGTGATTTTTTGCTGGGAACATACAACTGAATGCAGGTATAAACAAGGGGAGGGGGGCGAGTAACAGAGCAGAGGTCAGCAGAATAAACAACAATAAGGAAAAAGACTGAAGTACAAAGTTCAAATGTCACTGAAAATAGTGTTGCATGCCAGTAAGGTCAGGCAACTGAATACATTTGTGAACTGTTAATAAACCTCAGCTGATACTTAGCTACTGGGTACCCAGGAAATTAATACTCTTTACTGTTCTAGTCACTGTCTTTGTGCACAAAATAACCATAAACCAGTGGGGCCCAAATTGTCCTAAGAAAATGCAGAAAGCCCAAAACCCGGTGAACACTGTAGGTTAACAGAATGTCAACTTCCCTGAAGCAAAAATCATCTCCATTTCTCTTTTGCCCTTTTTCTCTGTCGCAAAAACTGCTCCTTTCAGCAGAGAAAACAACCACAGGCTGGAATGTACACTTTCTCTTGCAGTTCCCTGCTTACAGAAACCGTACCCCCATCACCCCAGACTTTCAGATGTGCTGTTAAGGA
This sequence comes from Rhinatrema bivittatum, assembly GCF_901001135.1. NCBI lineage: Eukaryota > Metazoa > Chordata > Amphibia > Gymnophiona > Rhinatrematidae > Rhinatrema > Rhinatrema bivittatum. Next base: position 782,427,302 of record NC_042616.1, on the reverse strand, counting down.
GTTGTAGCAGCCAGGAGTCGGAATTGTTCTCGGAGTTAAAGTCCCCTCTAGCTTTCTTTTGTTTTCACTTCTCTCTCAGTACAGGAAGGGAAATCCTTGGCTGCAGCTATAACTTCCAGATCTGAATCTCTGGGATCCTGTGTGGGCTGCGAAGACAATTTTCAAAATATTAACATGTGTGAAATTAGCATATACATGCATAAGTAACTTGTACTCGCATACATGCTAGTTTGAAAACGTCAAAAGTATGCACGTATATTTGGTCTCATGCACATATTTATGCACAAAAATAAAGGGGCAGTCTAGGGACGTTCTGGGGTGAGGCCAAGAGCTGCACTCGCAACTTGCTATTTTATAAGAGGATTACGCATGCACATTTCTCAACTTATTAGCAGATTTGTACACCGGCAAAGAGGCTTGCGCTGTTGGACCATCCATCCACGAGCCCGGGAGTTAAAAGGTGGCGCACAGTGGTGTGCCAAAGGGGCGTGCCCTTCCTAACAGTTTTGTTGTTCCTCCCAAATTCCATTTGTTCGATGGAGAAAAAGAGGAAGGGGCCCACAAGAGCATACCCATCTGTGCTGGGGTGACTACAAATTCTACCCAGCTAACCCTATTATCGCATTATTTTACACCAAGCATGTCAGGTGCTGTAAGTGAACTTGGAGTGCTCTGCTCTTTTCTTTTCTTTTTTTTTTTGTAATTTAAAATTTATTAATCACCACAAGAAAGTACAGATCAAAAAGGCTACAGTTGATGCCCGAATGTAACAAAATCATATAACAGCAGCAACCAATGTGATATCGTGCTCTGCTCTTTTCAAGATGAGTCTGTAGCTCTATCAGCTCCTGCGGGGCCTACTCCTCCAAACGTGGATTCGGAGGGTGTTACCAGCAGGGTGGAAGGAGCTATGGTCTCTTCTATGCTTCCTGCTGGAGCAGTGGCGTGGCCAGAATTGATTTTTTGGGTGGGCACAAGGTTAACATGGGTGGGCTGTAGGCTTGCAGGTCTGAGACCTACTAGTTGTTTTCTGATTGATAAATAATGCCATATACTGCACCCTAGAATGGCTTTCTAAGTAATTTGCAACTGCCATTATGCATCATGCGTGAAACTTTAAAACATTTTACCTCAATTATTTCAAGAACTTACCAGGATTAAAAATTCCTTATTAATCAGAATTTATTTTATATTTATTGCAGTTTATAAATGCACAAGTATAGAAAACAATCAGATCCAATCATGTAATAAAACAAAAGTGAATGTATTCTTTCATGAACCATCTTTGTGGAAAACCAGAAATCTTCATAAATACAATAAAATATAATTAATCATCAGAACAGGTGCAGTGCAGAGCTAGGGCAATTCACATTACAACTAACATGAAAAAAAATTTCAAATTCTGGTGTCACCCCAGCAAAAAATAACTCTCCACTGCTATTTTGTGAAGTAACACAAACTCTTGCAAAGAAAGGGGCATCCAGAACCTCGCCATACAGTCACAGCACTGACTCTCAGGATTCAAATAACAGCAACCTTATGAAAAAGCAGCAATGCAAATACTACACCAGGCCCTAGAACATTAATACATCACCTATGGGAATAACAGAACAAGCTGGACTACTACTACAGAGAAACTACACTAGCAGAAATACTGCATTTCAGTCACACACAGGCAAAACGGAGACCGATCTTTACCTAATATATTTATTTGTATTTATGTAACACTTTTATATACCGACATTCATTTGCACATCACATCGGTTTACAGTATAACAATTGAAAATAAGGAAGGAAGTTACATCTTAACAATTTGAACATCTATGTTTTAACAATTTGAACTAATAAGGACTTTGAAGGGTGAGAGTCCTTAGGAACATAAGGGATCAAAAACCACAAGGAACAAATAACTATAATTGTTGTAACTGTAGAGGCAAGCAAGTTGTGAGCGGAGAGCAAATGTTCAGGAAATGTGCTTGTGGAGGGGAAGGGGGCTTGAGAGTCTGAGAGCGGGTGTGTGTGAGAGTTATTGGTAGGCTTGCTTAAAGAGCCCGGTTTTCAGGGTTGGTTTTGGTTTTTTTTGAAGTTTTGTGTGTTAGGTTCAAGCATTTGGTCTAGAGGCATAGTGTTCCAAATGGTAGGACAGGCCAGGGAAAGTGCACGTTCCTGCGTTGCGGATAGGTGAATTGGTTTGGGAGGGGTTATTGGTAAAGTGCCTTTATTGGAAGATATTGTGGATCTTCATGGGGGGTTGAAAGAGGAAGTGGGTGCTGAACCAGTTAATATTTTGGTTTAGCATCTTGTGAACTAGAGTGAGACATTTGAAATGTATTCTGAGGTGTATAGGGAGCCAGTAAAGGTTTTTTAGTATGGGGGTGATGTGTTTGTTTCTTCTAGTGTTTGTAAGGATTCTGGCAGTGGTGTTTTGTAGCATTTGCAGGGGCTTTAGGGAGGTTGCTAGGAGTCCTAAAAGTATGGAATTGCAATAGTCTATTTTGGATAGGATGAGCGCCTGGAGGGTTGTTCTGCACAAATTAAAAACAGAAACATGCAGCTAAAACCAAACTAGAAAGCCTGAGAAACTAAAGTCTCTGAACAGAGGAATACTGAAGAAAGAGCAAAATACAAAAATATAAGAACTGCACATTCCCAAAGATGGCATGTCTAACATTTCAAAATAATTTTTTTTTTACCTTTGTTGTCTGATCTTTGTATTTTTTTAATCAGTTGGTCCTGGTCTCTTTTTCCTATTTTTTCCCTTTTCGCTCATTTCCTAATTCCTTTTTAGTGTCTTTCTTCTACTACTGTCTTCTTCCCTTATACACACTCACACACACACACACACACACACATACATGCTTTCTCTCAGACTCCCTCACACACTCAAGCTCTCACTCTCATATGCTCTCCCCCCACACACACACACAAGCTTACATTCTCTGCAGACACACATACAAGCTCTCACTTTCTCACCCCTCCCCAGGCTTACATTCTTATGCACACATAGATGCACATCCAAGCACCCATTCTCACCCACACACTCAAACCCAGACTCCCATTCTCACCCACACATACACATATTCAAATTCCCATTCACACCCACACATACACATATTCAAGCTCCCATTCTCACCCACTCACAAACCCAGACTACCATTCTCATCCACACATACACACATTTAAGGTCCCATTCTCACTCACATATACACACATTCAAGCACCTATTCAAGCTTCCATTCTCACCCACAAACAAACCCCGGCTCCCATTCTCACCCATATATACACACATTCAAGCTTCCATCATCACCCAAACACAAACCCAGGTTCCCATTCTCACCTACACATACACAGTATGTGTATGTGTAGGTGAGAATGGGAACCTCCCCCTCCCAAGCAGGAAGATCAGTTGGCCTCTCCTGCTGCCACTTGCCTCCTGCTATCTTTGGGCCGTACGGCCCACTGATCTTCCTGCTTGGGGGGGAGGGGGAGGAAGCAGAAGCTATGTGTAGTGCTTCTGCTCCCTCCCCCCCCCCCAAAATAGGATGATCGGTGGGCCGTAGAGCCGCAGGATCGCTTCCCCATGTGTGCCATGCAAATGCACGGAATGGCGCGCCAGCCCTGGGTCCTTCTCTTCACCGCGCGGAGATGGGATCCCGCGACGGCCTTGCAGGTCCGGTGCTCCACTTACGGTTCCAGTTGGGTGGGTCTGGGTCCAAATTGGGTGGGCAGCTGTCCACCCAGGCCAACCCGTGGCTACGCCACTGTGCTGGAGATGGGGAATCTCCTCTGTTGATAAGGGGTAATCTAACATCTGCCCCCTCCCAGGTCTGGTGAAGGAGATGCCACCTGCGAATATCACCTTAGCAGTTGCCAATTTGAAACGTTTTATATCTACAAAATTTGACTCTCTCTTTGGTCTTATGCAGGTCCTTTCTGTTTCTGTTAACAATCACTCTCAAACTTTATTGGATCAATCTGGTAATTTGCAGGATGGAAGGGAAATGTGCTAATCTTACTGAATGTCATGTTTCCTATGTTAAAGATTTTTAACGCACCTATCATAAGAAAGAAAATATGAGTAATTTGCTTAGGCGCTGCAGTCTTAGTACCTGATTCACTCAGGGTTTTTCCCATAGACACACAATGAGAGGAAAGCTTAATGAATCTGGTCTAGATCAGAGGATTTGGGCTGTAAAGTTGTGATGACAAATGGGGGGGGGGGGGTTGGTAGTACTTCAGAGGGAGGGGAACATTTGATTTTGGGAGGGGCGCTGCTACCATGTGAATAATTTAACAGATTTTTCTATTTTTCGGGGGCGGCCCTGTTTTGAGATGGGGGTCAGCAGTGACCCTCGCTCAACTTCCCTGTTTGGCTACAGTTTTATTTATTTTCATTTTTCTGCTGTTTTAAAATTGCAGCAGGAGCCTTTGAACCCACGTTAGGATCCCAGGCCTCCCGCCGCACATCTAATGCTTTTCAAGGAGGTGATGTTATTTTATCATGACTGACCACCTTTTCGGTCGGCTGTGATAAAATATTTGCAGCAAATTAACTAGTACATAAGAACATAAGATAAGAACATAAGATTTGATATACTGCATCAGACCAAGCTCAGTATATCCTGTTTCCAACAATGGCCAATCCAAGACACAAGTACAAGTATCTAAACATCACATAGATCCCATGCTACTAATGCCAGCAAGAAGCAGTGGCTATTCCCTATTAACAGCAGTTTATGGACTTCTCCAGGAACTTATCCAAACCTTTTTTAAACCCAGTTACACTAACTGCTGTAACCACATCCTCTTGCAATAAATTCCAGAGCTTAATTATGCGCTGAGTGAAAAATAATTTTCTTCGATTTGTTTTACATGAGCTACTTGCTAACTTCATGGAGTGCCCTCTGGTCCTTCTATTATCTGAGAGAGTAAATAACCGATTTACATTAACTTGTTCAAGTCCTTTCATAATTGTGTAGACTTCTTATCGTATCCCCCCTCAGCCATCTCTTCTCCAAACTGAACAGCCCTAACTTCTTCAGCCTTTCCTCATAGGGCAGCCGTTCCATGCCCCATATCATTTTGGTTGCCCTTCTATGCACTTTCTCCAGTGCAACTATATCTTTTTTGTGATGCAGCTACCAGAATTGCACACAGTATTCAAGATGCAGTCTCACCATGGAGCGATACTGAGGCATTATGACATCCACCATTTAATTTGCCATTCCCTTCTTAATAATTCTTAAAATTCTATTTGCTTTTCTGATTGCCATAGCACACTGAGCCTACAATTTCAATGTATTATCCACCATGATGCCTAGATCTCTTTCTTGGGTGGTAACTCCTAAGATAGAACTTAACATTGTGTAACTACAGCAAGGGCTATTTTTCCCCATATGCATCATTTTGCACTTGTCCATGTTAAATTTCATTTGCCATTTGAAAGCTCAATCTTTCAGTCTCGCAAGGTTCTCCTGCAATTAATCACAATCCGCTTGAGATTTAACTACTCTGTATAATTTAGTGCCATCCGCAAATTTGATCACTTCACTCGTCGTACCCCTTTCCAGATCATTTATATTTAAAAGCACCAATCCAAGCACAGATCTCTGAAGCACTCCACTGTTTACCCTTTTCTACTGTGAAAACGGACCATTAAATCTACTCTTTGTTTCCTGTCTTTTAACCAGTTTGCAATCCACAAAAGGACATTGCCTCCTATCCCATGACTTTTTAGTTTTCTTAGAAGCCTTTGTCAAACACCTTCTGAAAAATCCTTCTTTGCATTATTCATGCATAGAAAGAAGGTCATTATAATAGGGACTGGTGAGGGAAAAAGAGGCACAGGAAGGTAGATGAGAATAGGGTGAGTACAGAGGGTGGCAGAAAAAGGGGTCTAGGGAATGGAAAAGGAGGAAATGGGACAGCTAGAGGGGTTTGGGTAGGAGATGGAAAATTAGTAGATGGGTGAGAGGTAAAAAGAGGGAGACAGGACTGAAGAAAAGGGGTGAAATTTAATTTTGAATGGATAGAAAGGCAAAGGAAGAGCAAAATGGAGAAGAAAAGGACAGATGTAGGAAAGGAAGGGAAGAAGACAGGAGGAGAGAAGAAATGGAATTAAATGAAAAGCGAGAGTCCAGTACCAACTCAATCACAAAAATAAAATGCCAAGACGACAAATATAGAAAATATTTTATTTTCAGTTTTTAGAGCGTGGCATATGTCAGCTTTGGGAATGTGCATTTCTTATACCTTTGCATTTTGCTCAGTTCAGGAGGAAATGCATTTCTTTTTCTTTAGTGTTGCACTGCATGCAGAGTTGGTCTTCTCAGGGTTTTCATTTAGGTTTTGTCTTTATTTTTCTGTTTTTAATGTGTTGTCCTTTATTTTTGTATTAGGAAAGGGTCACTTTGTGCTCTGTGTGCGTGTGAGAGAAGTGAGGGATTCTGCTGGCATGTAATGTCTGGCTTGTTCTGTTTTTCCAGTTGTAGATGTATTGGTGTTCTAGCACCTATAGTATAGTAGGCGTATTGGTGTTCTAGGGCCTATAGTAATATTACTGTAGGTATAGTTGCTGCTGTTTTAGACATGTGAGTTAGTTATGGTTTGGCAGGTTTTCTGTATATGCTCTGAGTGTCTATTTTGAAGGGGTTTGTATTCACACATTTTTTGGGAGTAGAAGGTTTTTGTGTGGCTGTTACCGAGGTGACACTAGAATTCAAATTATTAATTTTTTGTACAGTGAGTTGGCGAGGGCCTGTCTATTAGAGATTGTATTCCTTTTGGGTACCTTAGCAGGGGTGAGGGGGTGGAGCCTTGTCATCCCATCCCTTGCTTTGGGCAGCTGATGAGTCGTTCTTGTCTGCCGTCACCAGTTACCAGTAAAGCAAAGCTCTGTTCCTGCTCTGGCTGCTGACAATCTGAATTATCTCAATAAACTGATATCACCATCAAAGGCCAACTCAATGTTGTGCATGTTAGCATGTCAAAGGAGACATTTCAAGTTTGGCCTTTGTGGATGATGTCAGTCTGGAGAGGCAGCTTAGATGGCCGGTCACATGGCAGCAGCAAATTTTCTGATGCACCATCAACTTTAGTAGTCACCCTTTGCCCCTGCTCAGGGTGAGTAGGGACCCAGATTATAGAACCATACTACATATAGGCTATGTAAGCTTTAGGGTAGATCAAAGCATTTTTGTAAGCCCCCACCCCTGGGAAAAGAAGAACTCACCCTTTTAAAGTAATTTTTGTTTGGGGAAGTTTTAGGTATTGTAACAAATAGTTTCTGATATTTTTTTATTTTTGATTGATTGAGTTGAAGATGAGGTTTTATTCCAGTTGGATTTCCAATTTTTCACAATGCAGAAAAATGTAAATGTGGCAACACTGAACACATGGAGAAATTATAGGAAGTGAGCATCTGTGGTAGCATTTCAGTCAGGAGTTACTCTTGCTTCATACAGGAATAAACGCATTCAGTTCTGAGGGTTCCTAGAGGCTGGTAAAAGTCTCATATGTATATGAGTGAATCAGCGTTTGTGGTAAAGTGGAAGGCATTAATGGGACAAGTATGGCATTCCTTCTCCTGCACAATCAAGATAATAAATTATCTATATTAGCAGTATAAACGATCACTACAATAATATTTGTCATATTATTATAATATTTTTTTCTGACAATTCCATTTAGCCTATTGTTCTGATATAATCCTTCCAATCCAAAATGAACGTGGGTGACTTGAGCCCTGGAATTCCTTTGTTCTTAGCACTATGGGACACCTTTGGCACATCAGAAAAAGGTGTTTGTTTGGGTTTTTTTAATATAGGATTAGAATAGATATCTGCTAGGCCTTCCAGAAAAAATGGAATAAAGCCATACAGCATGCTAGCTCTTTTTCTCTTCAAAATAATGTGCAGCACCCTGCATTTTGCGGTTATCAAAGAAAGTGTCTTTGCCAAAGAAATGTACAGCAATGGAAATATTTACATCAACCCATCCAGCTACTAGTCGTCTCTGCTCCTATTAAATTACAGATGAACATCACAGTTACTGCAACTTATGCCCATGAATTTTCCTCTCTGGACTGCTGGCAGAATCATCCACAGACCTGGCACACAACATTCTCTACAACCTCCCACTGCAGGAGACCTTGGACGTTGAACATTGAAATAGCTTTGATCGTTCCAGCAGCTCCCTGCTCCTTTTTTTTTTAATCACTTCACTTCTCTCTGAAAGTCACTTTCTTTTGTGCTTTTCAAAGGATTTAGAGGATGATTTTCAGACTTCCAGTCCTGCGAGCAGATTTTCAAAGGAACACTCCCCATGGAATTTTCATTTATTTAAATGCATTTATATGCCATTTATTTTAATAAGCAAAAATCAAAACAGTTCACAATATTACATATGTGAACTGGCAAGGGAATGTGGGTACTTTTGTACCCATTTACTTTGCATCTGTTCTGAGGCAGCTGAAAAGAGAGCACATTAAGGTACACACCAGGATTTCAAACTGAGGCCTGGATTTATCAAAATGTGATAAGTATTGCATGTGATAGCAAAAGGGGCATGCTTTATGCTAATATACAGTTTATCACAATTTGCACTAATTACCTATGCAAAGAGCTAAGTTTGTACAAATTGTGATAACCTTTTTGGACTTTGCAGTACATACCAGACCTGATGTATGTTCTGCATTAAACCATTGGGAAGAGAAAGAGAGAGAGAGAGACTAGCCATAAGCTCTTCTCCCTAAATAGGTATTTGTATCCCTATGAGAGGTCCACCTAGTAACTCGAGGTGAGGTTTAGGTATTAGTGTAGGGGGTTAGGGGCCACTTTGACATTCAACGTGAGACGTACGAACAGAACAGTGGTCTCTCTTGGGAGGCCTACCGTGGAGACAACGCGCCGTTCGGCGTCTGGGTGAGAGGACTGAGAGACCAGCTGTTGAGAACCCCGCCCCCTTCCTTTTTTGGGAAACCGGAAGTGAAGGGCTGCTCGATAAAAGCTGTGAGCAGCAAGTGAATATCGGAGGCCTACCGTGGAGACAACGCGCCGTTCGGCGTCCGGGTGAGAGGACTGAGAGACCAGCTGTTGAGAACCCCGCCCCCTTCCTTTTTTGGGAAACCGGAAGTGAAGGGCTGCTCGATAAAAGCTGTGAGCAGCAAGTGAATATCGGAGGCCTACCGTGGAGACAACGCGCCGTTCGGCGTCCGGGTGAGAGGACTGAGAGACCAGCTGTTGAGAACCCCGCCCCCTTCCTTTTTTGGGAAACCGGAAGTGAAGGGCTGCTCGATAAAAGCTGTGAGCAGCAAGTGAATATCGGAGGCCTACCGTGGAGACAACGTGCCGTTCGGCGTCCGGGTGAGAGGACTGAGAGACCAGCTGTTGAGAACCCCGCCCCCTTCCTTTTTTGGGAAACCGGAAGTGAAGGGCTGCTCAATAAAAGCTGTGAGCAGCAAGTGAATATCGGAGGCCTACCGTGGAGACAACACGCCGTTCGGCGTCCGGGTGAGAGGACTGAGAGACCTGCTGTTGAGAACCCCGCCCCCTTCCTTTTTTGGGAAACCGGAAGTGAAGGGCTGCTCGATAAAAGCTGTGAGCAGCAAGTGAATATCGGAGGCCTACCGTGGAGACAACGCGCCGTTCGGCGTCCGGGTGAGAGGACTGAGAGACCAGCTGTTGAGAACCCCGCCCCCTTCCTTTTTTGGGAAACCGGAAGTGAAGGGCTGCTCGATAAAAACTGCGATCAGCGGCGCGCAGCCGCCGGCGCGCCTAAGCCGCGCGCCAAAGGGGCGCGCCCCTGGGCGATTTTTTTTTTGGCTCAGTTCCTGAGTTAGAGATGGGGAAAAAGCGAAAATTGAAGATCGTAGCCTCCACACCGGTACCAAAAGAAGTGAGAGGACCCATGGACTCGCATGTGAGAAGGGTGAGTTCAGTCTCTAAGGAGACAGAGTTTGATATGTCATCATCATCGGGTGCATCAGCCAGCCCTGCCCAAGAACCAGCTCCAAATGAATCTCTAGGAAGCGATGGGATTAGCATGCTTCAAGCTAATCCACGCTTAACAGAGATAATAATATCAAGTGCACCAGCAGAAAATATGACAGGAGAAATAGTGGAAGAAGGAGAGACCCTAGGGGAAAGAGACCAGGGTTTAACATCAGAACCTGAAAATATTACTCTGCTGGATGTTTGGAGGGTTGTGAAAAACATGGAGGGAAAATTATCCCAATCCATATCTCAGTCCACTATTAACCTTACAAATGTTAAGAAGGTGGTTGAGGAACAAGGTAAACGAATTGAAGTGTTGGAAGCTACAAATGTTACCTCAATATCCCAAATTTCATCTCTTCAAAGTGCTGGGGCCACATTTATGAAAGATTCTATGATTATTTATAAACAAATGGAAAATTTAGAAAATAATTTGAGAGCTAAGAACTTGCGCCTCCTGAATTTTCCAATTACAAGACTTTTGTCAGCAGAAGAACTGTTTAAGAAATACATTAGAGAAATTTTGGGAATAACCAAAGATCTGTTAATTTCTAAGATTTATTATCTTTCTAATCAAAAAAGAGCTGTTGTGGCACCGGAGGGGGGAATAGATATGTTATCGGTACAGAGCCCTAATTTAACATCCTTTCTAGAGGCGTCTGTGGATGATATACAAACCAGAGCAACATTGATTGTTGCTTTTGGATTGGAGCAGGAGAAAAATTTAGTCCTACAAAAGTACTTTAGAAATAAGGTATTTAAGTTTTGTGGGCAGACCATCCAGGTCTTTCCTGACGTCTCTAGGAACACTCAGATGAGAAGAAAAATGTTTCTTGCTTTAAAAGAGAGAGTAGTGGCCCTTGGAGCCACATATTTTCTCAAGTTTCCTTGTCGATGTATAGTAATGTTTAATAAAAATAAATTTGTATTCCTTGAGCCTACACACCTAGAAACTTTCCTAATTGATAAAGAAGGACGAGATGTTACCACAACAGATTAAAGATCCTGGTTGTAATAGATAAATTACTCCACATTATTTCATGCTTGAATGAAAAATTTCTTTTGTCAAATTGCTAAATGCCTCCCTTAATGTGGACTTTATTTAGGAGTACATGTATAACTTTTTCTTTTTGTAAAGTACATACGTATGTTGATAATATGAATGTAACTCAAAATTTTCCTTTTCTTTATTCATTGTAAAATGTTTAAGAAAATTTAATAAACAATAAATTAAAAAAAAAAAAAAAGAACAGTGGTCTCTTGTGAAGATTTGATGGCCGTCGGAGTGAGGAACCTCACCCAAAGATGAGATTTGTGCAATGTACTCTCTACCTAGCTTAATGTTACCCAGGTAGAGAGTCTATCAAGCTAGGTTGAGAGAACATTGCACAAATCTCATCTTTGGGTGAGTTTCCTCTCTCCGACGGCCATCAAATTTTCACAAGAGACAACTATTCTCTTCGTACGTCTCACGTTGAATGTGAAAGTGGCCCATAACCCCCTACACTAATACCTAAACCTCACCTCGAGTTACTAGGTGGGCCTCCCATAGGGATACAAATACCTATCTAGAGAGTAAACTTCATGGCTAGTCTCAGTCTCAGTCTTTCTCTCTATCCAGGCTATCACACAGCTTAATTCTAATGAACAAGGTATAGTTAAGCCTATGCAATAGCACTTTGCAGACTGGGTAGCCCACTGTATCCATCATGTATTTAAGAACCAGGAACTGTCTTGACTTTCAGATTTGTTTCTTTAGTCCCAGGACTGCTTCCTCATCGGAATCCCAAGCTCAACTCCTTTCTCACCACATTTTGGCAAGAGAACGCCTAAATCATTTCCTTCCTTCAGATTGAAACTTGTCATCTAGGGTCTCTGCACTGCCTCTCGGGGTTGAACATTCTCTATACCAGGCAATGTATCTGTTCCTCATTAATGCAAACTACTCTACAGTAGGGACAAATGGTCCTGACACTAGTACTATCTAGTTTATAATACAGAGCATTAGTTTGGCTAATCATTTGTTAGTTTGCAGCCAGGCAAAATATTGCTTGTCAATGGCAGTCCACTTCCACACCTTACCTGGCTGCATGGTTACGGCATTTCTATATGATGGAATCCATCATCTTTCAAGTGTGGGATTTTCACTCTGAAGTAACGCCCCTATTACTATCTTAAATTGGGAGCATGTGGTTTAGGGAAATATTCAGTTACAAAGTCGCCGTGTGTAACAAGATCCATTTTACCTATCATTTATTAGGATGCTCTTTTATTTTTTGTGGGTTTTGGTAGCAATAGATTTCCTTGCTATGGGTATCCAGGTTATGTATGGATATAGCATGAAAAGTTAAATGTGTTCTTATGGTCAGTGTTGTTCGCGTTTGCTGCGTAAAGTTTATATTGTTCTTTAAGCTGGCAGCGTAAAACATTTTGCTTAATAAAAATTTTAAAAATCAAAAAGAAAAGTGCATTTTAGCATACAGATGTTTTCCAAAAGCCCTAGGCTTTTTTTTTTGTACAACCAATGAAAGAATTGGTAATGCTATTTACATCTCTATTCACTTTTTAAATATGCAGGAAAACTTAACTAGCCTTTCAATAACATCATGCTCATTTAAAAACAATCTGATTTTATGGTATTTTCAATTCAAACTATACATTATGGTTGCTATTTCCTATTACAGTGATGTAAAGGTCAATGAATTGGGTGCCAGAAAAGTTAATCTTAAGCAAATTCATTAGTGTGATCATTCTGCTTAGTTTCTAAATGTCACAGTTGATCCTTATGTAGTCAAGTTGAAAGCATTTTGAAATTATGCCTTTCCTATAAATAATTTATATTAATTTGCTCCTCTGTAATTGTGACAGGGAACAGAAATTGTTAATTTGAAGACATCTATTGTACATCTTGTGTGTTATGTCAGTTGACTAACATACATGAAAAGCCTTTGGGTTTTTTTTTAAATATACTGTATACATATTTTGTATATATTATTAACTAACAGCAACGTTCAAAACGCTGTTAGAAAAGGCTTTTCACAGATAGTCTGCCTCCTTCTGATATTCATTTGGACCCCGATTCACCTCCAATTGGGACTTACAAATATTTCTTGAAAAAGCTAGACTTTGCTTAATGCAAATGAAATTATTCATAAATTATATTTGCAAGAAGCAACAGAGAGGTCCTGGGTATCTTAGAAAAGTCAAGTAAACCCTTTTTATAGCAGTTTTGAGGCTGCATCCCACTCTCCAGCATGTAATATATTAGCAGTTTCATTACAATATGCATGAGCCTCATTATCTCTTTTTGGACATGCACATTCACTCTAATAATGTCAGCAACATCTGGAATAGGGCAGAAGTACCAGGAATATGTTTAAGCAATGACATCAGCACAAACAAAAGGCACGAAGATTAAAATCACTGGTCCACACTTTAATTACTACTCTACATCATTTAAATATGCTCTGAAATATCTATATAGCCCAGCACCATAGGAAACAATGAGGAAAAGGCAGAATGCAAACACACAAAGAAAACCTGTTATGTCTTAGCAAGTTATTCAGTATGATGAACTACAGAAATAGATTAACATCAAAACAGAAAAACTGAACTGTTTTTAAATATCTCCTCTGCTTTTCCTTTAATTGCATTAAGAACATAAAAACATAAGATTTGCCTTACTGGGTCAGGCCAAAGATCCATCAAGCCCAGTATCCTGTTTCCAATCGTGGCCAATCCAGGTCACAAGTACCTGGCAGGATCCCAAAGGTTATATAGATTCCATGCTGCTTATCCCAGGGATAGGCAGTAGATTTCTACAGCTTCACTTTAATAATGATTTATGGATTTTTCCTCCAGGAAATTGTCCAAACCTTTTTTAAACACAGCTACACTAATATCCTTCACCACATCCTCTGGCAATGAATTCCAGAGCTCAATTATGCGTTGAGTAAAAAAAAAAATTCTCTCATTAGTTTTATTTATATATATTTTTTTATTTTATTTTTATACTTTTCAATATTATAACACAAACAACTTTGTACCCGCAAGAGAGGTTATTACATCAAAATAAAATTATACATCACATCAAAAATACAAAGAAATATAAGGGAATATAAATTCCTCCCATATAATAAGTAATGGGGGGGGGGGGGTGGAAATCCCTAGAGGATAATTAGAGTGATTCAATATAAACGTAATAACGAAAAAAAGAAGAAAAAGCAGGAGTACTCCAAGCCATAAATTAAATGCCTCTCATATTGACTGCTATTAGGTGTGAGCATTTATAAAAGATCTCAACTGCAACGGTTCAAAAAAGACATAGTTTGCATTTTGATATTTCACGATACATTTGCACGGATAACGTAAGATAAATTGAATTCCACATGTCAATGCTTCTGCTCTCATAGATAGAAACTTCTTCCTATGTTCCTGTGTGACCCTGGTCACAGGATATATCTGCACCTTCTGCCCGTGAAATAAGGATTCTCTGTTCCTAAGGAAATGCCTAAGAACAAGATTTCGGTCGTGTTCAAATGCAAAGGAAATAACTAAAGTCCCCTTTGTTGTATCTCAGTTTCTTGCGTCAATTCCAATAATTCTGTAATATTCAGAGTGTTGATCTTGATTTTTCAATCTGGATACTTCTAGAGCTTTCTGTGGCATATAATAAGCTTTCATAATTAGAGGCAATACTTCTGTTGGTATCTTTAAATTGTTTACTAAATAAATCTAGAAGAAATCCATTAAGGGTAACTTTGCTATCACAGGGAAATTTATAGCCCTTCGATTCAAAGATCTTAAGGCATTCTCAATATTTTCAAATTTCTTAACAGAAATAGCCTCAGATTGCAATAGGTTATGCTGTATTTTCGCCATAGAGGTAACTCTTTTATCCATTGCTTCTAGCTTTTCTTCACATTGGTGCACTTTCTTCTCCATATCTTTTCCACGTTTATTAGTCTCTATGAAGACTTGAATCAAAGATGTAATTGCAGATTCAATAGAGACTAGCACATTCCAGACAGAATCTGTTACTGTTGCAGGTTTAATCAAAGTAAACACAGTACCTGTTGTTGTCAATGCTTTTCCACCTTCACTCAATATTTTCTTCAAGTCCCATATAGAATTTGGTACCATAGCAGGTAAATTATCCAAAGCAGCTTTAATACAATCTTCCGTAATGTGACTGGGTTGTATATCCCCAGCCATCTTTTTGGAATCAGACATAATTCCTGGGTTCTCCTCCTCCTCCCCAGGTTTTGTCAAATCTCCCCTTTTATCCACTGGGGAGCTTGAAGATAAACATTTCACCAGGGTAGAACCACGGGGTGGGGAACGGTGTTTCCGGGGCCCCGGGGCTAAGCGATATTCCTTCAACCATCGGGGGAGGTGTCCTCTCTACATCAGCCCCCAGAGCGGTCCTCGCTCCCGGGTCTGTCAGTGTGGAGGAGAAAAAGTTGTTGATCTTCATTTGAGAATCATCCAAATTCCCCAATACAGGTAAAGTTTCTCTAAATTTAGCCTTACGCTTGGTGTGAGGCATTTATTAAGCAAGGGGAAAAGAAGAAATTCAATATCCAGGCAATAAGTTAGAAAAAGCGTCTGTCTCTTACTCCTTGTGCATCAACCATCTTGGATCCCTTCCCCTTCTCTTATTAGTTTTAAATGTACAAGTTAGTAACTTCATTGTGTGAACCCTAGTCTTTTTACTTTTTGAAAAAGTAAACGATGATTCACGTTTACTTCTATTCCACTCATTATTTTATAGACCTTTATCATATTTCCCCTCATCTATCTCTTCTCCAAGCTGAAGAGTCCTAACCTCTTTAGTCTTTCCTAATGAGGGAATCATTCCAGCACCTTTATCATTTTGGTCTCCTCTGTATCTTTACTAAGTCTGCTATACCTTTTTTGAGATGTGATAACCAAAACTGCACACAGTACTCAAGATGAGGTCGAACCATGGAGCAATACAAAGTCATTATAATATTCTCTGTTTTATTCTCCATTCCTTTCCTAATAATCTCTAGCATTCTATTTGCTTTCTTAGCTGCTGATGCACCTGAGCAGAATATTTCAATGTATTATCAACCATGATGCCTAGATTATTTTTCTGAATGGTGACTCCTAATGTGAAACCTTGCATTGTGTAGCTATAATTTGGGTTTCTCTTCCCTAAATGCATCAATTTGCACTTGTTCACATTAAATTTCATTTTCCATTTGCATGTCCAGTCTCCCAGTTTTGCAAGGTCCTCTTGCAATTTCTCACAATCCTCTTGTGATTTAACAACTTTGAATAATTTTGTGTCTTCTGCAAATTTGATCATCTCATTTATTGTTCCCATTTCCAGGCCATTTATAAATACATTAAGAAGCACTAGTCCCATATCAGATCCCTGGGGCACTCCTCTAGTCACCTTTCTCCGCTGAGAAAACTTACCATTTATTCCTACTCTTTGTTAACCAGTTCCCAATCCACAATAGGACACTGCTTCCTATCCCATGACTTTTTAATTTCCTAAGATGCCTCTCATTAGAGACTTTGTCAAATGCTTTCTGGAAATCCAGATACCCTATATCACTTGGTTCTCCTTTATCCACGTGTTTATTTACGCCTTCAAAAAATGTAGCAAATTGATGAGGCAAGACTTCCCTTGGCTAAATCCATGTTTATTTGACCCATTAAACCATGCCTTTCTATATGTTCAGAAATTTTGTTCTTTATGATAGTTTTTACCATTTTATCTGGCACAGATGTTGGACTCACTGATCTGTAGTTTCCTGGATCACACCTAGATCCCTTTTAAAAATTTGTGTTAAATTGGCAACCTTACAGTCTTCAGACCATAAATGATTTTAATGATAGTTTACAAATAGCAGGTCCATAATTTTATTTTTCAGTTCTTTCAGCACTCTAGGATGTACATTATCTGGTCCAAGCAATTTCCTACTCTTTAGTATGTCAATTTGCCTATTACATCTTTCGGGTACATTGAGCTTTGTTTCAGTTTCTCTGAATCATCACCTTTAAATATAATTTCTGGCATGGGTATATCTCTTACCCAGACTATCTCAAAGCAAATTTTTGGGAAATTGTATCAGAATAAATTTAACCTTCCTCTCATCAATTTAACCTTCCTCTCATCCATTGGACGCAATACCCTCCAATCTTCTACTCTCCATTCCAAACACCATTTCCAAAGCGTTAGCAGACATCATTAACTGCTCTCTAACTCAAGGAAAGGTTCCAGAACAACTTAAAATAGCTATCCTAAAACCCTTACGAAAAAAACCTAACCTTTCGACGGCTGACCCTGCAAACTTCCGTCCAATCGCTAACCTTCCCTTGATCTCAAGAGTGATGGAAAGATTCGTAAACAAACAACTGTCTGAGTACCTGGAGGAGAACAACATACTCTCCCCTTTCCAGTTCGGATTCAGGAAATGGCAAAATACGGAAGCTTTACTAGCATCGTTGTCCGATACCTTCCTTCTCAATCTTGAAAGAAAACAACCTTACCTTCTCACCCTTCTCGACCTATCGACACAGTTAATCATTCCATCCTACTGGAACGGCTATCTGATATAGGAATTCAAAGAGAAGCACATAGCTGGTTCCAATCGTTCCTGGAGAATAGATTCTACAAGGTCAGGATTAATAACAAAGAATCACTCCCAATCAAATCAAACCGAGGAGTCCCGCAAGGATCATCCCTCTCCTCCATACTTTTTAACATCTATCTGCTACCACTCTGCCACCTACTCTCCAGCCTCAAACTAAAGTATTATATTTTCGCTGATGACGTTCAAATACTTCTTCCTATCACCGAATCCCTGCAAAAAATCTGGGCACACTGGAACAATTGCTTACAGTCTATCAATATTCTGCTTTCCAGCTTGAACCTTATCCTCAATTCAAATAAAACTGAAATCCTCATCATCTCGCCTGACGAAAACCACACTCTCATCAACTCCCAAAGCGCATCCCAATTCGCAAAATCATCCATTAACCACTCCCCCTCCGTCAGAGACTTAGGGGTGCGTCTCGACAATCTATTCAACTTAAAAACCTTCGTCCTCAACACTACTAAAGAATGTTTTTTCAAACTTCAAGTGCTCAAAAATCTGAAACCCCTCCTGCATTTCAACGACTTCCATTTAGTAGTTCAGTCTATCATTCTTACAAAGTTAGTCTACTGCAACTCTCTTCTTCTAGGCCTTCCTGCTATAACTATCAAACCCTTACAGATGGTACAGAATGCAGCTGTGAGGATACTCACTAATTCAAATAAAAGAGCCCACATCACACCGATTCTACGTGGTCTTCACTGGCTCCCTATAAAATCCAGGATCACCTTCAAAACGTTAATGATGGTCCACAAAGACATTATCGGCATTGCCCACCTCAATTTAAGCTCGCAACTCCGCCCTCACACATCACAAAGACCTATCAGATACGCTTACAAAGGATCTCTATATGCTCCTCCGGTCAAAACCTCATTAAGAAAATGAGCAATCTCTACAGCCGGGCCCACCCTCTGGAACTCACTGCCTCCGGAGCTTCAACAAGAATTATGTCATCAATCTTTTAAGAAACACCTAAAAACATGGCTCTTCCGACAAGCCTTCCTGGAGTCTCAAGAACACTCTGACACCGGTCAAAGGGCATAACAGTCCACTATGGGACCCATGATCATTCCCACTTCCCTTAGGGCCCACTTCGCCTGATTTGGACAGTCCATATGTTACAAAAGATACTCTAGTAGATGCATTAGTTCACGCTATGCCCATGAACATTTGTTCACTGTTCCATGTATTATTTTATTTTATATTATTTTATCTTATTTTATTTTATTTTATTTATTTTGTTACGTTCATTAACACTGTTCGATGATTTATTTATTACTATTTAACACCTACGTTCTATTGTTCAGTCACCTTGTTTAATGTAACGCCTTAACCGCGACTGTTTTGTTATAATGGAAACCGATATGATTTGATATTTGTATCGAGAATGTCGGTATATAAAAATTCTAAATAAATAAATAAATAAATAAATAAATGTGCCTTCACAGTCGCCTGGCTCTTGCCCACATAGGGCTGCAACCAGTATCGTGTATATAGCACACACAGTCACCTCATTTACGCTTTCCCAACTAACGCTGTTTTTTTATTTTTTAAAACCCCATCACGTGACCCACTACTTTTTAAAACCTAACTCTCACTGTTTCACTGAGCTCTTTCCCAACACCTAAGTGCTCTACCCAAATCCTCACAAAATATTTATCATATTTTTTTCGGTCATTGACACTTTTAAGTTCTTATCTCTTTCTTTTTTTCTCCACTCCCGCTATTCATTCAGCTCGTTGTTTCATAGTGCCGCTGTTATGTTATGTTTGAAGTGCCGCTGTTATATACACACTCCCATGTGTATATAACAGCGGGAGTGTGTATAGAATAGCGGCACTACGAAACAACGAGCTGAATGAATAGTGGGAGTGGAGAAAAAAAGAAAAAAAGAAAGAGATAAGAACTTAAACGTGTCAATGACCGAAAAAAATATGATAAATATTTTGTGAGGATTTGGGTGGAGCACTTAGGTGTTGGGAAAGAGCTCAGTGAAACAGTGAGAGTTAGGTTTTTAAAAAGTAGTGGGTCACATGATGGGGTTTTAAAAAATTAAAAAAACAGCATTAGTTGGGAAAGAGTAAATGAGGTGACTGTGTGTGCTATATACACGATACTGGTTGCAGCCCTATGTGGGCAAGATCCAGGCGACTGTGAAGGCACATTTATTCTGATACAATTTCCCAAACATTTGCTTTGAGATAGTATGGGTAAAATATAATTCCTCCTTTTTAGAGAGGTGTTTGATTGATAGATTTATATAAGGAGGATTTTGAAGCCTTACATAATCATTTGTTTGTGGTTCAATGGGTATATCTCTTACATTTTTCCCAGTGAAGACTGAAGCAAAGAATTCATTTAACCTCTCTGCCATGCCCTTATCATCTCTAAATGCCCCTTCTACCCTTTGATCATCTAAAGGACCAACTGACTCCCTCACAGACTTTTTACTTCAAATGTACTTGTAAAAGGTTTTTTATTATGAGTTTTTGCTTCCACGGCAAGATTAGTTTCAAATTCTCTCTTTGCCTTCCTCATCAATGCTTTTCATCTAACTTGCCAGTGCTTAAGCTGTTATTCTCATAAAGATGCAACACAGGATTTTCTCTTAGAAGTATCAACACTCCCCAAATGCTGCAAACAATAACATAGAATGGTATTATACTAAACTTCACAGCACAAAAAAGATATGGACCCTGGAAAATGGAATATAGCCAGTCCCACAGATGGGCTTCATCGTGGGAGAGGATGGAGAAAACAGCTTCTGTACTCTGCTGGTGATGCCATCTTCTGCCCCCTGAACCTGGTACAAAAGGCGGAACACAGTGAGTCTATCCAGGCGAGGACAGAGAGAACAGTTTCTGTGCTGTGCCATGCTGGTGTTGCCATCTTCTGCTCCCTGAATTTGATACAAAAGGTGGTGCACACCTGCGTGCCACTGCCAGCACACCAAAGCCATACACTTAAGGGGCACACCTCGTCTGACTTTTTTTTTTTTTTTAGTTTCCTGTTTATTGAATGGGTAAGAAAAAGAAAGGGGTTGCTTGACCTTTCCCATCAGCATCTACATCTTTATGTCTTACTTCCAAGCCAGCTATTTCTCAGCTTTTCCAGCCAGAAGGTAAGCGCGCCCCTAGCGCCTCCTTTTTGACAGGAGCGGCGGCTGTCAGCGGGTTTGACAGCCGACGCTCAATTTTGCCGGCGTCGGTTCTCGAGCCCGCTGACAGCCACGGGCTCGGAAACTGGACGCCGGTAAAATTGAGCGTCCGGTTTCCAGCCCGACAGCCGCAGGCCAAATTCAAATTTTTTTTTTTTTTTTACTCTTCGGGACCTCCGACTTAATATCGCTATGATATTAAGTCGGAGGGTGCACAGAAAAGTAGTTTTTACTGCTTTTCTGTGCACTTTCCCGGTGCCGGAAGAAATTAGCGCCGACCCAAAGGTCGGCGCTAATTTCTGAAAGTAAAATGTGCGGCTTGGCTGCACATCTTACTTTCTATATCCCGCGCGCATACCTAATAGGGCCATCAACATGCATTTGCATGTTGAGGGCGCTATTAGGTGCCGCGGGTTGGACACGCATTTTCCTCCCCTTACTGAAGAAGGGGTAAAGGAAAACGCGCGTCCAATAGCAGGCTAACAGTGCGCTCCGTCGGAGTGCACTGTACTGTATCGGCCTGAATGTTAGGTTCCATATTAGGTGCTACAGCCCAAGAAAGAGATCTAGGCGACATAGTGGATAACACATTGAAATCGTCGGTTCAGTGTGCTGCAGCAGTCAAAACAGCAAACAGAATATTGGGAATTATTAGAAAGGGAATGGTGAATAAAGCGGAAAATGTCATAATGCCTCTGTATCACTCCATGGTGAGACCACACCTTGAATACTGTGTACAATTCTGGTCGCCGAATCACAAAAAAGATATAATTGCGATGGAGAAGGTACAGAGAAGGGCGACCAAAATGATAAGGGGAATGGAACAGCTCCCCTATGAGGAAAGACTAAAGAGCTTAGGACTTTTCAGCTTGGGGAAGAGACGGCTGAGGGGGGATATGATAGAGGTGTTTAAAATCATGAGAGGTCTAGAACGGGTAGATGTGAATCAGTTATTTACTCTTTCAGATAATAGAAAGACTAGGGGGGTACTCCATGAAGTTAGCATGGGGCACATTTAAAACTAATCGGAGATAGTTCTTTTTCACTCAACGCACAATTAAACTCTGGAATTTGTTGCCAGAGGATGTGGTTAGTGCAGTTAGTATAGCTGTGTTTAAAAAAGGATTGGATAAGTTCTTGGAGGAGAAGTCCATTACCTGCTATTAATTGAGTTAACTTAGAAAATAGCCACTACTATTACTAGCAACAGTAACATGGAATAGACTCAGGGGTAGATTTTTAAAAACTGCGCGATCACGTACCTTTGTTTGCGCAGCAGGCGCAAACAAAAGTACGCTGGATTTTATAAGATACGCGCGTAGCCGTGCGTATCTTCTAAAACCCTGGATCGGCGCGCGCAAGGCTGCCGATTTTGGGCAGCCGGCGCGCGCCGAGCCGCGCAGCCTGCCTCCATTCCCTCCGAGGCCGCTCCGAAATCAGAGCGGCCTCGGAGGGAACTCTCTTTCGCCCTCCCCTCACCTTCCCCTCCCTTCCTCTACCTAACCCACCCCCCCTACCTTTATCCATGAATTTACGACTCCCGGAGGGAGACATAATTCCACGCGCGCCAGCGGGCTGCTGGCGCGCCGAGACCCGACCCGGGGGCGGTTCCGGAGGGTGCGGCCACGCCCCCGAAATGCACCCGGGCCGGCGCCACGCCCTGGGCCCACCCCCAAATGCCATGCAACGCCCCCCAAACGCAGCGTCCCTCGGCGACGCCCCCGACACGCCCCTTTTCAGAAACCCCGGGACTTACGCGAGTCCCGGGGTTCTGCGCGCGCCAGCGGCCTATGGAAAATAGGCGCGCCGGCGCACAAGGCCCTGCTCGCATAAATCCGGGCGGATTTACACGAGCAGGACTTTAAAATCCGCCCGTTAGTTTTTAGGTACTTGCCAGGTTCCTATGGCCTGGATTGGCCACTGTTGGAAACAGTATGCTGGGCTTGATGGACCCTTGGTCTGACCCAATATGGCATGTTCTTATGTTCTTATATAATCATAGGTCAATAGAAACTGTTTTTTTAAGTTTTTGTAATGCATTAAGTGCAAATCCACCACCTTTAAAATATATGTACTGGTATTATATCATTACATTTGTGTAATCACACATATTCTTGACTTATCTTTAGCTTGTAGAAGTCAATTCATGCCCGAATATTTTCAAGGTAACAATACCAATGCCCGACACGGGGCCGTGTTTCGGACAGCAAGGATCCTTTGTCAAGGGCTCATACTAATCAGGTCAGCATTAATTAAATATGTTATTTTGTCTTGTTTAATATTTTATGTTTGTTACTTTGTTAATCACTTTGTTAAGCAATATTAAAGTATTATTTCCAAGGCTTTAATGATGTCAGTAGGGTGTCATCTGCAAAGTAGAATGCTTTTGTAATATTCTCCCTCCACCTCTAGCTCTTTTATTTCATCTTTTGGCTTAATTGCATTGCTAGAATTTCCAACACTAGTGTAAATAATAGTGGTTGCAGAGAACATCCCTGCCTGCTAGGGAATGTCTCTCTTTTTTTTTTTTTTTTCATTTTTGAAACAAAACACAAATGAACAAAGTATTGTTCATTTTTCTTTTGTGCCATAAAAAAAAGAATGGCCACTGTTTTTAAATAGCTTCTCTGAGTTTTCTCTACTCCTCAACCCTACCCCCCACCCAGACAGCATCCTACCTGCCACATTCCCCTTCATGGGAGCAGGAGCTATCACCAGTTACTGCTACCTGGCTTCCAGCGGCAGCCTATGCTGTATGACAGAATGCCAGCACACCATTGACTTGTACGGCAAAAGCGGGCACCATTGTGAGTAATCGCACTAGTGGGACAGGAACCCCTGGGGGACCAATGCTGCTACCAGGCAGGGGTCTTGGCTTAAAGTATGGTAAGGAAGAGTCCGAAGGAAGTCTTCGGAGGCCTACAAGAAGTGGGAAGCAGTCCTGGACCAGGAGAGGAGGGAAGAGAAGGAAGAGAAGGCTATTTTAAAATGGCAGCGTTAAGTTAGTTTTAGTGCACACTATTCAACGGTGAGCACTAAAATCAAATTAAATGAAAAAAAAAAAAAAAGGACAACAAAAAATGAAGCTACCCCCACAAAAAAAAAATGAACAAAATAAATTTTGCTGCAGACCCCTACTGCCTGCTTCCTCCCTTCAATTTGATTATTTATGATATCTAGCTGTTACAGATCTCCCTCGCTGTGAATCACAAAACAGTCATTTCACCTTTTTACAAATGCTCCCCCTAAGATATATTTCTCTAATACTTTAAAAGGATCTGTCAAAAGCCTCTTCAGCAGCTAATGGCTTGAATATTACCAGTTCTTGTTCATTTGTTCCTCTCCATACCTGAAACGTTGATGCCCTCGGGTTATCTGATTCATTCTTCTGCTCAAATCTTATCTGACTTCCATCTCTCAAGGAGGCTGTTATTGTCACTACCCATTTTAGCATCTGCTTTCATATCTGTGGTAATCAAAGATATTGACTGCTGCTTTCAATGATTAGGTTCTCCTTTCTGTTTCTAATGTGACAGCTATCAGGGTATTGTTCATTTCCCTCTTTCTCCTTTATGTACAACCTCTGTCTCCTGGTAGACTAGATGCACTCTAGTATGGGCTTCTTAAATTGTCCCAGGGAATCCATCCCCTTTCTTGAGGTTAACGTTTCAATCGCTTTCATTATCTCAATATTTGTTTGGATAGATTCATCTAGTTTATTTTTCTTATCTTAATTTAGTTCAAAGAATTCGATAATTTTCAAAAATTATTTTAAATGTCTCTGTCCTCTTTCATGCCTGATATATGCAGTTACTATAAAAGCCTTATCCTATCCTGTTTTATGGTCATTCTCATTTTCCAGCTTAACACTGGCCAGTGACCATGCTTTGCTGTTTGTTGCTTTCTAAGTTGCACTGCTAATATCTTTCTAGTCTTTTCTCTGATATTAATTACATTTTAGGCTGAAGAAGGGATATTCCTTTCAAATATATAATATTTTACAAGAAGAAGCCCATTATAAATCTGAATTTTTCTTTTGGCTTGTTTTTCCAAGATCCCCTCATAGTTTTTCCTTAACTCTTAATCCCCTGGGCTTAATTTTATTATGATTGGTGGCCCATGGGTTGCCCCACGCATCAATGTTCCTATCTCTGGGTCGGTGAATGATGCCGCCAACACGACAGGATGCCGCCAACATGCAGTGGATACCGCCACTCCTGCGCTTCCTCGTGCCTCTGGCCTAACTGCTCTCTTCATAGCAGAAGATCGCCGGCGCACAGCAAACTCTGTCACATCCACACACCTCCATTCCTTCCCTTAGAGACACATGCATAAAACACAGTTAATTTTAAAGGGCCCATGGCAGGAATAGCCCTTGGTACCCCTGAATGACACCACAGCTTCTGGGCTATTAAAGGTCCTTGTCTCCTTCAGTCCTTGCCTCAGTAACAGGTCTTCCTACAACCTTGAACAGTGAGTTGTCTTAATGTTCCCTACCTGCGTTCCTAGTCTTTTCCTTGTCTTCAGTCTCAGTGGTCCTTGTTCGTCGTCAGTTCATCCTCAGGTCTTGTGGTAGGTTCTTCAGTTCCTTGGTGTTCCTCTTCATCTCATCTGCCCTCCTGTGCTGTTCTTTGCCTTCCTATCCTGCCTATCCATCCCATCTTCCCTTGGATGGATTCCCGGTTTTGACCTCGACCTGCCTTCTGGACTCTCGTTGATTGTCACCTGACACTGGCCATTATCTGTTACTAGATCTCCTTGAACACCACCTGCCCTGAGCCAAGCCTGCCTTCAACTGCTCCTGCTCATTTCAACCTTATACATGGATCTTCTGTCCCTCGGCAGAGACCCCCACCTGCCAGCCCTGGCACCCAAGGGTTCAACCTAAGGGGAACATGGGCTGGCATAGATGAAGCTCCAGTCAGATCTCTGCCTCATCCAATGCTGCCAGCCAACATGAGGCCCTGCAGAGCTCCACCCTGCAGGTTGTGCTAACTCCACCCCAGTCCAAGGGTCCATGCCCATAACAAACTTTAGGCAGCAGCTTGGGGATGGTACCCTAGCACACTATTGATTGTCCCTATGACCAATTCCTTTGCTCTATATCATGCCAAGAAATACTTAGGAAGAGCCACAACTATAGCCATAAGTATAGACAATCCTGCCGTACTGTCCCTGTTATCAGTCAATAGCCACTATATCATCAGTTAAGCCCATCCTATCATTTGCACCAGGACTAAGGTTTCTGCCATATATCTGATGGCTGGCAGGATGGGCTTCATCAACGTAATAGGATGGAGACTCCGGCTTTATTTTTGGCTTTTCCCTAATTGCTTCCAAGCCCAGGAAAAGGGTCCCCTGATCCTTAGAGCTACTACCAGTATTTATCATTTTTAAAGTGCTACTAGCCATATGACAGCACTGTGCAGATACAGAAAAAAGACAATACCTTCTCCATGGAGCTTACAAGCTAGTCAAGACAAATATATGTCAAACAAAGGTTTTTAGATTGGACTTGAATATGGCTGATGCCACTGTTGGTTCTAATGCTGCGTATTGCAGGTATCACAACTGCATTTTTTCCATTAACTTCCCCACACACAGATTTTCTTCTAAACTACATCATTTACTCTTATGAAAGACAACTGAACCATGAGGTCGGAGCTACTTATCTGGCTACATATTCAGCCTTATCCATTTTAAACAGACAAGTCTAGGGCTGTCCTAAAGTTAGCCAGATAAACTCATCTGGCTAACTACAAGAGAGAATATTCAGTGGCACAGGGGCACTGAATATGTTGGCCAAGTTATCCGGATATGTTTATCAGGCTAACTTGCTCAGCCAGATATTGGCCCCCATGTATGTATTGCAACAGGAAATACCCAAAGATCACATCTGCATAAGAATGGGGATTTACTTATTAATATATATGTTATTTTAGCTCTAATTTTGCCTTTAAGGGTATACTCAAATCATTTGACCTTGAATTCTGTGTATATTCCCCAGTTACTTTTTACATACCTCTATATCTTTTTATAAGTATTTCCGCATAGGCTGCCAAATTGCTTTCGGCTGGGAATGAGTTCTGCTCATTACTGACCTGATCTGGCTCTCAGCCATCCAGTGCCTCTGCAAGGGATAAGCTGTTCTTGATATGGAAGCATGGAAAGTGAACAGCTGATTCCTTTTTTGAGGTTGGGATTTAGAGAGCCAACAGCTGACTTTCTCTGTAAAATTGTGTTTATGTTTCTTAACTTAATTAAAACATTTACCAGTCAAAACAAGGCTACCTGGCATGAGAATCATGTGAGCAGTGGTGATTTATTGCCACTCGGTAGCTCAGACTTATTACTATGCATTGAATGTTCTTTGTCTCTGTTCAGGGTCTGTGGTTGTCAAACTCCAGTTTTACCTGTTCTAGATGACATTTATTTCCTTCCAATTAAGAGTCCTATCCATGAAGGATTTTTACTGTGTGCTTAAAATGATAGAAAAAAAAATGTTTTACTAAATAGGACCCTGAGGATTCCTTCCATGAGCACAAAATAGAAAACTAATGGATGCAGACTGAAGAAGGACCTAATATCTATGTATCACGTTTTGTCAACTCCTGAATTTATAGACATAAGGGCCTAATATCCTAAGGAGCTTTTCTCATCTTGGGGCCAATTGACTAAAGGTTTTCCCTTATTCTGTGTCTGTAGAGGGGGAAAAAAATAAAACATAATAAATCAGGCCCAATCTGTGATTATGTGATGAGACCTTGATGAACCAGGCCCTTTGTGTCTATGGAGGAAAAAAAGCTTAGTACATCTGGCCTTAAATGATTTATACTTTTGAAAGCAGACAGGACAGCGTGATCAGTGAAAAGAAATAGTTCTGTTCACCCTCCAGCAAATATTTATGGTGCCTGCTTCATTTCTAAATCCTGCTGCATTAATAAAAAGATGAGTTGTATTATATGGGAGGTCTAGCAATATGGGGTTTTAATATGATGCTGGTTTGTTCTGTTGGTATCCTTGCATTTCATAAAACCTTTATTAGAGAGGCAATTTTGCCTCCTTTCTTCTTCTGGATTATGCCTTTTCCTATCTACCCTAACATTTTTCTGGTTACACACTTTACAGTTCTGTTCACACTGTCATTAGAGACAGAGGAGCTTCCATGGGACTAAAGGAAAACAAGCTTGTCCCCCTTCACAAAAGTGAGAAAAAGGAGCAAATAAAAAAATACTAGGGATGGGTATTCATTTACCCAACTAGGTAAAATGTCCTGTCCCAAAAATACTGAAACGTTTTGGGGTATTTTTAGTTTGTAAAACATAAATGCCAAAATGAAAAAGCCAAGATGGGCCTACAAGAGGTCCTCTAACCCCATTCCTACCCCCAAGAAAGCCTCAAGACCTGGGCCTATCCAGCTAGACCTCCCTGGACCCTTCCCGCCCTCCCACTTATATCCTTCCGTAGGATCCTTAGAATGGAAAGGTCGAGAGTGAATCATTCGCTCCTGCCCCATCCATCACAGATTCAAAAATGGTGCCAGCCACATGGAGAGAGACATCAAAGTGACATCACTTTGGTGCCTGTCTCGGGTGTGGTCAGGGCCATTATGTTGTACCAGGGGGGTGATCCACACCTATCTTGCCTTTCATTTCATTTATTATTTATATTTTGTACTTACCAAACTTACAAAGCTGTCCAAGGTGGTTTACAGCAAATTTATAACATAATAACACAAGTTACAAAAGTTAAAACACATAGAAACATTAAAAAACATATATTACGCAATCTCACACTCTCACTCCTCTCACCCTTTCCCCCCCTCCCCAGAGAAAAAGAAGGAAGAGACAAGGAAGAAAGAAATATTTAATCCACTTTACAACTCTTCTCATTCAACATCCTATGACCTCATAACCCAACCTCTTCCCTTTCTCCCCTGCACCCAAAAAAGAGCAAAAAGGAGAAAGAGAAAGGAGAGAACTGACATTTCTTCCACCTGTTTTAATCTGCTTTACTACCCCTCCTGCAGAGAACCTTTGGAAATCCAAATGAACTGTATTCGATGTGGGGGGAAAGGCTGATGTGCACTGAGCAGGAGAGGGACCTTGGGGTGATAGTGTCTAATGATATGAAGTCTCGAAACAATGCGACAAGGCGATAGCAAAAGCCAGAAGAATGCTGGGATGCATAGAGAGAGGAATATCGAGTAAGAAAAGGGAAGTGATTATCCCCTTGTACAGATCCTTGGTGAGGCCACACCTGGAGTACTGTGTTCAGTTCTGGAGACCGTATCTACAAAGAGACAAGGACAAGATGGAAGCGGTTCAGAGAAGGGCGACCAGGAAGGTGGAGGGTCTTCATAGGATGACATACGAGGAGAGATTGAAGAATCTAAATATGTACTCCCTGGAGGAAAGGAGGAGCAGGGGTGATATGATTCAGACTTTCAGATACTTGAAAAACTTTAATGATCCAAAGACATCAACAAACCTTTTCCATCAGAAAAAAATCAGCAGAACCAGAGGTCACGAGCTGAGGCTCCGGGGAGGAAGACTAAGAACCAATGTCAGGAAGTATTTCTTCACGGAAAGGGTGGTGGATGCCTGGAATGCCCTTCCAGAGGAAGTGGTGAAGTCTAAAACTGTGAACGACTTCAAAGGGGCGTGGGATAAACACTGTGGATCCATCAAGTCTAGAGGGCGTGAATAAAGTGGAGACATTCAAACACTGCACGGAGCGGCAGTAGCCACAGCGGCATTCAAACACTGCACGGAGCGGCAGTAGCCACAGAGGCATTCACGGAGCGGGATGCCAGTGGCCAGTAGTTGGTGTTCCACCTTCACGGAGCGGAAGGATGGAGGGCTGCTATTTCCAAAAAAACAAAACAAAAAAATAAAAACAAGGGTGGGTAAGAGTATGGGGCAAGGGGGTGGCCTGCTTGTTACAGCGGTTGCTACCCCCAATTGAGCTGGATGTCACTTGGATGCAGATTCAAAGCTGCTCTCTAAATTGGGTGGAGGGGAATTAGGGCTGGAGGGTACTGGAAGCCAATAGTAACAGGTGGGAGAGAGAAAAAGGGGAAAAAAAATGGATAAAGTGCGTAGCTTGCTGGGCAGACTTGATGGGCCATTTGGTCTTCTTCTACCATCATTTCTATGTTTCTATGTTTCTATGTTTCTATTTAAAAAAACCAGTGAAACCTTCCTTTGAAAGAGGTGGATACTTATATCTTCCGGGATTCTTCAGCTAGTGCTCCTCCCATATCCTGAGCTCCCTCTCCCAGAGGTGGATTCTTTTTTATGGGGAAAACTTTCATTTGTGTCCCAGACAGTAGTGTGATTATCCCTATATGTGTTGATAACTGTGGCATCCCCTGGAGGGAGATGCTGGGACAAACCAGGAAGGACAAGGAGGCACTGGGTGTTAAATATTAATTTTACTGATTTGTTGAAAGTCACATTAAAGTCTGTCCTTCCTTAAGTGTGCATCTATCGCTGAATTTAGTACAGATAGGGTGTCTCATCTTGAGTAGGTGCCATTTTCTTCAGCAATCCGGCAGAGCTTCCCAAGCAGGTGGTAAATGTGCACAAAAGCACCCCCAGCCACCTCCAGGGAAATCCTTCTAAACATAGAAAATAGTCCTTCCTGAATCTCCAGTTCAGTCCCCATCATCCAGCCCTGTTTCTTGGTCCCTGTTTCTTGGTCTCCAGATATTACCCGACTCCTTTAGTTATTCTGAAAGGTGACTCCTCGTGTTGAAAAGTCTTTAGGTTCAGGAACCCGCTGTTCCAGCCTGGCAACCAATGAGGAGGGGTGGCTTAAAAAACCAAGACAGAACTTGGATCAGATAGAAAGTCAGCTGCGACGTTATCTTTGGAAAAAGAGGAAGCCGAGGTTGGGCTGGGTTAAGCTGAAATGTAAATGAGAACATGGAGGGCTAGGTCTAGTGGATTTAAAAATATATATTTTGGCTTGCCACTTACGCCATGTGGCAGACTGGTTGCTGGGAACAAATTTATACACTCCTATCAGAATAGAAAGGGAAATCTTTTCTTTAGAAATTTGGGGTATCTTTTATACTCTTCGTTGATGGCGCTACCAAGGGATCTTAAGAGAAAGTTTCTTAGGTATTCCCTCGATTTTATCTTGCAATATTTTTGCTCCTCCTTGAAGCTGAAAAGTAATGTTTCTCAGATGTTGCCCCTGCTTGGAAATGAGCCTTTCTCCCGGGTATGTATCACTCAATTTTCACAAAGTGGGCTACTCAAGGGCTAAAAATGATTGCACAATTTCTAACAGAGGAGGGGATATAAAATCTTTTACAGACTTTGTAGCTGAATATGAGCTGGATCATAAGCAATACTTTGCATATTTGCAAACTAGAAGCTATATCCGGTCCCTGAAGGTGGAAGATTGGGGCGACAATCACAAGGCACTCCTATCGGAAATATTAGATATAGAAGACCCCACCCAACATTATATATCTTATTTTTATTGCCATCTCCGAGACCTGAAACCAGCCATTAATTTTGGGCATCTGGTAGCAAGTTGGAAAGCTGAGTTGACATTGGATCTCGCTGAGCTTCAGTACACCCTCTGTTTCAAGAAAATAAAATCTATTACCTGTAATGTCGAGTTGCGGGAAGTACAGTATACATTTTGAATGAGATATTACTGTTCTCAAAAAAAAAAAAAAAGCATTCTGCATAAATATCACCCAATCTGTTATCTGTGAAAAAATGCAATCAAGTGCAAGGAACTCTGGGGCATTAGTTTTGGGGATGTATTAAAATAGGTTCTTTTTGGAAATCAGTGGTTCAGTATATATTGAAGGTTACTGGGGTGCAATCACCGCTAAAAACGGGTGTTTTGTTATTCAATAACATAGGGTGGCTTTAGGAAAGAAGTATCTGAGGCTTTGGATCCGGAACGTTTTATTAGCTAAAAAAAACAACTATTTCGCAATGCTGGGTGAGTAGGGAATCCTCCAGAGCCACCCACTGGAGAAATCAATTTCACATTATGTGTGTCAATGAATAATATGCAGGTAAAATGTATTTGACCAGGAAACATCGAGTTTTTGTACCCATTTGGGTCTCTTATCTACAATAGTTGCCACATGGGGCCAGAAGTATGATTTTGAATGATTACTGATTGCTATATGTATAACTGGTGGATTTCAGTCAATATCAGGCCAGCCAAAAATAGCAGATGGGAACTGGGAGAGGGGTATATCAGTAGTGGGTGGGATTGTTTGGCAGTGGGAAGTATTAACCAATGGTCCCGAGCCTATATCAGTGATGTTATTTTCTTGTTCTGTATCTGTATTTTTTAAATTTAATAAAAATATTTGAACATAGAAAACCTCCTCACACCAAAAAGAGAAATGTCTTCCTTGGTCAAATATCTTCCTAGGCTGCTGTTCTGCTGTCGCAAGAGCTTGCCACATTCATGGGGTGAATGAATGGGCTGGCCAAGTCCTGGAGTGAGAGTCCCAGTTCCAGCTAAAAGATTTCCTCGCTGCAACTAAGCACCAGGAGACCCTCTGGAGGGCGTGCACAGAGCAGGTTCTCTTCAAAAAGCAAAAGCTTGATGAGGCAGGGAAGCCTCACCAAGGAGGGAGAAATCCGAATCATCACTGCTCTGTGTCTGTCCTGAACTAAACCTCCACGGTATCACAACACAGAGGGTATACTTTCAAAAATGTTCTCTATCTATTAATGTCAGCACCACACACAGAGAAACCAAATGCTTACAGTGTGCTTTTAATTTATTCAAAAGCTCTTACCATAAACACCTATCTAAACAATTAAAATCTTACTAGCACACACACACACACCCATACATACTATTTATTTATTTATTTATTTATTTATTTATTTAAAACTTTTATATACCGGCGTCAGTGGGGACATCACACCGGTTCACATATTAACAGCAGAGCAGAAAATTACATTATAACAGGGCAAAGGAACTTGGGAGGGGAGAACGAGAGAGAAGCATAGAAGGGTAGAGAACAAGCCGCAGGGGCATTAAACAAGAAATTACAACAGTTTACAAGTGCACAGTCCAACAATGAAAGAGTAGCACGTCAGTTCCGGTAACTAATAAATTCAATTGAAGCAAAGAACATGAACTAACTAGTGTGATATTTGAAGTTCGTTATTGTAAGCAGTGGTTGTGTATGAAGATATGGAGTAACGGATCGGATTTAAATGAGCCATGTTGTTGAAGATGGCCACATTGTGATATGATTAAGATATAATTTGAAGAAAGGATACAGCGATAAAACTATAAATTGTCCCTGAGGAAGCCCTTATGATAAAGGGTGAAAAAAAGAAATCTTTGTTGGACTGTGCACTTTAGATGAATGCGATATTAATGAGAACTTTATTGATGAAAGAAATGAGCATTTAATGGTATTCGTGAAGAACATATATGAGTAAGAGATCGCAATCAACAGTAATCATAGGCAACGAATTTAATGGAAAATTTTGTAATAGAAATTTTTGTATGTAAAAAAAGGAACATAGTGTGCAATATTGTAAGTGTTTTAAATAGTATGTATGGCTGTGTGTGTGTGTGGGTGTGCTAGTAAGATTTTAATTGTTTAGATAGGTGTTTATGGTAAGAGTTTTTGAATAAATTAAAAGCACACTGTAAGTATATGGTTTCTCTGTGTGGGGTGTTGACATTAATAGATAGAGAACATTTTTAAAGTATACCCTCTGTGTTGTGATACCGTGGAGGTTTAGTTCAGGACAGACACAGAGCAGTGATGATGTGGGTTTCTCCCTCCTTGGTGAGGCTTCCCTGCCTCATCAAGCTTTTGCTTTTTGAAGAGACCCTGCTCTGTGCACGCCCTGCCAGAGGGTCTCCTGCTGCTTAGTTGCAGGGAGGAAATCTTTTTAGCTGGAACTGGGACTCTCACTCCAGGACTGGCCAAGCCCATTCATCCCCATGAATGTGGCAAGCACTTGTGACAGCAGAACAGCAGCCTAGGAAGATTTTTGACCAAGGAAGACATTTCTCTTTTTGGTGTGAGGAGGTTTTCTATGTTCAAATATTTTTATTAAATTTAAAAACTACAGATACAGAACAAGAAAATAACATCACTGATATAGGCTCGGGACCATTGGTTAATACTTCCCACTGCCAAACAATCCCACCCACTATTGATATACCCCCCTCCCAGTTCCCACCTGCTCTTTTTGGCTGGCCTGATATTGACTGAAATCCACCAGTTATACATATAGCAATCAGTAATCATTCAAAATCATACTTCTGGCCCCATGTGGCAACTATTGTAGATAAGAGACCCAAATGGGTACAGTTAGTGATTTCACGCTGAATCGCCAATAAAGGTGAGGAAACTGCAGGGAAAACTCGTATTTTCCCTTTCCTTTTAGCAGGCATTTTGAAAAGTAGGTAAAACGACAGAGCTCTGAAAATCACTGCTTCCTCCGTCCCTCAGCGTGCCGCCATCTTGGAGCCTTAAATAAATCTTCCTGATTATAGTTGTATTGTTTATTCTTTTTAATCAAATGCATATCCCTAGTCCATATTCAGCAGCTTGGGAAAAATAGGGTGACCTGGGTTCCTTTAAGAGAGAAACTCAGTGGCACTTTCCTGGTCTGCAACTGAATATGCCCCTAGTAATATAATAACATAATGAATGAGAGCATATAAATAAAAAAATGGTCCATCTAGTCTGCCCAGCAAGTTTATTTATTTATGTTTTTTTAAGGACAGTAGCAACTGCCACTCTGTGCAAACTACCCCCAAACCCTCTGTTATGAGTAATAGCAACTGCTGCCTCATGCAGCTTACCTCCAAGCCATCTTTAAAAATGGCGTGGGCCATCCAGTGCTCCTACCAAGTGACAAGGGCCAGCCAATGGCACGGATACCCTGTCACATGGTAAAGGCAAAGGGCCATCGGCGCCATTTTGATTAGTGGCAGCCGACGGCCCAGGAACGGGAGATCGCTCCCGGTACCCCACTGGACCACCAGGTACCTGTAAAAAGTTTTTGGGGGGGTCGGGATTAGTTTTAAAGGGTCAGGGTGGGTTTAGGGGTTATTTTTGTGTGCCGTTTTTCCCGCCCTCCCCCAAAACGATAAGAGAACCCCCACAAACAATATTGTGGGGTTTTCCTATCGTTTTGGGGGAGCCCCTGATTTCTGACGATTTTGAAAATATCGTACGATATTTTCAATTGTCTGAAGCCCGATTCACATCCCTAATATCTATACCTTAAGAATGGCCTGATAAGGAGCGCGCAAAGCCCTTATTGGCTGGTACAACTGGATACAACTAGATACAACTAGAAAGATAAGTAGAAGTACAGTTATGAAGGATTTGATATATCAGAAGTTTAAAATCTGTCCTTTGCGATACTGGCAGTCAATGAACTATAGGCCAGTGTTTTTTTCCAACAAGATTTATCCGGATAAGTTTAACTGGGAATCATCACCCCTTTATTTCTTTCATGCTTTTTCAGCTAAAGAGTTCAAAGCATGTTATAGCAGGTAAAATACTTAGCTTAAACATATATAATAATAAAAATAATAAAAATTTCAAGCTTACATATATAATAGAATAAAATAATAATATAGAATAAAAAGTTAAAAACTTACAAGGTGATGGCTAATGTTTACATTCACCTTTAGGACTAAAGAAATAACAGAGCCGGGGATATCAGTCAGGATCATACTTGAAAGGGTGACCTGTGAGAGGATCTTTTTTGAGCAGATTATTTTTACTTTGCATTAAAATGTAAACTTATATTTAAAAAAAATATATTTTTTTCTGGGACTCGGACTGAGACCCATGCTTATAACCACACTACGATCTGCTGTGAAGTGACTGACCAATCACAATTGGCAGAATAGAAATTCTAAATTAAATTACTTGCATGGGGTAAAATTTCAATTTTTAACTGGTGCTCTTAAAGATGGGCAAGGAGCACCATGCTTATACAAAACAATGATATACTAGCCTGTGTGACTTTAATCTGGATGGCAACCTATTTACCAAATATGAAGAGTGGTGTGTGAGTGAGCCCTTGGTGCTGTGGCATAATTGTCGCTGCCTCATAGGCAAACCTAAGAGGCCTACTCCGACAGCTGGGGAATGTGCCCTGAAGTGGGACTGACTGGAGCTTCTCCTAAAACAGCCACTAAACCCACAGGCTGAGTCCGTGGGCTCTGGCAGGTCCCTAGGTGGGTCCCTAGGTTGGTAGAGACAGCAAGAATCCAAGAGCATGCCAGGGTCAGGATAAACAGCAGACTAGAGACATCGGAGACAGGCCAAGGATCGAGGCAGGTGACAGACAAGCAGAGAAAGGTTCAATGCAAAGGTCAGGTCCAGTCGGCAGGCAAGCATGGTCAGCTCCAATGCAAGAGGTCAGTACCAAGGGGTTGGACAAAGACACACAAAGAGACCCTGGACAAGACTGGGACAAGGAGACAAGGCTGGACGAGACAGGCTGGGCACGGAAAGTCTGGATGAGGCAGGGTCAGCAAGGCAAGGCTGGATGAGGGAGGAACACCAGAATTCAGAAGTGAAGCACAGGAACATGGGAACAGCTGAATGCAGGAGCAGCATGCACTGTCCTAGGCAGGAAACCCATTGCTGAGGTAGTGTGGAATTGTTCTAGGTAGCCTTTTATAGAGGGACAGCCGGAGATTTCATCAGGGGGCCTTTCCCACCATGGATCCTCTTAAGTATCTGCTGTGCATGTAAGAATTCCTGCACATTTACATTTACATTTACAATATTTACGTCCTACCTATATGTCACTTATTAGCAGGATTAGGTTAGAAATTTTACATGTATGCCAACGATACAGTTTTTAGTCCCTACTGAAGAATCCATTGAACATGCATTCAAAATTATTCATGTTTACATCTCCGCAATAAAACAGGTTTTACAACAATTGAAATTGATATTAAATATGGACAAAATGGAAATTATTTTAATTGAAAGAAAGTGTAGTCATAAAGATATCCCAGATTTAAGACTTGAAAATAATGTCATTTTATCCCCATTATATTTCGCCTGTGATTTGGGAGTAATTATTGATACAGAACTGAATATGAGAAAATATATTGCTATGAAATTGAGGGATGGATATTGCAAATTGCTAACATTCAGAAGGTTAAAAGTATTTCTGGATCATCAAAACTTTAGAACCGTTCTTCAATCTCTTATATTTACAAATATAGACTATTGTAATACTCTTTTTCTTGGCTTACCTGCTTCGACTATTAGACCACTTCAGGTGTTACAGAACTTGGCAGCTAGAGTCCTGATGGGAAAAAGGAAGTTCGGCCATATTACCCCAGTGCTGGTTTCTCTTCACTGGTTACCTATTGGCTATCGAATACAATATAAAGCTGCTTGCCTCATACACAATCTGATCTATGGAGACCGAACTGAATGGCTGAATTTATCTCTAAAACTACATGTACCACAGAAGAACTTAAGATCCGCAAATAAGGCCTTGCTCTCAATACCCACGATACGATCAGTGAGACTAAGTCAGGTGAGAGAGCGTGCATTGTCGATAGCGGGAACCAAACTTTGGAATAATCTACCAACAGAATTGAGATTAGCAACAGACAAGAAAAAATTTAAGGCAGACTTAAAAACCTGGTTATTTAAATGCGCGTACATGGAAAATGGACAATAGGTTCCAAATATATATTTATAGACTCCAAATGGCCAGATACAGGTTCAAATGAATGCTTCCGATTTTAGCCACTGGCAGAATTGATTTTACGTTGTGTTTTTTGTGATATTATATTTATGTTATTCTTTTTATTTTGTCTTAACTTTTTAGCCCTGAATAATACATCGAGGAATAGCTCCATTATTTTAATAATTTTAATCTCTACTCTTAACAGCTAAATACCTTATTAATGTGCTTTTTAAAATGTTAGCTATTATCTTTTATTGGATGTATTTATTGTATTTCTTATTATTGTTTAAATTGTAAACCGCTGTGAAGGCTAACGCCAAGGCAGCGGTATAGAAAAACCAATAAACCATAAACCATAAGATATTATGTCACCCTAGGCCTGTGCCTAGGGTGACATAATATTTGCTGTCTCCGAGCTGTGCTGAATTCCACTCATCAGAGAAGAGCATTCTGCTTCCTGCTGTAGCCTCTCCAGTGCAGAGAACTGAAAGAGAGAGGTGAGGCTGGAAGAGAAGAATTTAAAGACTCTATCCCCCCTTCTGGTCTCTACAGGGAACAGGAAGAGAAGGGCGAGGCCACAGTACACAGCAGGGAGCAAAGAAAGGCCACTCTGCTCCCTAATCTTGCCCCCCCCCCTCCCCCCGGGCCTTATGGTCTTCTTCTGCCATCACTTCTATGTTTCTATGTTTCTATTACTATTTAGGGACATGAGGGCAGGACGGAAGCCTGAAGCAGATAGAGCAGAGAAAAAAAACCCCAGTGCCTTATACCGTCTACTCCCTTGTTGGGAGAGGGGCAGGAAGGGGCAAACAGCATCAGCAGCAATAGTGCCTAGGGGCATCAAAATTCTAAAATCATCATGGTACAGTGAGTCGCACTCAATAGTGTTCCTGTATTGGTGACGTCCACGCCACGGAACAAGGCTAACAAAGTTTGGAGCGAATGCTATGGCTCATGTGTCCATCTCATGGGCCGCCACATGTAACAGTACCCTCCCAAAGCCCCCTCCCTAGTTTACTGGGCCCCTTGGGCTTGTTGGGGAATCTTTTGTGAAAATCTCATAATAGCTGTGCAGCTTGGTGGTTAGAGCCTGGCCCCCAGGAATTCTCTTCTGGGCCCAAAGTTCTTCCAAGAAATTAAGTTCTGGATTTGGTTACTGATACTTTCCTGAACCCAAGATTTCCTTAACTTCATACTGGATATCTTCTTTGGCTACTCTTTCTGTGGCCTGAGGAGCGATCTGGCTAGCCAAGATTAGATTGCAGTTTTTAACAAGGATACATGGAATACATCAGGAATCTGGAGAGTTGAAGGTAATCGTAGTTTGTAGATTACTGGCCCCACCCATTGCACCAAGGGAAATGGAGCTACAAATCTTGGGGCAAACATCAATGAGGTCATCTTAAGGTGTAAGTTTTTTCTACAGAGCCAAACAAGGGTTCCAGGCTGGAATTGAGGCGCCGGACGACGTTTCTTGTCCATCTGCCTATTGAAATGCTCTGCCGCTTGCTCTAGGAAATGATGCATTTTTTGCCAGAGAACATGGAGTTCATGTCCCATTAAGTTGGCTGCAGGGCAGGTGGCAGAGACTGGTACAAGCTTTGGCATACAAGAGTGACAGCTAATCACCATATAGAAAGTTGAGGATCCAGTTGAACTGCTTACATAATTATTGTAGCAGAACTCTGTCCATGGGAGTAAGAATGCCCAGTTGTTCTGTAGTTGGTTTACATAGGCTCTTAGAAACACCTTTAAAGTCTGATTTATCTGCTTGGCTTGCCCATTGCTCTGGAGTGATAGGCTGAAGTGAAATCCAAAGTAATTCCAAATCTCTTGCACTGACTTTTCTAGAAGTGGGCCGTAAATTGTACTCACCAATCCGAGAGAATGTGGAGAGGGAGCCTATGTAGTAGAGATGTGAATCGTGTCCTCGATCATCTTAACGATCGATTTCGGCTGGGAGGGGGAGGGAATCGTATTGTTGCCGTTTGGGTGTGTAAACTATCGTGAAAAATCGTTAAAATCGTGAGCCGGCACACTAAACCCCCCTAAAACCCACCCCGACCCTTTAAATTAAAACCCCCCCCCCCCCCCAACCCCCCCCCCCCCCAATGCTTTAAATTACCTGGGGATCCGGCGGTGGTCCAGAACGGCGGCGGTCCAGAACGGCCCCCTCAATAGAATCGTGTTGTCTTCAGCCGGCGCCATTTTTCAAAATGGCCGCCGCAAATGGCGGCGGCCATAGACAAAAACGATTCGACGCAGGAGGTCGTTCCGGACCCCCGCTGGACTTTTGGCAAGTCTTGTGGGGGTCAGGAGGCCCCCCCAAGCTGGCCAAAATTTTCCTGGGAGTCCAGCGGGGTTCCGGGAGCGATTTCTTGCCGCGAATCGTTTTCGTACGGAAAATGGCGCCGGCAGGAGATCGACTGCAGGAGGTCATTCAGCGGGGGTTCCGGACCGCCGCTGAACGACCTCCTGCAGTCGATCTCCTGCCGGCGCCATTTTCCGTATGAAAACGATTCGCGGCAAGAAATCGCTCCCGGAACCCCGCTGGACTCCCAGGAAAATTTTGGCCAGCTTGGGGGGGCCTCCTGACCCCCACAAGACTTGCCAAAAGTCCAGCGGGGGTCCGGAACGACCTCCTGCGTCGAATCATTTTTGTCTATGGCCGCCGCCATTTTGCGGCGGCCATTTTGAAAAATGGCGCCGGCTGAAGACAACACGATTCTATTGAGGGGGCCGTTCTGGACCGCCGCCGTTCTGGACCACCGCTGGATCCCCAGGTAATTTAAAGCATGGGAGGGTGGGGGATTTAATTTAAAGGGTCGGGGGTGGGTTTTAGTGTGCCGGTTTTCCTGCCCTCCCCTTCCCCCGATTTACGATTTTTTAACGATAAATCGGGGGAATTGGTATTGTATCATGGCCCTAACGATTTTTTGACGATTTAAAATATATCGGACGATATTTTAAATCATCAAAAAACGATTCACATCCCTACTATGTAGATGGAAGATATGTTGGCTTAAGAAATTGTTCAATTCAGGTGCTGAAGGAAGGCCAGGGAGAGGCATAAATTGGCCATCTTTGAAAAACAATCCACCACTACACATATAATGGTGTTGCCACTTCAGAAGGGAAAGTCAATGACAAATAGGTCCTGTGTTTCTTGGGGATTGGCAGCAGCTGTACCATCCCCCAAAGTAGAGCTTGAGAGCTCTTGTTTATGGCACATGTAGGGCAGGACTCTATATCGCTTCACATTGGTCTTCATCTGAGGTACCAGTAGTGTTAGAAAATTAACTACAGGATTCTGGTGATGCCTCAGTGGCCTGCCAAATGGAAGTCACTGGCCCATTGAGGAATTTTCTGTCATAGGCATTAGGGAACAACCATCTTCACCAGTGGGACTGTGCCTGCAGCAGTGACCACGATCCTCACAGGGGCTCCAGGGTGCCTTCAGTATCAAAGAAATGTGACAGGGCATTGGCCAGTCAATTTTTCTCGGCTGGGTGATATCAAAGTTAAACCGGTTGAAAAATAGCAACCAGTGGACTTGCCACAGGTTCAGTCACTGAGCTTGTGTTAAGTGATCCAGAATTTTGTGATCCATGTTGATACTCACAAGGTGTCTGGCCCCTTTAAACAGATGTCGCCATTCCTCCAAGACTAGATTTACTTTTAGCAACTCTAAATGGTGTAATGTCTCTCTGTGGAAGGAAACTTCTTAGAGAAATAGGAACAGGTCACAAGAGTTCCATGGTTGTTATGCTGTAACAGGACAGCCCCTACCCTGAGGATAGAAGCATCTACCTCCACTATGAATGACTTGGAAGGGTCTGGATGTTGCAGGCATGGGTGAATCCTTCCTTGAGGTACCGAAAGACCTGAATGAGTCTGTCAATCCAATTTTTTGTATCTGAACCCTTTTTGGTAAGAGTGGTGAGGGATGTGGCCAATATAGAATAGCTGGGAATGAAATTCAAGGAAGAGCTGCAAGACCTTGAGGCCCATGGGTTGGTGCCACTCTAGGATGTTTCAGTTTCTCTGAGTCCATGCGTAGATCTTGCCGGGAAATGATATAACCAAGGAATGGGAGTTCCTCCTGTAAAAGATCACCACCTTTTGGGATCTTTCGGTGATTTCACACCTGAATCCATAAATCCAGATTATCCAAGTGTGGTACTCATCTGGGATCAAGTTACTAACCAACAAATATAACACAAATGTCCAAATAATCTGTCTCTTGAATTGACATGCTTTAAAAAAATGGACTTAGTTCAAGCTTTTATACATCTATATATAGTCTGAATCATTCTCCAGGGCTAAGACTAGAGATGTTCCTATCCTTCTCTTGAGTTTGGAGCAACTGTAAAAAGTATATTTAAGATTTCTATCATTTTCTTTAGATCAATGTACAGAGAACATCTGCAAGGCTGAAGTTGATTATCCTTTGATTTGAAAGTTAAAAAGTGTCTTTGGGTACAATAAAGCTTTCTGTAGCATCTTGATTTAAGAGTTGAAATTACGTTTACAGTACCTCTGCCAGTAGGCTCTTGGAGTAGATGCGCTCCTCCCTCCCTACCCCCTACCCCTACCGTATAAGTGATTTCATGCCCATTCAGAGTTTCCCACCATGTAAAGTCCTCTGAACTCATTTCATGCTACCAGGCTACATGTAAGCATAA
This sequence comes from Rhinatrema bivittatum, assembly GCF_901001135.1. Lineage (NCBI taxonomy): Eukaryota > Metazoa > Chordata > Amphibia > Gymnophiona > Rhinatrematidae > Rhinatrema > Rhinatrema bivittatum. Next base: position 782,385,131 of record NC_042616.1, on the reverse strand, counting down.
TAATAATAGCACTGGTTGCAGGGTTCTTGCTACCAATTTGTAAAACTCTGTTTGGCCTATTTGAACTTTGTGTTCATTAGACCTAAGTTAATGGCTTCTGTTTTGCATCTTAGCAGAAATAACAAATTCTATTCTGGCCATATTTAGGTTAATTATAGTATAAGACCAACTTTCTCTGCAATAAATATATAAACAAAACATTTAAATGATGTATTGTAGACAAAGAACATTATCTAGTGCTGTTCGGCTTTCTTGTAAATACTTTAAATCTAGACTTAAAACAGTGTCGGCCAATTCTGGCCCTTAGACACTACACATACATCTGGTATTCTATGTAATCAAAATGTTGAATTAATGTAATTCCCATGCAATTAAAGTCAATTATATGCAACTGTCACAAGCATATTCCTTGTAGATAGTTTGAAAATACCTATGCTACCTGAATATAATCCACTTTGAAATGCCTGACCAGCAGAATATACATCAAAATAAATAAATAAAAATAATAATAGAGGAGATCTGAGAAAAAGATAAGTAATGAAAGTCAAAGGATGTGAAGACTGCATGATCAAAGTAAACAGAGCCTTATAATAAATTGTTGTAGAGAATCAGAAAAAACAAACTAAATAAGTGAATGCTGTAATAAAAAATTCATCAAAACAAGTAATGAATGATAAAACTAGTCCCTGCTAGGTGTACTAGGCGTGTGTCCAAAAACATGAATATCTACATTAAGCTTCATTGTTACTTTGCATAAAGTCAATTTTGTTGGAGAACATCAAATATTAAACATAGAGTAGACACATCTATAGCACCTCAAAAACTACGGCTGTTATAATCATTGGGCCCAACCTTGATTTTTTTGATAATTTTTAAAAGCAGATAAAAGTTACTTTCCTATCATTCTTATGTCATTCTCAAAAATATCCTTCTCAATAAATAAAATTAATTATTTGCACTTCCCTGATGTTTAAAGATGTAATCCATTTGACACAGATCTTTTTGCGATCTGTATCTGCTTCAGGGGTATCCAATCCTGTCTAACATACTTGCATTTAAACCTTTCTGCCAGATCATTATAACAAATTCTCTGGGTCATTCATGAAAACGCATTAGGACCCGAACATGCGCTAAATGGATCTTATGCACGCGATAAATATCGCATCGCAAGTTAGCATGCAAATTTTAAATTTCTTATGCAAGTGGGAGGAGTCAATGCAAATTGGGGTCTCTTGCTGCGGAATGCGGTAGATTAACATATAGTAATGCGTGATTTAATGTCAGAAATAACTATGCTTTTTTTTTTTTGTGCTACAGGGGAAAAAACTTTTTAGCACACAACCACGGCCATTATCGCAGATCGCAACTATTATCACAGTGATTATCATGTGTAATAAAAAGAGGTATTCTATCAGACCCATCTACCAAGCCCTCCTGGACCAATAAAAACACCTGTTCATATCTGGCTTGTCTTCCTAAACCCATAGGGGGTAATTTTCAAAAGGAGTTACACATGTAAATGTAACTACTATTGTAGCAATTTTCAAAAGCCATTTACTGGAGTAAAGTGCACTTACACAAGTAAATCCTATGGACAATTCAATGGCATATATTATAGCAATTTTCAAAAGCCCACTTACTCAAGTAAAGTGCATTTACTCGAGTAAAACCCTGTTTTACTCAAGTAAATGCTTTTTAAAATCAGGCCCATAATGTTTGTGACAAGTTTTCTTGTTGGGGGATATTGGATGCTTCAGGAGGCTCACCGCAGACAACAACAACAGGAAAAACAACCACAAGACCAGCCAAGGGCAGTTCCAACCCCTTCCAGGGAAGTCCCTACATGGGAGGCTGAGCCACTGGCCCCGCAGGGAGAGGGTTAGGGCCCACAGCAGCACCTGACATGCAGACAGCCACAGCAGAGGAGATACAGAGAGTGCATCTTTCCTCCCCGAGCCTCATGGCTGGGCATGCCAGAAGATTATGTGGCTAGCAGGTATTGCCTCAACTCTCAGGCTATCCTGGAATTATATGAAGAAATCAGAGGGGATCAGGATTCGATCACGGAAAGGTCCCACGCTGTGCTAGACCTCACTAAACTACTGGCCAACCTCCATTCATGGCAACCAGCTCCTTCAAAACGACAGTAGAGGTCGTGCGGGGAATGCCCCCAAAACACTTTTCCTCCCTGTCTGGACCAGGTCATAACAGCTGTATCTGACCACTTTAATTGCTACAAAGCATTTCCTCGGGACAGGCAGGACTTGATGGACTTGAAGACAGGCTTTTATGCATTAGACAACTTTCCCAGTGTTCTGGGAGCTATTGACTGTATACAATGGCCATCATCCCACTCCGTGACTGGGAGGAGATCTTCCGCAATAGAAGGCTCTTCCACTCCATCAACGTGCAAGTGGACTGTGATGCTCAAATGCACATCCTTGACGTGGTGGCCAGGTACCCAGGAGCCGCACATGATTCCTTTATATTTAAGCAATCGGGCCTCTATGAAAATTTTGAGGACGGCCTGTATGGTGATGGTTGTCTCATAGGTAAGAGAGGTGATTCTTTCTCTATTCCATCTCTGGCTATGTGTTTGTGGCAAACTGCACGGACATGGCGGGGCTTTGAGCGATGTAAAAGCATCACTGACATGACAAGTAGCTTATGCAGTTATATCTGCAGACCATTGCTCCAGGGCCTGCCATTCTCTCCCCATGCTGCAGAGGCCTGCTAATCTTGCGAGGACAAACAAGGCACTTGCCATAAAGCATGGTGTGTGAGCAAGCACTTTACACTTTCTACATGTTCACTTTAAAAAGTGGCCTGTTCCTATCCTCCTATTTGGAGCAGTTGAAATTCCACTGCTTAATCACAAGCTTGAAGTGTCCACACTACTGGTACTGCCAGATCACGTATGGCCTGTTAGCGATGGGTCAACCAGGATGTTGGGCACAGTTTGTCTTGGTCAATACACAGCTAAACCAGAAGCAGTGGCCTGTGCATTTTGGGGGCCAGGCATATTCCCTGTGTCAGGACTCACAAATTGGTATCTCTGGAGGACATACTGCAGAGCAGGCAGGGATGTCCAATCAGATCATGAAGTAGCAGTTTTTTCTGCTAGGAAAGGTATGGCAGCTCTTATTGGACTCCTTCAAGGTTGGCTGACTGCTACGAATGAGTAGCCTTAGCTTGGTTGTGAGGGGCTGCCACGCATTTGGTGGAATTCCCAGACACCATTTATTAGTCTGGAAGATTTGACCTAGAATTGGCTACTACTATTGCTATTCCCAACACGCCGGAGGAGACGAGGTATAACGAGGCCTTATGTTCTACCCACTGTGTTATAGAACACACTTTTGGAGTTCTCAAAAGCAGATTTCTCTGTTGGGCAAAACAGGTGGAGCTTTAATGCATGCCCCACCCAAAGTAGGAGATATAGTGCTACTCTGCTGTGTGTTCCATAATCTCGCGCTACGTTATGGAATATCATTGGAGATACTTCTGGACTTATCTCCCGTATCTCCCATGTGCACATCCCAAGGATACCATGCTGAGTGGCAGCCAGGTTCCCCAAAACCTTTAAGAATGCTACTTTTGCCTGTTAAGCCTCAATTACCCCATCCCCTTCCAGGGAAGGAAGGCCAGTAGAATGTTTGCTGTTGCTCTCCTCTCTATCATCTTTCTTTCACTCACTGCTTCTCTGTCTGGGTCAGTGGTAACAGAAAAGACATATTCCTACTTAGCTTTCCTCTTGTCAATGGAACAGTAGACTGTACTTGAAAAACAGTAGTCAAAGTAAAAATAATATCAAATACATATCGTTGGCATTATCTTTTCTTCCTGATAGTGAGACTAAAAGAGGCATGTGTCACAAGAGAATTTGTGTGTGACTGCTAACACAGTGTACATAGCTTGGCCTAGTTAGTGGTGTTTGTCTTGGTGGGCCTCCCCATCAGACCCTATCCTAGCCCTCACATGTGGGTGACATAATGCCATAGGTATGATGGGACTCCAACTGGACCTCGAGCATGGAGAGCAACTGCTCTAAAAATGCTATAAATCACAATTAGCTCTGAAGCTTAAAGGCATGGCCTAAAGGTACAAGTAGACAGTTTAAGATATCAATGACAGAGTTCCCTTTTTACAGCCTCATCCTATAGCTGACAAATATGTGCATGTAAAGTTATGCACCTGTACTTGGGAGGCTTGGTGTCACATGGGCATGCAAAGACACTGCTGAAAGAACTGCCTCAGCTGTTTCAGAGCCACTGCTGACTAGGGTTACGAACTGACTCCAGATTTACAGGACATGTTGATTGAGTCCTGCTTTTACTCCCCTGCATGTTGACATTTATAATCTTGCTTTTTTAGGAAATGCAATAGGGAAAGCAGAACAAGTCCCAGCATGCAATGGGTTAAAACAAGGACTGGATCAACCTGTTCTGGAAATCAGGAGGCAGTTGGCAACCCCACTGCTGACATCAGAGTGCTCACTTAGCAGGCCTTCACTTACAGCCTTGGGTAAAGTGCCTGTGCTACATGGTGCCTGTGCTACATGTGCCAATCCCACAATGTTCACAGATCCTTCCAAGCTAGCATACCTCTTTCTTGTTGCATGCACCCATACACAGATGCACCCTGCTACACATACCTAAGCTAATTGTCAGCTATCATGTGCAGATGGAAAGGGCCTTGGCCGTTGGGATGTCATATTGTTTAGGTTATCTTCTCAGGGAGGCTAGAGAAGAATGCAGGTCCAACTCTGTGAAGGCAGGATTGGGAATCAGATGGTGTCCTGCCTTCACTTGTAGTTGCCAGTTGTGAACGAATGCACAGTCCGCAACGTATAGGTCCCTATTCGTTGCATTCATGGGTTCGCAAAATATATGGCGAACCCCCACGAAAGCATCGAATCCTGAACTAATAAACCCCCCACCCTCCTGACCCCCCCCCCCCCAAGACTTGCCTAAAGTCCCTGGTGATCCAGCGGGGGTCCTGGATCATCTCCTGCAACTCGCAGTTGCCTTTATTAATTGGTAATTAGACCAGGGTAAAATGTTGTGAGATATATTGATTAGACAGTTCCTGGTATTGGCAAATATTAGGTCTATAATATGTCCATCTTTATGGGTAGCTTTGGATACAAATTGGGACCATCACAAAGATTCCATTGTCTCTAGAAATGTTTCATAGGCTGCGGTTCTCAGAGCTTTATCTACTGGAAGATTAAAGTCTCCTACAATTAAGGTAAATTCTGGTGAAGAGAACAACTTAGAAAATAATTCAATCAGTGGTGAGCAATCTTTTTGTAGTATACCTAGAGGACAATAAACCAGTCCAATGTTTAGTTGTGGAGATTTTAGATTTGCCACTTGATAGGGAGGGTAGATCTCTACTTTGTAAGGTACCACCTTTTCATTTGGGTCTAGGAAAATGAAAGACCTCATAGTTAGGGTGGGAGATTTGGTTTAAGAGAACATAAACTTTGTCATTAAGCCAGGTTTCAGAGTTGCAAAAAATCGTGGGGAGTAGATTCTCTATCATTGATCAGTGGGATTTTTTTTTTTATAGAGACTGAACATTTAGTAAAAGCAGAGTAAACAGTAAACTGGACGTAGCAGAAGACTTAGTACATATCGTAGAGAAGAGCAGGTTTGTGATCCTTTTTTGTTTCTTCTTTGGGGCACACCATATCTCTCCATTCAGACCCCATCCTAACGATGGCTCAAAGAATGATCTATGGTAGTCTCAGATATGTTCCAGGTTCAGTGGAGTAAAGCACTTCAGGTGATCATGAAGGGGCGCACAAAGGGGCAAGCCTCTGTCTTGCTCCTTCATGTTGGTGCACACCCTATGGCGCAAGCGCCTTCTGCATCACCGCCGTGGTCTTCTGGTTGGGGGCGGGTGGTGAGCAGGCTATCCATGGGTAGCCAGCATGGTGCCTGCACCTCCCTTGTCATTTGGGGGGGAGGGAGGCTTCTCACCTAATCCTCCCCTCACTGCTGGTGCTGGATCCGGCTGGAGGGGGCTAGCAGCGAAGGCCAGGCATGCCGGTAGGTCTCGGTATTACCACCACAGTCTTCTGGTGTAGCTGCTGTGGTCTTCTGGTTGGTGGACGGGCAGGCCAGCACGTAGGAAGAAGTGGCGAGATGTCAAGCCGTGGAGAACAGGGTCAGGTTCAGGCTGTGGCCAGGGCAGGCAGAGTTCTTTCAGAGTCGGTGTCCCAGTAGAGTTTGGAGGCAGGCAGAGAACAATCAGGGTCGGTGTCAAAGGAGTGGTCGGAGATAGGCAGAGTAGAAACAGAGTTATCCAAGCCGAGGACAACACAGAGATCCATCCGAGGGAAATGAGGGATGGAGAGGGGGCAGGAGGATGAGGAGCAACACAGGCATGAACAGAGGATACCAAAGTATAGGAGAAGAGATGCTGAAGACTGACCACAAAGAAGCTGAAGACAAGAACTTAGGAGTGCAGACAGGATCACAGGAACCAGGAGCAGGAATGCAGGAACAACACTGTGGCAACTCATTCTACTGAAAGGTAGTGGACCTATTGCCGAGGCACTGGAGGGACGTCCAGGACGTCCTTTTATATTGCTGAGCTGATGATGTCATCAAGGGGTGCCTCTCCATGATTCCCACCACTGACCCTTTAAATCAAGTGCTGTTGATGTGTGCACGCCCTAAGGAGAGGGAAGCCCAGACATCAGTATTGGAATGAGTCTGTGCACAGTGGCCTGTCATGCAACCAGAAGAGAAGCCAAGCCACTGTCAGCGAGAACATCGAGCGAAGAGCAGGACCGGAGTCATGCTGACTTGGGGGTCAACTCCGGGATCGGGAAGCATGGGGTCAGGCCTGGGCAGGAGGTGAGTGCAGTGGCTCACAGGAGGCTTCAAGTTGCCAAACATAACACTGCTCTCCTCCAAACTAACCTTCTATTAGTTTTGGAACAGACTGAGAAGACTCTGAGGCAACGCCCCACATGGGAACTACTGCACACGCTCAGTAGAGATCAAAGCAGTACTAAGCTTGGAGATACAGTTCTATTCAGTGCAGCCTGATGACGTCACCCACAGATCATGGCAAATTCATCCTGCAATAGAAAACACCATTTATGGTAAGCAAAATTACTTTTATTCTACTTCCAAGGGGAAGACAAGTATCAGGTAAATGACTATTGCAGGGGTGGGGGAGGGACAGCTGCCCTATTTTGGGGGGCCTCCTAAGTACATAAGAAAATAAAAAATTCCATGGTGGGTCAGACCAATGGTCCATTGAGCTCAGCATTCTGCCTCTAGCAGTGGCCAGTCTGAGTAGCCTAGAAATAATTGGCAAATCCCAGCATGAAAGTCTGTTTCATGTTGTTTTCTACAAGAATGAATAGGGGAAGGAACCAAAGTCTATTTGGTTGGCAAATATTTATGGATCTACTCAACAGATTTGGTGCAGTGAGCAGAAAGTGCAGTCCGAGCAGAGAAAGGCGAGAAGACACTATGGAGAACGGAGGAAAAATTCCTCTGCTTCCCCGCCTGCGACAGCTTCGAAGAGAGAGACCAAAATGACTTCCAGTCAGAGAAAAGAGGTTAGAGAGAGAGAGAGAGAGTGTTTTTTCCTTCTATTGCTGGGAGTTGAGAACTGAAGTAAAATCGCTGGATGACTGGAGTGGCCAGTGCAGTGCTAAGATCCAGGAGGGTGAGTCTTAACTAAACTTTTGGCTTGCCTGGGGAATCCTTTCCTTTTTTTGGCGGGAGCGTGGGGAAAGGGATGCCTAGGTCAGGCCTTTATCGATATTTGGACTGGAGTAGGCAGAGGATCCCAGGGCCTTCACGGCTTTTTTTTTTTATATATTCTGAGAGAGGAGAGAGGGAGAAGGTTAATGGTTGACCATGGGGGAAGGGGAAGGGGATGGGCTTGCAGGGTTTTTTTTTATTTTTGAAAAGAAGATGAATCTAGAGGATGGGGAAAAGGATGGGGCCTGTGGGGGTTTTCTTTATTGAAAAAAAAAAGTACATGGGTAGCGTAGAAGAATATGGATGGAGCCCTTTGAGGCAAATTTTTTAAAATTTAAATGGTCCCCTGGCTATTTAAAAAATGTTTGTTGTTTTTTTAAAGAGGACTTATCTGGTTAGTGCAAGATTTTCAGTACTATCCAGTTAAGTTTAGTCAGGGAACCAAGCTGCACTAAATCTAGCCGATCAAATTTTGCTGGTTCAGTTCAGCTGATGATAACTGGCCATATTATAATTACCTACTTAGAACATTTTAAAATATCTGCCTCCAAGGACTTTGATGATGAAATCCTAGGTAGTTCAAGCACAGTTTTTTTTCTATTATGAAAGACTTTTTTAAGATAACAGGTATTAAACTCCGGAAAATTGACAGACGCCCTGAAATCTAAAATTTATTAACTTTACTAAGGTACGAGGTTTGACGGCATAAGATTTGTTGTAAAGATATTTCTGCGAGATTTTGCATATCTCTAAAGAATCTTTGTCTCCAATTGTCAGAGCATTTTATCTTCTTAGGAGAGTCAGTAAGAATTTGTCCAATAATAAATCAACTCCTAAGAGTTTAAATGGCCTGGAAATGGCAGACAGGTCTGCAAATTTATTACAGTTCCCAGTTGTAAAGCCAACTGCGTGGGCTCAGATTGTTTTGGAAACTGAATGAAGCGGGGTCCAAAAAGTTGGCAATGTAAAACATGGAATCACAATTTTTAAGTCAGTATGTACAGGTATGTCCAGAGGTATCTAGGGCTACACGGGTCCATAGAAGATGTTTTGAAAACTATTGATGTGAGATGGCTGTGAAATTCTCTCTCAAGCAATATGACTATTTGTTGAATATCTATATGCATATATAAAGGGCTTGTGTTGGTCAGTCGGTTGGTCACACTGTCATGACTGCGGCCACCAGGTAGCACCTGGTACAGTAGAAGATGTACTGTGCAAAGATAACATGCTCTGTCTGCAAAACACTGTTTCTCACATACACACAGGGGCACAGACACACACTTACAGAAGCACACACACACACACACACACATGTCTGTGCACACACACATGCACAAACATACAGGCACAGATGCACACACAGGCTGACACATACACACCCACACACACACAGTCTCCCTCAAACATACACAAACATGTAGGCACAGGAACCCAAACATTGGCACATGCCCTCACGCACACACAGTTGCAGGCACCCCACCCACAGTCACTGGCATGCACACACACAGGTTGTTATTGACCAGACAACCCGAGCAATGCCAGGTAATGTTCGCTAATCTGCAAAGCCCTGTCTCTCAGGCTCCTATACACAGGGTCAGGCAGGCATAGACACATACACACATACAATAGGCGCACACAAAGGTGCGCACAAGCTTGCACAGGCTCACCCAGAGGGAGGCACACACAGACACACACAGGCCGACACATACACACATGTGCAGGCACAGGCATCAACATACACACATGCCCCCACATACAGATGTACACACACAGGTGCACACATAGGCAGGCACAGGCACCCACACACAGAGGAACAGACAGGCACCCACACACAGAGAGGCAGAGGCATCCAAACACATGGACAAAGGTCCCCATGTCCATGCACACACAAAAACATATACACATACACAGGCACACATACATACAAGTTGTTGTAGACCAAACAATATGAGCAATGCCGGGCACTTTTCTCTAGTCTAGTCTATTAATATAAGACTTTTTTTGTTTTTTGACCCTGATCAAGCTCAAGCTTTTATTACCTTTAACGAGGTTTTTCCTACTAATTAAACTTCAAATTCACCAATTCCTGCCTTAGAAGATTGATGATCCTGATAAATTTCAGGTTTGGGTTTCTTCAATATTTACAGTGAGAAATGTTTTCCTGTTAAAATGAATTATCTGATGGTGTTATGTTTAAACTCATGCAGTGGGTGTTTTAAATTTTAAGTCTTAATTCAATTGCTTATTTTAATTCTTGTTTTCCTGTTCTCATCTTGCATTGTCTTCATCTATCAACTTGTACGTCTATTTGGAGTGTCACATTTGAGGAGACAATTAGGTCTAGATTTCTGTCTATTATCTCCACGTTTATTTTATGATCATGCAAACTGTATAAAGCTATATAATATGCAAACTGAATGTGGACAGTATAAAATATAAAAAATAAAAATGTACCTGTGCTAGAGAGGGTCCCCACGCACCACCCTGAAGATGCCCTCTGGAAGCGACGCCCTGGTAGTGTCCAGGCCGAGGCAGGAGCAGGAGAAATGAAGAGGCAGCCATCAGCAGCCAGGGGGAAGGATGGTGTCCCCCCACCTCCCGCAGCTCATGCCGATCCCAGCGCCACAAGCCACAGCAGCCATGGGAGCCTTTTCTTTGTCTCCCGTGGCACAGAGAGTCAGCTGCTACAAGGAGGCCTTTCTTTGCCTCCCGTGGTTTATCCATGGCTTGTGGGGGGGGGGGGGGGGGGCACCCGGAGCGAGTACTGCTTCTATCACGGCCCTTCCCTCAAGCCGCAGCAGATGAAAAAAAGAGGCCCTTGCCGCTGCTCAGTACCAGCGCGGAGCCTGAGCGAGGGAGGTAGGAAAAAGCTCTGGGCAAGCTTCCGCCACGTTGCAAAGGATGTGGCCAGGCCTGGGGCTGTGGTGGTGCTGGTGATATCATCACCACACAACCCCTTAAAAGGGGCCGGGACCTAACAGCGCTGCGGGGGCGGCACACGAGTTAAAAGTCATGACTACAAGAAAACTACAACTACTGTAAATAAAATAAAAGCAGAAGGGGCACATAAGCAGCAAGCGCCTGCCGTGAAGACTAGAGACTCACCGCACCACCCCGGAGGTTCCAGGGGCAACAAGGTGACAGGAATAGCATCAAAGGGGCATGAGTAAGCCCCTGCTGTGGATGCAGAATGAGTCTGGGAGACAAGTGAGACCTGGGAGGCAAACCAGTGCTGCCCCAGTGAGAAACCATTTAAAATAAATGTTTGGGCCAGATTTGATAATGGGGTGCCCAGTACTAGCCCCCATCACCTGGACCAAGGTGGAGAAAGCCCCTATGCCAGGACTCCAGGTTTTGCAGGATTTCAGTTCAGGTTCTCCCTCGGGCTCATGGTCTATCGCCTGCAGCAACTCAGAAAGGGCTTGCAGGTCTGAAGTCAGCCAAATATTTTAGCTGGATAAGCTTGAATCCCGCGCCTCCCTGTTACATCCCTGGAACGTCTGTTTTTTTTTTTTATCCGGCTAGATTTTAGACAGCTAATGACTTGGTTATCCATCTAAATGACTTTTAAATATCTACCTTCTGGTTTCTAGGCAGCCTGCTAAAAAATTTCTGATGTGTATATCATTGTTGGACAAGAAATATTACACAACAATGAGTAGTTTCCCCGATAGTCAAGTTACATGACTTATTTTGAACTTTAACATAGAAAAAAATATAATAAGCCCTTTTTTTTCAAAAATCTCATTTCTAAATTTAGACTGGTGTCAACCTTCTGGCAATAGGACCTTAAGCCTAAACAAGAAAACAAGAGCAGATATGAAAGCGGTGTCTGAATAGAAATAGGTGCAGAACAGTGTGAAAAATTGTGTTTTCCACTTCTGCCAGGCAGACCAAATGTAACAGACTCACAGAGTCTTTCAGATTGATAAGTACTACCAGCAAGAGCTCGAAATCATCTCCGAAATTACCAGCATTGCAGGAAAAGGGGAAACAGGGCAAAAAACATTTTGCTTGTAATCTGTTTCCACTTCAGCTTGTCTGTTCAAGGTTCAGTCTATCTTTAAGGAATGAATGCTTTAAAAAAAAATTAAAAAAAAAAAAGGCTATCCTAGTCAATTTCACAATCAGAAGAGTGATATAATTCATTTTAATGTACCTCTCCAGCAGGAGGGACAATAGATCATCAGACTGTAAGATAGCCCTTTTATCCAGATCATGTATCAGATGGAACCTGTTGGACTGGAGGATATTTATCATGCCCATTAAACCATATGCAGTTCTAAGACTCATATGTCCTCTTTCTTACTCTCTCTCTCTCTCTCTCTCTCTCTCTCCCTCTCCTTACTCCTTTCTCTGTTCCTCTTATCCCAGCTATTCATTCTCTTGCAGAGCACAGAGGTCCAAAATGCAGACAGATGAAATCAAACAATAGCAGACATGACCTGCACTATTTGCAGTGTTACTGCTGTTCTGTAAAACAGGATAATATGTACAACATTCAGGTTGTGAGAAAACCAGCCAAGAAATGTATGGCATTTCTGGATCTATTCTGTTTGATTGGCTTCTGCAGAAGAGAAAATGCTATTCTTGAAAATGTAAGCGAGAGAGAAAGATATGGGATACAAAAAAAAAGATGGTGCTGTAGAGCAGTTGTGCTTAATAATTATCAGACTGTTTCGGTGTGCAGACTATAAGGATGGTGGTTTATCAAAATTCTCTTTTACCAGAATTAAGGAGTAAAATGAGGGGTAATTCAAAGTGCTATCGGTGAGGTCATTCTGGTCACATATTGAGGTTGATTTTAAAAGCGCTGCTCGTGAAAAAATGCCAACCTAGGCATGCATGCGGGCTGCACACAAGCAAAGCAGCTTTGAGAAAGCTGCAAATTAGCCACGTATGTAGTGTACCATGCAGGACGGAAAACAAGGGGGCAGGGCCGACACTTATGCAGGTAACTTCGTATTTTAAAACCGAAAACCGCAGCATCTTAGATATCCGTGCAACTTTACTGCTGCATCTGATGAGGGGGTAATTCTGTAGATCTCAAGTTTTAGGGTTTATAGGCCAGGGTGAGGGTTCTGGGTCAACTGGGCAGCGTGCCGAGAGAAAGACGATATTAACTGGACAAGCTGAGAATGTGCCCCACACGAGCATATTTTAAAATCTGACATATGTACATAAAAGCAGACAAACTCCTGTGGAAGACAAGCGCACTAGCTTTGATTCAGTAACCTCTTATATATAATTAGGAGCATATTTACGCGCTTTTGGTGTATTTTTAAATGCTCGCGCGCCAAAACACACGTGCTCATTTTAAAATTATTAGCATTGGCTTTTACTATCCTAAATTCATAAGAAAGATGCAAACCTTGTAAAGTCTTTGTCGCTCGGAGCAGAGGATGATCACTGTGATACCAGGGATGGAAGGTAATGGGGACAAAAATGGAAAACTCCAGTTTTTAATATATTTATAAATGATCTGGAAAAGGGAGTGACAAGTGAGGTGATCATATTTGCAGATGACACAAAATTATTCAGAATAGTTAAATCATAAGCCTATAATGATAAATTGCAGGAGGACCTTGCAAGACTGGAAGATTGGGCATCCAAATGGCAGATGAAGTTTAACATGGACAAGTGCAAGATGATGTGCATATAGGGAAAAATAACCCACACTTTTTTTATACAATAAAATGCACTATATACAAATTTAGCAGGATTATTTAGAACAGTTGGATTATGAATTAGCTAAGAAAGATCATGTGTGTAACCTGGTGAAAATCGGTTACTTCAGGTTTCGTATATTGTGTCAATTAAAGCCATATTTGGGGTTTGATTTCAGTTAATTATGCAAATGACGGTACTAAATAATATTGACTATTGTAACTCACTTCTTCTAGGATTACCAAAAACCATGACTAAATCAGTACAGTTGTTACAAAATTCCGCGGCCAGAGTACTATGTGGAGTGGGGAGGTACGAACATATTATGCCTGAACTTAAGGACCTTCATTGGTTGCCAGTATCTATTAGAATCCATTTTAAAATGTTAGCAATAATACATAGAGATGTGCTTCATTTTTTTCTACCGGGTCGTTTTTCGGTTCGAATACTTCGTGGTATAATTCGGGTCTTCTCGTTTCGTTTTCGGGTCGTTTGCCCGAAAACGAAACTAGAAACCCGAAACCGGACCGAAAAACGAATCGGTAACGAAGCGAAAAAAAAAAAACCACCCCAAGCATTTAAAAACAATTGTAAGCATTTTCGTACATATATAACAACCCCCCCCCCCCCATCCCGATCCCTCCCCAACACTTACGAAGATCCCTGGTGGTCCAGCGGAGTCCCGGCTTCCATTTGCCATGCCCTCCGTGCCCTAGTTCGTGCCAGTGCAAGCCGCGCGCCAAAATGGTGACCAATGGCGCCGAAAGCCTCTGTGACATAGTATGGGCAAAGGCTATCGGCGCCATTTTGGTTACTGGCAGCCGAAAACGAAATCGCTTTCGGACCCTTGCTGGACCCCCAGGGATTATTGGCAAGCCTTGGGGGGGTCAGGAGGGGGCTCCTGACCCCCCCAAGGCTTGCCAATAATCCCTGGGGGTCCAGCAAGGGTCCGAAAGCGATTTCGTTTTCGGCTGCCAGTAACCAAAATGGCGCCGATAGCCTTTGCCCATACTATGTCACAGAGGCTTTCGGCGCCATTGGTCAGCTCCTGTCACATGATAGGAGCACAAGATGGCGCCGATGGCCATGTGACAGGGGCTGACCAATAGCGCCGAAAGCCCCTGTGACATGGTCGTTCGGGCTATTCGGCACCATTTTGGCGCGCGGCTTGCACTGGCACGAACTAGGGCACGGAGGGCATGGCAAATGGAAGCCGGGACTCCGCTGGACCACCAGGGATCTTCGTAAGTCTTGGGGAGGGATCGGGGGGTGGTGTATTATAATTAATTTAAATTTGGGGTGGTTTTTAATAAAAAAAATAATTTTTGCCCCTCTCCCCAGGCAAACCCGAAAACGAATTTTCCCCCGAATTGCGGGGAAAATTTCGTTTCCGGTTTCGGGGGCTCCGAAATAACGGCGTTTATGTCGTGTTTCGGATACTCCGAAACAGAAACGAATTAGGAAATTTCGTTAAATTTCCTAAATAGGGCGAAAAACGAACCACATCTCTAATAATACATATCTATAAACTGGAAAATGGATGGTTGAAATCCAGATTACAGAGGTTTGTGACACAAAGGGAATTATGATCTGTGAATAAAAGTCTTTTTAGTGACCACTTCAGTAAAGGAAGCTAGCTTAACATGGTGAGTGAATGTGCGATTACAGTGGCAGGGCCAGTACTCTGGAATTTAATGCCGGAGGAGTTATGGCAAATGAGAGAGCATAAGCTATTTAGGTAAATACTAAAAACATGGCTTTATAATGAGGCTTATAATGATATCAAACGGTAAAGAGATAGAACTGAAGAGTTAAGCTGCAAGAGGGTATAGAGGGGAAGGTCAAAAGTTGCTTATTAGAGATGTGAATCGTGTGCCAGATCGTCTTAACGATCAGATTCGGCTGGGGGGGGGGGAGGGGAATCTGAACGTGAATTAGAATCGTTTCCGATTCCAATTCACATCGCTAATTTTTTTTTTTAGGGAGGCCCGCGCCTCTAAAAAAACCCACCCGACCCTTTAAATCGAACCCCCCCCCTCCTGACCCCCCCAAAACCTTTTAAAATTACCTGGTGATCCAGGGGGGCCTCGGGGAGAGGAGAGATCCAGGGGGACCTCGGGGAGAGATTTCCCGTTCCCAGGCATCAGTGTTCTTAAAAAAAATGGCGCCGATGCCCCCTTTGCCCTTACCATGTGACAGGGTATCCGTGCCATTGGCCGGCCCCTGTCACATGGTAGAAGCACTGGATGGCCGGCACCATCTTTAAAGATGGCGCCGGCCATCTTTACTCATCAGCCCCTAAAGGCAAAGGGGCATCGGCGCCATTTTTTTTTTTAGAACAGCTGATGCCTGGGAACGGGAAATCTCTTCCCGAGGCCCCCCTGGATCTCTCCCCGAGGCCCCCTGGACCACCAGGTAATTTTAAAAGGTTTTGGGGGGGTCGATTTAAAGGGTCGTGTGGGTTTTTTTTTTTAGCGGAGCAGGCCTCCCTTTAAAAAAAAGGGTCGGGAGGGTGGGGGAGGCTAAGGGGGGGTCAATTTAAAGGGTCAGGTGGGTTTTTTTTTTTATCGGGCCATCGGCGCCATTTTAATTAGTGGCAGCCAAAATGGCGCCGATGGCCCGAGAGCAGGAGATCGCGCCGGGACACCCCCCCCCCCCCCCACTGGACCACCAGGTAACAACATTTTGGGGGGGTTCGGGAGGGTGGGGGAGGGTAAGGAATTGGTTTTAAAGGGTCGGGGTGGGTTTAGGGGTTGTTTTGGTGTGCCGGTTTTCCCGCCCTCCCCCAAATAATTCCCGTGCCCTATTTAACGATACAATACAAATGCCCCTGACGATAAATCGGGGGCATTTGTATTGTATCATGCACTCTAACAATTTAGAATGATTTTAAAATTATCTGACGATAATTTTAATCGTTCAAAAACGATTCACATCCCTATTGCTTATTCATGTTGTATAGAAACATAGAAACATAGAAACATAGAAGTGACGGCAGAAGAAGACCAAACGGCCCATCCAGTCTGCCCAGCAAGCTTTCACACCTATTTGATTTCATAATCTGACCACTGAGGTCAGGGCCCTTATTGGTAACTTTTTGGTTCCAATTCCCTTCCACCCCCACCATCGATGCAGACAGCAGTCCTGGAGCTGCATCTAAGTGAAGTATCTAGCTAAATGGTTTGGGGTAGTAACCGCCGTAATAAGCAAGCTACTCCTGTTTGTTTACCCTGCATGTGCAATTCAGCCATTGTTAGTTGTCTGAATAAAAATCCTCTTTACTTAATTCCCTCTGTTGCTGAAGCAGTGAGCTGCGCTGGATACTTATTCCAAGTCAAGTATCATGCTTAATTGATTCGGGGTAGTAGCTACCGTAACAAGCAAGCTACACCCATGCTTATTTGTTTACCCAGACTATGTAATTCATTCCTTGTTGGTTGATGCTGAATATAAATCATCCTTTCTTCATTTTCCCTGCCGTTGAAAGAGAGAGCTTTGCTGGATGTGCATTGAAAGTGAAGTATCAGGCTTATTTGATTTGGGGTAGTAACCGCCGTAACAAGCAAGCTACTCCCCTGCTTATTTGTTTACCCAGACTATGTAATTCATTCCTTGTTGGTTGATGCTGAATATAAATCATCTTTTCTTCATTTTCCCTGCCGTTGAAGGAGAGAGCTTTGCTGGATGTGCACTTTTTTTTATTGGTATTGTATTTTATTTATTTTAAAATTTTATGACTGTAAAATTTGTAAACCACCTAGATTGATGATAGGAGATATAGCAAAAAAAAAAGAGAAAACAAACAAATAAATAAATAAAAGTGTACATGGTGTTGGGGGGGGTGTGTAAATTAGAATGTATATTGGAAATGTTCATTTGACCTGAAAATGAAACAAACCAACAATTTTCCTCACCCATCCCTACACTCCTTGGTTTACCTTTCTCCATTAGGAAAGCTGTCTATTTAGTTCTAATCTCTGTTTCCTGTCTTTTAACCAGTTACCATTCCCATAATTTTTTAATTTCCTGAGAGGTCGGTCATGGGGAACATTGTCAAATGCCTTCTGAAAATACAGACATATTATATCACTGTT
This sequence comes from Rhinatrema bivittatum, assembly GCF_901001135.1. Taxonomy (NCBI): domain Eukaryota; kingdom Metazoa; phylum Chordata; class Amphibia; order Gymnophiona; family Rhinatrematidae; genus Rhinatrema; species Rhinatrema bivittatum. Next base: position 782,367,634 of record NC_042616.1, on the reverse strand, counting down.
CACCTTTAAAAATCTAAGGGTAAGGCAGGAATTTCTTTTGTTAAATCGATTTTGGCTCTTCCCCATTAAGCCACATGTCTCCATATGGCTAATAATAAGGAAGTCAATATTCAAAGTTATCCATTAAATCAGTGCCTCAGCACACCAGAGGACTAAGGCCTGGATTTATGAAAATGTGATAACAAAAGGTACATGGTTTATGCTAATAGACAGTTTATTGCAATTTGCTCCAGATCTGTTCTATTTCATAGAAACATAGAAACATATAAATGATGGCAGAAGAAGACCAAACGGCCCATCCAGTCTGCCCAGTAAGCTTCACACATTTTTTTCTCACACTTATCTGTTTCTCTTAG